>NC_025995.2:10840615-10880351 GCF_000442705.2 Elaeis guineensis
ATATATATACATATATATCATATATATTACATATATATATTATTATACAATATATATATATACACATATATATATACATGTATATATATATATATACATATATATATACATACATATATATGTATATATATGTATATATATATACATATATATATATATATTATGTGTGTGTGTGTATATATGTATGTATTATTGGAATTTCATGTCGGAAAATGCATGTATGTTTCAAAAATTTTTCTAAATAACGCAGCAGAATAGAAGATTAAAATATCTTTTTAATCTACATCATGAATATATAAAATATGGAACACTAGGATTTACTTTATATGTTGAAATTGAATACGTACTAAATTTTATGCTGAAATTAAATATGTGATCGGATCACATACCTATTTCATAAATTCTTTCTTCAAATCTGAATCTAGAAAAGAGTAGATTTTTCCTTAACTGTGTAAGTTTTTCAACCTCTATAGGTATCCACTCAGGATCAGCCTGGAACAGCCCTCTTTGGTATTGTTGATTTTTCTTCTCTAAAAAAAATCAGCCTGCGAATCTGAACGAAGTCTGGATCGTGATTAACTCTTTGATTCTTTTCTTGATCTTCGTCTTCTCTTCTTCTCTTACTTTTCTTTTCTTGATTATGAAGCAATCAATATTTGAAAATTAGCAAGCAAAGAGGCACCCAAACACTTTTTGGTGTGGAGAAGTGGGACACCCAAACTCCTTGGGCATTGTATCTTCAAAGGAGAAGAGAGGGAGAAGAGAGAGAGGGCATGGGGACCTTCTAAGGGAGGCATGGGCTGCTTGAAATCAATGCTAAAGAGCCTTAGGGAAGGCCCCTTTAAATAGGCATAAAGTTTAAATCCTATTCAAAATTAAACTATCACTTAATACAAATCCTACTTGCATTAGAAATCCTTATTTCTTTAGTTATTTGACCCTCTTTAGGAGATTCTTTAGGAGCCAACTTTTCGAGCCCTTACACCCACAAATACACATGTCACATGGCTGCCATCGGATGCCTCAATCAGGTCCACACACCCTCTCTAGTGTGTGCTTGTCCAACTTGATCAAATCAAGTGATGCCCAACCAAAATTATCAAGAAAATTGATTAAAGGTGGGAACCCTTAATTCATTTGATCCAAAACCCTAGGCACCCAATAATTAGAGCTCAATGAATCTAATTCATTTAGATTATTAGCAAGTAATTAAATTTAAATTAATTTTATTAAATAAAAAATTCAAACGTAAAGAAAAAATTGGGTTCAACCATGTGCTAGCAAGGTTATCCTGAACCCAATAGAATTTCTCTAAATCTAATTGAGATTTCATAAGTCTAATGCTTATTTCAAGTTTAATCTTTTTGTTTTGTAATCTCATAGGTTCAATTCTATCTGGTAGTGAGATATATAATGATCTTTATCATAGTATCATTGAAACTCTTTTTAATGGATCGGAATAATTTCACTCTAACTCATCAAGGATTGTCGATCCTAAGTAATCCTAATGAGCTCTCACCATCCATCAGTGACACTTAGCAGTATGTAGTGGCAATTCAGTAGAATCGAAAAAATCTTAAGATACAGTTAACATGTGATTCAGTCTCTCTATCATAAGTCCCAACTAGATAGCAGGTCATGGATAAATCATCAAACTTCATCATCAGTTATATAATAGATTCGATCAGCTTAAGTCTAATTGTGATCCTTATGAAAAATTTTTTTCATCAATCACACTACTGTAGCCACAGACTCTCGAACTTAGCCTCTCAAATTTTATAGGACTACTCCTCTCTATCAAGATCAATAAATTTTATCTAGATGTATATCCTACTCCTATAGTGGACCAACTATCATCAACATCCACTATAAAGACTCATTGAGACTATATTTATATGTCAGTCAAACTCCAGCAGTCTCACTGCGAGCAGTCATATTATCACAGATAAAGAATTATTCACACAACTACAGCATCGAGATAATCACTGATGATCGATTAAAAATTTAAATGATTTCTCGTATGATCATACTCAGTACTAGTTATTCTCTAACAACTATCCACACTCGTTGCTCAATATCTCTATACTGTAAATCAAAGACTCATCTACTCCAAAAGAAGTGATATGTACGTCGGTTTATCCATATCGATCATCATCTTCATGATGATACTATGATCGAAAGTATTTAAGAATTATATACATGTCTCTAATTCTCAACACTTTGAGAATATGTATCGAAATATTAATTCTATGGACGATTCGAGGACACATTACACTTGAATGAAAATAAATTTATCCTTTATTGATCAAATCAATGAATTCAGTATAAAATTATATCCTAGATTTATTACAATATTTCAGTCATATTAGCTTCTAGGACATACATCTAACAATCTCTTACTTGGACTAAAATCAATTGGCCACTAATCTAAGTCCCATCTTCTCAAGGTAGACTTCTATTTTTGGCTGGCTCAATTACTTTGTTAACAGATCTGTCACGTTATCTGTGGAGTCTACTCTTCACATCTCAATATATTTCTTTTCAAGGTAGTCACGTATACCACTGTTCTATGTGCTTAGATTTCTGGTAAGACCTAGGCTCTTTAGCAAAGACTATGACATCGTTGTCTTTACAGTGCATTATCATAGCATCTATTGGTATGACATTCAGTTCTGCAACTAACATTATAACCAGATTTCATCCTACACATCTATTGCATACTCAGTTTCCATTGATCGGTTGTTTGAAACCTTTCCAACATACCAAACCAACATTGCATAAGAATATATCCTGATGTAGATATTCTATTATTTCATTCTGAAGTATCTTAATCTTAAGTTTCATGTTTATCAAAAAAAATTTTAAGAAAAAAAGGTCAAATGGTGGTACATCAATCCTTGTAGTCAACAAGGTTTGGAATCCTTCATCCATAGTTTAGAAGTCCCTGAGGGAGGGAAACCCGATTATTGACTAAGGAATAGATATATAAGGGCAACTTGCCTATACATATCTTCCTTCATCAAAAAAGGCACCTTCCTTACCCCCCCCCCCTCCCCAAAAAAAAAGGGCACCTTCTGAGTAGTTTGGTTGCAAAGAAATGTTTGCCTCTTTACATTTTAGTTCATTCGATAAAACTGACCCCACCCCTTGCTTTTAGATGGAAGCCTGGGGGTATGAAGATTGAATGCTCGCCGGTCTCTGCCTCTCTGTTTGGATAGCCTTTTCTCATCTCAATAAGCCTTGCCCTTTAGAAATGATAGAGGAATAGAGTTCGCACACCCTATAGTTTTGAAGTAGGGGTGGACACCTATTATGTCTAAATTAAGACAAAGACTCTTCAGTGGATGAACATGCCAAGCTCCAGCTCTGCTCATCCGCTGACACCTTTCAAAGTATTTGCATGTGTGAACCGAAGTCGTCTTGTGTCAATCATTCATTTCTTATTTCATGTTAGGACTGAAATAGGATCGGTTACAGATCAGATACCAGTATATCCATATCTATTTTGTCTAATGAATATAAATATAGATACAGATATTAATCAAATGTAAAAATTTATATCCATATTTATGTTAAATGGATATGGATATAAATTGAATATTAGAAGTATTGATACAAACATGGATAATTAAACCTTATGACCATGAGGTCAAACATATTAACTAAGTGGATGATAAATTAAGTTAATAGCATGTTAATATGATTATATATTTCTGTTAAAAGTTAATGAGTATTATATAAAATTAAATAGGATTACAAATAGAATCAGATATTCGAATATAGATTGGATTATTATCTATCAATATACATATCTATTTTTCTTTAATGGATATAGATACGAATACGGATATTAATCGGATGCTCAAATTTTTATCCATATCAAGATAAATTCAGATATGAAAATAGATTCGAACAGATAATATCTTATCTACATTTAATCCATATTCATGCTCGCTATAATATATATATATATATATTATATATATATATATATATATATATATATATTATATATATATATATATGTATGTATGTATGTATGTATGTATGTATGTATATGTATATGTATATGTCAATGTATATATATATATGTATACATATATGTATATATATATATATACGTATATGTATATGTATATATACACATATACATACATATATATATATATGTATGTATGTATGTATGTATGTATGTATGTATGTGTGTGTGTGTATGTATGTATATGTATACGTGTGTGTGTATCTATATATATGTGTGTGTGTGTGTGTGTCTATATATGTATATATGTATATATATGTATATATGTATTTACTCATGCTGTAATCCCATTCTTTCTAGTTCTATCTGAGAATTCAGATTATCCTTTATTTTCTCCTTGATGTTAAGTAGTGTTTCAATAATATTATCACAAATATTTTTCTCAATATGCATAATATCTAAGTTATGACGACCTAGAAGATGTTACCAATAAGATAATTTAAAAAATATACTCCACTTCATCCAGTTTAACTCAGATTCAGTATGCTTTTGCTTGTAACTCCCAAAAATTTTACTGAATTTGGCATTACCAATGGCCTCTAATTGTGCCAATATATCATCTCTGCTCATCACACAAGGTGGCCATGCATCTCTGATTTTTCATTGAAATATCAATTTTGATGGATCCTCCGAGAATGATTAGATGGTAAAAATCGATGAAGCCATATATAGATAATTTTTATTCCATACTTCTGTCTAACGGAATACCTATCACCGTTGCAAACTACACATGCCAAATATTCCTTTGTGCTCTATCCAGATAGATTACCATATGCTGAAAAATCATTAATTGTCTACATTATCATCGCATACAATCAAAAAAAATTTTTACTGACTGAATCGTATGTTACAACATCAGTCTCCCAAAGTTCCTTTAATTCATCAATTAAGCGTCATAGATAAATATCTATCTCATTATCGGGAGCTATAGATTTAGGAATAAGCAATGATAAAAATATAAATGGCTCTTTTATATATTTTCATGGGGCAACATTGTACGGCATTAGCATAATTGACCACACAATGTAAGCATTGCTTATGGTCCCGAATGGATTGAAACTATCAGACGCTAAGTCAAGGTGATATTGTGTGGGTCACTAACAAAATAAAGATACTACTTGTCAAATTCTCTTCAAACTATGGAGTCAGCTAGATGACTAATGATGTTATCCTAAGAAATTCTCATCTCATGATGCCATTTCATCACCTCGACGGTCCTCGATGACTGATAAAGTCTCTAAAGTCTTGATATTAATAGAAAGCATCTCAAAATCTTATGAGGCTACTTCTTACCCCTACTAAAGTCTTCAACATACCTTGACTCACCACATTTTGGACTACAATCTAAATATTGATGCTTTTTATAAAATAATACACAATCATTCTTGCATGCATGTATCGGTATATAACCCAGTCTAAGTTCACACATATACTTTTTCGTCTCAGAATATGAATTTGAAAGTTTTTCACCTTTTGGTAATACTTTCTTAATTAAATTCAATATATATTTAAAGAACTTTTGACTCCAACTAAACATGGTTTTATCATAAAAAAGCTTTATCAAGTACTCAAGTTTTGAGGACTTCTTACAATTTGGATACAAGGGCTCCTTCGCATCTCTCATGAGTTTTTCAAAATATCCATTATTTGTATAATCCATACTGTTAGGAGACTTATCATGAGTATTTTCGTCAAGTACAAAATTATCCCCATGTTGGGTAGTATGTGCCCCTTCATATAAATCATCTAACATATCGTTGATGTCAATTGATCTGAACACTTGACTCTCATGTTGGTTTCTTATGTTAGTAGGTCTACATTTTCCTTGCAAATCCTAAATAGTATACTTTGGATTCATACCCCAATTCAATAAGTATTCTAATGCTATATCTGTAGGCCAGAAGTAGTTGTTGTGACATCTCTGACAAGAATATTTGATTCTATTGGGATCATCAACTCTCTTTCATGCAAATCTTATAAAATTCTTAACACCTTGTCGGTATTCAGATAAGATAATAGAGCAGATATTCATCCAACTCTTATCCATATTTTTTATTTATCCATGAGAAATATTCATCATTAAAGTATTTATTATAAAAAAAATTTTACAAATGCATGACCCTATCCATTTCAACTCATTATTAATGGGGTGTAGCCCTATCCCTTTCGAAAAAGCAATAATCTTATTATTGTCTTTACTTGATATTTTGTTCTATTATTATGAAAATTTCTGCAACATCTCTCCATAGTTATCCAAGTACACGATGTGAATATGGTGCTTATGCACTCTATCCAATATATACTTGGAGAACAGAAGAGAGATAACTGCTGAATACCACATAATAAAATAAAACACCAACTAATAAGAATAATAAGATTATGGTTGCATTTGATACATCGTCAGGCAATCTTAGAAGATAATCTGGATTGCCTTCAAGATAGATTACCACCATTAAATTATCAATAATATTAATTATTATGTTTGATATATGTAAGTAATATTGTAGTAAGATTATTGTAAATCTTGATTGACATATTTGGTATGACAATCAGATTATCGGTAATATGAAATCAAATTTCTAAAATACCTCTAAATCTTATAATAATAATAATAATAATATATTACATTATATTATTATGTATAATGATATTTATATAATTATTATAATATATTTTAATATTATATATTATATTATTATATTATGATATTATAATAAACTATTATAATATATTATATTATATTATATTATTTTAATATTATAATAATATAATACATTATACTATATTATTATATATAATAATATTATATTATATTAATAAAAGAATTATTATAATATATTATAATATCAATATATTAATATATTATAATGTATTATAATATAATAGGATAACAATATAATTAATATATTATTATATATAATAATATTTATATAATATATATTATTATATATAATAATATATAGTAACATAATATTATAATATAATAATTTAATACTTTAATATTATAATAATATAATATAATAATATAATATAATATAATTTATTATTATATATAATAGGATTTGTATAATATATATTATAATATATTATCATATACTATATTATTGTAATATAATATAGTTACTACAAAAATATAGTAATAGTATATTATATTATAATATATTGTATCATATTATTATATATAATAAGGGGAGGGTTTGAGCCACTGGAGAAGGGGGCGGAGGGATGTGTTTTGTGTGATTTTTTTTAGGGATAAATTTTGTTCAAAATTTTTTTTGTAACATTGCCAAATAAGTGGTAATCTGTATAGCCATATTTTTCTAAAATAATCCAAATTATCTCTTAAAAGGTAATCTGGATTGTCAAGGTAATTTAGATTGTTACCCAAAAGCATACCAAACATAGTAATCTAGTGGGCCCACTTTAAATTATTAGCAATCTGGATAAATTGGCAGCTATCAAATACAATCTAAAGCTTTTCCAAACTATCCAAAAATGGAGCATCCAAGAGTCTTTCATCTCAAAAATGATATTTGAACAAAAATCTATGGTTCAATACAATTTAACTATCATTTTTGAATGTACGTACAAGGATGGATTCCTCATTTATCAAAAAAGGATAACTTCCATCGGTTTAGTTCTCATTGGTTCAGTTTCTATCTTTACCTCAATATGAAAGAACAAGTTTATAATGATTAAATTACGTGACGCTTAAGTTTTGCACCCAAATAGGATAGGACAATGAAAACAATTTGGATGGCATATTTTTATATAAGAATGACATGGAGGAAGCTTGTCTAAAGAGATGGAATTGAACCATGCTAAGGTTGAAATAAGATTAAACACAGACCAAAAAAAGCATAATGGGAGTCATGGAAAAAATTTATTACTTAAAAAAGAGAACCTTGCAGTAGTTAGAAAGAGTAGATGGAGCTAGAAATGGTTAGGGCTCGAGTTTGGCCACCCTATCCCCAAGCTTGGTTCTAATGTTTTAGTTGGGGCTAGGCTAGCTTGAAACTTTTATAAAAACACTAAGCCCAACAATTGATTGAGCTCTGTCCAAATGTTTTAGTTCAAGCTTTAAGTTAGGCCTAAGTTCAAAACTTTTCTAAGCACTACACCCAAGCCTAGCTTGGACATTAGATTAAGCTGGAACCAATACCCATCTAAGCCCAAAATTGTCCAATTGCATGAGGCAGGATAGGTGCAGAAGATGAAGGCACATCTTTGATCTAGAGGTTTTGGCCAAATCTGCATTTTCAATGAGGTGCTTCAACTTCATGTGAGGGAATGATAGTTTCCACCAATGGTGCAAGCAATCTAATCCATACAATATGCTAAGATATCATTTAACAATGTATAATTTGGGGGAGTGTCAATGCCAACATACTCTTGGACACACACTCACCAATGCCAGACACCCCTCCCCGCACCCCCCCCCCCAACACACACACACCCCAACCCCAAACAACCCCCCACTATCATCAAACACACACACACACACACCAACCCCAAACACCCACCACCCACTGCCTCTTCAAATGCATAAACAGTGATTGAAAAATCCTAATCAAATATAGAAAAAAAAATCATACATACTAGCGAGAGGTGTGGAGATAGAGACTATCTCGAGTGAGCTGAGCAGAGGAGAGGTGGCGTGCGGTGTGGAGGCAAAATAGAGTAGAGAGGGAGCAGAGGCGTTGGTGGCGGCGGTGGAGATGGTGACATCGGCTACCGACGACAGAGGGAGTGAGAGAGCCGAGGGAGAGTGCAAGAGAGAGAAATGGAGGAAAAAAGAGAGCACAAGAGGTGTCGGCAATGATGACGGTGGGGATGGTGACAGCGGCTACTGGTGAGAGAGCAGGGAGGAGGGAGTGAGAGAGCTGAGGGAGAGCATGAGAGAGGAAAATGGAGGGAAAGAGAGAGCGCGAGAGAAGAAAATGGAGGGGGGAAAGAGATCAAGAGCACGAAAGAGGAAAATGGAGGAGGGAAAGAGAATCGGTGCCCTAAAAAAAGAAAACCCTATAGTAATGCTAAAATTGCATCAGTAATGAAAATAATTACCTATGAATTCTTAAGCATCGGTGATTAATATCATTATCGATACAAATTTAGCATGTGTAAAGGGGTTCAGAAAAAAAAATAAACAACCCATTATCGATATTTTATTTTAAATGCCGACAGTATTATTGCATCGACAATTCAATTTACCAATGCTTTGAAAATAAGCATAGCTAATTATAAAAATTTTACCAATGCTTGTCTATCACATAGCTAATTTCAAGTTTTATCCACATAAAATTTTTTGTAGATAAACTTTACGTTAGCAAAGCCCCAATTTCTTGTAGTGTCTTTAACATTAGTCAAACTGATAGTTCAAGTCGTTTCAAATCAAAATTCGTTTCATAAATCTATTTCATATTTCAGTTCAAAATCAATTAAATAAATCCATAATAAAATTAATACTTTAGATCATACATTATCATAATATTTCAAAATAAGATATACTCCATAAAATTTTAATGCTTCAAATTCATGCATCATGAATAGTATTATTTAGAAATTATTGATATAATAATCTTATAATTTATTGATAAATTTAAAAAAATGAAGTATTACTTATTTTATAAATACTTGAACAAATCCAAATAATTTCAATTCTTTTTTCAAAATCTTCAATTAATAAATCATATCATAGTATCCTATTATTGGATATCTTCTTATTGAGATGATTACACCCATATATAGAATTGAGTTCAATAATTAGAAATGATACGAATAATTATAGAAAGATGGGATTCACGGGGGTATCCAACAATTTAGATTAGTCTGGCTATGATAACTTTATCTAATCAAGATCAAACTAGGATTCAGCTAACTTTATAAAGATCAAGGTGACCAAATCTAGTGGTGTTAGACAATAGCCAAAATTGAGATCAATATGCCATTTGGTGATAAGAGATTAATTTGATCGAGTAACTTCATCTAATCAAGATTACTTAAGATATAGAGACTTGATAAAGATTAATAAAAACTAGATCTGACAATGCTCGATAAAAACTCAGATGGTGCAGATAAGCTGTCCAACCAAAGTATCTCTATCGAGATCAACTCAGATTCAAACCAACAAGGCTTGGGCCCTTTACTAGGTTCACAAATCAAGTATAGAGAGAATAATATAGAAGAGAGAAATTAAGAATATCGAATAAGGCTAACTAAGCCGTATTGCTTAGCATCTCAATTGGTCTGATCAAAGTGATTTTATTTGATCATAATTGAACTAAGGTACAAATGGTTCAATAAAAAATAAAGTCACCAAACTCTAATAGTTTGATAAAGACCAAATTAGAAACTGATATAATACTATCCAGGAACCAAGGGTTCGGTCTCCTTCATCAAGATCAATCAATATCATTGAAAAAAAAAAACCCTTCTTTGATATCTAACAAAATTTCATTAAAGAAAGACTATATAAAGAGAGAAAATCAGTGTAAAGAGAAATTTTTTAGAAAAAAAAAATTAGAGAAAGAAAAAACAAGAGAAATAATTTTTCTTTTCTCTTTTTTTTTTTTTCCCTTCTTCTTCTTCTTTTTCTCTTTTCCTTATTTTTTTCTTTTCTCTCTCTTCTTCCCTTTCATTGAGACAAAACAGGGGATTCACTTTGAATCGCCCTTTCCCTAACACAACGGAAGCGCTTATTGGAAAAATGTTGGATGGGGATATGACCCACGGTAGTGCAACCAAAAGTTCCCAGTCCGGCGATCAATGGTGATGGACAGCACCAGCAATCAAGGGAAAACATGGAAGAAAACAGGGGAATCAAAGATCCATTTCTTTTCGAGAATTTGCGGTAATAATTGGCTGCAGTCAGAGATTTATGAACTAAGAGAGATTGGGAGGAAGATTAATTGAGAGATCATACCTTGTCCTTGGTGGTTCTGGCCACTATTTCGTCAGGCATGGTGATGATCATCTGGAAACATGAAGAGAAATAGAAGAAGACAGATGAGGGGAATGGAAGAATCTTAAGCAGTGATTCATCATGGAAGGGCAAGAGGATCTCCTCTTATAGAGGGGAGTCCTAGAGTCCTACTCCAATCCAATTCCTTTGGAGAAGAAGACTCCAAGCCAAGTCCTAGAGTCCTAAAGTACTGCCCTTTCCTTCTTTGTGTTTTGTTTTTTTCCCTTGGTGGTTTAAAAATCATGCATCCCCTTTGGAACATGATTTGCAACCGGGCTGGGTCAAGTGGATTAGTCCCAAGTCATTTCGGGCTGGGTAACTACACTAGATGACCAAGACCTTATTCAAATATATAGTCTTAGATTTCAATGACAATGCATATTCCACGTTTGAATCATTTACTCCTTTGACTGGTTATTTTGACATATTTCCACAAAACTCTTCCATTACAAGTTAAATTGTCTTTGGTTGAACCAAAAACACTAGTTCTCTTATTGATTCTTCAATGAATTTGGGAAGGCTAGGGGACTTTTCTGATGTAGCATACATAGCTCTAGTAAATTATCTAGTACATATACTTTTCATTCTTCTCCTACAAATGGAAGTTTGGATTTTTTGCGATGCATACTTTTGTACTATAGAAAAGCTATGCATGCATGGATCGCTGCAATGTTATCCATCTCAGATATGGAAGGCTCTCGTTTATTTTAGAAATTGTGACTTGTCAAGCTAGGATGCCAAACATGCAAGGTAAGGAGCTTGTGCTGGTGCCCTCCATCAACATGATGGCAATCCAATTATGCACAACTCTCTACAGTGCAAAAGATGCATCACAAGGATCCTGATTCCTAGAAATGAATGTGGTATTTTCTTAAGAGGTCAATTCACATCATATTATTAACTTAATTATAACTACTTTACCAAAATACTTAGTAAATCAATTACTTATACTTTTGAGGTAGCAATAAATAATTATAATGAAGTGGCATGACTAGATTCATCTAGCTCATGATCAATATGGCAAACCAGATGTACTCTAAATGCTTAGATGGAGACCACCTTTATCGACCCGAAGGCTAGGAAGAGTAGATTAAAGGTAGCTAACCTCTCAGATCGTTGGTCATCTGGCTCAACAATCGAAGCCCCACATCTTAGACAGGCACCTGTGCAACTTGGTGTTTGCCCCGATTGGCCTAAAACCTCTTGCCTTGGTTGGTGGCCTTCTTCTCGCCTTTTGTAGGAATGTATCCCCTCCATCTTGCCGAGAGTGAAGATTACTATAACAACCTTAGGTAGTTAAGCTATATCCTAAGGTGGTTATGGCATGATCTTATTCAGTTATAGCATGACGTTAGTCTGCTACCCTAAGATCTTGAGGGAGCTTCTAACTCCTCATTATATACATGCCTGGAATCTCTCCATAAAAGATATGATGATTTTTTTTCCCTCAAAGAGTTTGATATCTGTTTGATTTCATGGACTATGTAGGCCCAAATTGACTCCATTGTCTGAGCTGCCTTATCAGGTCCATCTTATAAGAAGAATCGGATATCTTTGGTGTGTAATGAGCCCACTTGCATCCTTAGCCTTAACCAAAATGTTTATTTTAAAGTGAAATTCTTTGTGCACCATAGGCAGTGCAGAACCGGACGCACCGTCCATGATAATTAGTTCCCACATGGGGCCAACGAAAAAAAAATTTTTTGAGACATCGCACTCCAGCCCTGTGTGTGAACTAATCATCATAGGTGATGCATGCAGTTCTACATCCCCCGCGGTGCACAAAAAATTCCTCTTTATCTTAAATTTGGCACCCCAGGCCATGTGCTGGGGCAACAAAATCAAAGGCAGTAAAATGCATCCTAATCCTAGAGAGCACCATTTATCACTACAAATTGTTACTTATGGCTGAACGACGAGCACAAGCTTGGTCACTCATCCGTTTGAATTTTGAACTTAAAATAGCTTGGGTCAGTGCGAGTTCCAAGGAAAGAAAATATCAAGCCTGGTGGGCCGTCCTGGGACTGGCTTTTTAACGGGCCTCGGCGCGGGGGGGGGGGGGGGTGTGGCAGTGCAGCTCTTTGTACAGTGCAATAAAAATTTCACTGGTAAAAATTTAAGTTCAATGGCCAGGCATCGGCACAACCACCGCGCCCTAATTTGTGCCGCAGAGCCCAACTCGAGCCTAGCTTGGCCAGGGGTTTCGTCATCTCGGGCACCGGGGGAGCTATGGCTGCTTAGAGGGAGATGGTAGAAGAAAAAAAGGGGCAGGGGCATAAAAGCTACAGAGAAAAGGATAGGCCACGGAGAAAATAGAGCCGTGAAGAAGAAAGTACTGGGCGACGGAAGAGCTCATCTCGGAAATTCAAGAGATATTCCCTGCTTAATACCGCAAGGATTCAAATCATAATATAGATTCAAGATTATGATTACTTGCACTGGTCTAGGACGATGAAGACACCTATCATAGAAGGGATCTAAATAAATAGTCAGTTCCATAAACATCATA
This sequence comes from Elaeis guineensis, assembly GCF_000442705.2. Taxonomy (NCBI): domain Eukaryota; kingdom Viridiplantae; phylum Streptophyta; class Magnoliopsida; order Arecales; family Arecaceae; genus Elaeis; species Elaeis guineensis. Next base: position 10,854,125 of record NC_025995.2, read on the forward strand.
GGCATGACATCAAGGAGTGCCTACAATTAAAAGTGAGGTTGAGGCTCTCATTCGGCTAGTCAGGATGGATAAACAAGAGGTAAGATAATATCTGAACAATTATAGGGATAATCACCACAATCTCAAGAGGGCACAATCTGCAAAGAGGTGTAACCAACACCAAAGGCACGCCAACATCCAGCACTGACCTGGCATGCAGGTCCGCACCAAACTGAGAGAGTCTACACAGACCAATAGCCTGGTGCTATCCACCCTGATTATGCTTGGTCCGAGAAATTCGATGGGGAATTTATATCCCGAGAATGGAACTCTGGCGATCTCAGAGCGCACTACCAATAAGAACTATATATTCGATTTTTTATTTTTTTATTGTGGCCAATCTCCTGTTGTGCCCATCGTCGGAGAAGAGCACCTGCAAACGAAGTCCACACTGATTGAAGTTATGTCTGACAAAATCTTTCGATGCTTAAGTCAGTGGAGAATGGTAAATAGCAGATAAAATTATTAAAGCGATAAAGTCTCAGCCCAGAAGTGCCTTACCAAATGCTGTTCATTTATCTCCTTTTATAGATGAGTAGTTAATAACCGTTTGTAATGGTTAGATATGTGGGTCCCGCATATTTCGATATGATGTGATCGTGGGATGGGTGGTTATATCCACCTCTGATCATATTTTGGCTATTATGCGCTTTCTGCGCTGGCAATTTCAGATAAGCCAACTATATGTCGGTAATAATAGTATGTCGATCGTATGTTGGTAGTCGAGGAGATCCAAATGAGCATCGATCGACAACTCTGATATGTCGATGGTCATCGGTCGGAGATTAATCGAGTTTTCATAGTTGTCCGTTGATGGTTGAGGATAGCCGACTGTCAGTCAGCTAACTGATTGTTAGTCGGTACTTTGTGTTTATGAGGTTGGTTTAGAGTCGGAATCGGGGGTCGGTTGAATTATCTCAACAGTCGCCCTCCATTCCTAAGTCCAAGGTAGTCTGACGTGCATATTGTCATGTGGCTTATTACGTTGAATGAAGGGAGTTGTCACGTACTATTTTGAACCCCGATTCGACTGCTGGTATTAATGACTTTTTGAAATACGAGAGGTCTTCAGCTATTTTGTTGTTTCGATAACTGTGAAATCATCATTGGGCCATCATTTCGAAAAGATAATTCGGTGTCCAAAAAATCTGAATGATTTGATTCTGACTAATAGATCTTGACCACGTGTCCAGATATTATTGGCTCTATGCCATTCATGCTGATAATGGTGAGGTGGCGTGATCTGAAAGTAGATGCGTCGAACCGTCCGACCAATGATCGGTCTTGATGTAGCCATGTGTCGATATTTGAGAAAATCTTGATTTGAATGATTTCATCCGGATCGTTGAGGGGTTCTATATATATAAAGTCGCTTTCACGTAGACTCTACTTTTGCATATATCGCTTTCTTCTGCAACAAAAGGTTTTACCAGAAGGTTTTAACCCCGAGTTCTGTTTCTTTAGCTCCAGGTCGAGTTCTCCTTTTCTTCGTTTAGATTTTTTTTTCTTTTGGTTCTCATTTTCAATGGCAAGTAAGAAGGCTTCATCTTTTCGAGGTAGTCAGTCGGAGAATCCGATTGACGATTCTCTTTCAGATCTGAAGATGGAAGTCTCTTCTTTATCTGGGCCCAATATTGAATGGCTTCGAAAATAGTACTGTATCCCGAAGCAATATCAGCTTTTTACTCCTGATCCGGACGGTCAGGTGAACTCTCCTTCTCCGAATCAAGTTGCATTTTATGTCGAGGATCTTCGGACCGATCTTCGATTTTTGATTCTGAAGTTCATCCGAAGTCTTCTTGACTATTACGATCTTTATTCTGCTCAGCTAGCTCTGAACTCTATCTAGCTGATCATTAGTTTTGCTTTGCTATGTCGTCTTATCCCGACTGATCCTCGCCCTTCTTTATTTTGGGCTTTCTTTGTTCTCCATCCTCACCCCAAGGCCAAGGATTGATGGTTTTTCAACCCAAGGAAGAGCCTTTCTTTCATCTCCGATCTTCCATTGTCCATTCATGGATGGAAGAAATAATTTTTTTTTGCTTCTTCTTCATCTCCTTAAGGCTTTCCTTCGTGCTGGGATGATCCGAGAACCGGCCTCAACGAGAATAGTCAGATGGATGCTGTCGATCGAGAAGACTTTCTCTGACTAAAAGATATGGAAGTTCCTTCGTAGTGAGAGCTGATAATCGAACAGGCTCTCTATGATGCTGGACTTAGTTCAATAATTTCTTTATGTATAACAATTGGTTGTTTTCTCTTTTGTTTATTTTTAAATTTTATATTGATCTTTATCTTTTGATTGTAGCTATATGGATGAGGGCACGTGTTTCAGCTAGCGACATCCGCTCGCATGCTGTCAAGAAGAGGGCAGCGACTGACGCTGGATCTTTTTGATCATCGTGAAAGAGTCGGGTTGACACCCCATTGGTACCGACAAGGAAATCCGACATTTCGTTGAAGACAGCTCCCGAGTCGGTCCTAGTGTTGTTGGCCTCGACAACGCTTCCTCCAACTGATGCACCATCTGCTGGTGTCGGGACAGCGAGAGACGAAGGAGCTACGACAGAACTGTCAGCAGCTCCATCAGTGGGGGTTTGGGTCAAATCAACAGTCATGGCCGAACTCGAACAATATACTGCTGCACCGACTGTTCTTCCAGTGGAGCGGTCTTGAGCGCAGTCAAGTACTGACTTTGCAGCAGTCTCAAGTGCATGATTGCCTACTGGAGATTGAGGGAAGGCACCGACTGCTTTTGCCGACGATGGGTCATCTGTGGGCCTCCCACACTCTTCGACATCAAGATTCCTGTCGGTGAATTGGCCTTGGCCAATCCATCGTTGGCCAGACAACTCATTGAGGCTGCACTTCTTCCGACAGATAGGGAGAATAGAAAAAATCAAACAATGTTCGAAATATTTTTCTCTTTCTATGCAGTGATACTTGGGGTAATTTTTCGACATTCCTCTTTTTTTTTAATTCTAATTTGACTTGACTTTTCTTTTCAGTTGGCACATGATATACACGATTTAGAGAGTGGATATCAAAAAATCGCAGACCTTCATCGGGCATGGATGGATAAGGTGGCGGCCGTCACTGCTGAAAAGACTACTACTGTCAAACAACTTCAGACGACAACTGAATGGGAGAAGAAGCTTCATGAAGAAATCTCCCATATGACGGCCGACCTATAGTCCTCCAGAGCCGAGCTTGAGTCGGCACGTCAGAATATCACATCTCTCGAATCTTGGATCAGGAGCAAGAAGCACTCCATCAGTCAGCTCCGTTGAGAGAGGGATGGATGTATTGAGGAGCTGAAAGCAGAGCGTGGAAGGCATCGGGCCATCAAGGAGAGATTGGCACTGGCCAATGCTGAGTCGGCCTCCACAAAGACTGAAGCTGAGTTGGCAAAAGATGCCCTGAATCTGGCTATTGAGAACTTTATGGATTCGAAAGAATTCAAGGAGAAGATTCTCGAGGATGGATTCACCTCCTATTGTGTCGGATACGAAGACAGTCGAGATGTGGTCAAAAAATTATATTCAAACTTGGACTTGAGCAGTATTGTTCCTCCTAATTCAGGAGAAGAGGCTGTTGAAGAGGGTGCCGCATCGGTTGAAAGAGATACACCCACTGCACCAGGACCTGCTCCAACTATTGAAGCTGTGCCGGAGCAATGTGATAAAGAAATCGACTGGTGATCAGTGTAATATTTTTTTTTCTTTTTGTAATCAGACAAATTTTATAATCAGATCTTGGGTCTAATTTTGTAACCTTCTTTTGAATGAATGAAAAAAAAAAAATTTAAGTACAGACTCTCTTTTTATATTTGTATTTTTAATGTCATAGAATCACAATCGGATAACCGATTATCGATCGATAAATTGAATGTTTAGTAATAACTGTAGTAGAGTTTGTCTGTTAGTCGAGTGTCAGTCGATATACTTTACATACTTTTTAGGTATTTAGATAGACGGTGATAAGCCGAATATCTTTTGACTGACCGTAATCAAATCGGTATATTTAGATATTTGATAAACGATGGTAAGCTGAATATTCTTCGACTGATAGGAGTCAAGTTGGTGTATTTTTGATTCGACCGGAGTTGAATCGACATAATATTCTGCTTAGTTAAAACTAAGTCGGTATAAGTAGTCATTCGACTAGAGTCAGTTTTTATAATAAAAAATTGAGATATAATCGGTATGTCGATTTTTATAGTGAAAAATCGAGGTGTAGTCGATAAAAATTGATCGATTGTTTATCGGTTTAATGTCATTTTATAGATGTAGTTGATTGAAGCTTTCATGATTCTAAATTTTAATATTTTATTTCGAACATTGTACATGTGAACAACTTTATTGATAATACATCTTCAAATTGTCAGCATTCTAAGTCAAAGGAATAGTTGTTCCATCAAGAGCTTCTAGCTGATATGCATCCGATTGAAGTATCTCGGTTATTCTGTAGGGTCCTTCCCAATTTGGAGATAATTTTTCTGATCCAAAGACTTTGAAACTTTTGTCTTTCTTAGGATCAGATCTTTTGGATGGAAGACCTTCAGTTTAACTTTTACGTTATAATACCAGGCTACTCTTTGTCGATATGTTGCCATCCGAACTTAAGCTTGCTATCGGACTTCTGAAAGTAAGTCTAGATCGACTCTCCGATATTCTGAATTGCTCGGATCATTATACTGTTCTACTCTTGCTAATGATAATTCGATCTCAAGTGGAATCATCGCTTCTGTTCCATAGACCAAATTGAACGGTGGTTCTCCATCAGTATGCGAGGAGATATCCGATATGCCCATAAGATCGGATACAGTTCTTCCACCCAGAGACCTTTAGCTTCATTCAGTCTGATCTTGAGACCATGTAGGATTGTCTGATTTGTTACTTCCACCTCATCATTGGATTGTGGATGACTAACTGATATAAGTTTGTGCATAATATGAAATTTCACACAAAATTTTTTAAAATTTTAATTATCGAATTATCGATCATTGTCAGTGATGATGGTGTGTGGAAGATCGAATCTGTATATGATTGACTTCTGAATGAAGTCTTCAATCTTACTTTCAGTGATTTATATCAAAGATTCAGCTTCCATCCATTTGATAAAATAATCCATGGCAACTACTATGAATTTTTTCTAACCAGATGTCGGAGGAAAAGGATCGAGTATATCGATTCTCCATTGTGCGAAGGACCATGGTGCAATAATTGATGTTAGCTGACTAGCCGGTTGATATTGTATATTAGTATACTTCTGGTATGGTTCACATCTTCGGACAAGTTCAGCTGCATTTTTCTTCATGATGGACCAATAATATCTTTGTCGTAAAACTTTATAAGCTAACAATTGCCCCCAAGTAATTTTTATAAATTCTTTCATTAACTTCTCAGAGTGCATAGTCGGCATCCGCTGGTCTCAAATACTTCAGTAAGAGAAGAGAGAATGACCTTTTATAGAGTTGTCCATTCATCAAGATGTATTGTGAGGCCATCCATCTTAGTTGTTTGGCTTCGAAAGGATCTGCAGGTAGAGTTCTATCAGTCAGGTACTGAATGATCGGATCCATCAAGCTTGGCTCGTCATTAACTTATAGCACTTCTTCGACTTTGTCAATGCTCGACTGTTCGAGACATTCAATAAACGTCTGATCCAGTGAGTTGAACGAAGTGATTGCAAGTTGGGAAAATATATCCACTCGAGCATTCTCCATTCTTGGAATATGAGAGGTCTCGAAATATTTTAAAGTTGATATAAGATCTTTCACTTTCTAAAGATACTTTATCATAACGGGATCTTGGACTTCAAATTTATCCTTGACTTATCCGATAATCAACTATGAGTAAGTGAAGACCTTCAGATTGTTTATGTCAAGTTCTTTAGCAATTTTTAAGCCGACAAGAAGAGCTTCATATTCGGCTTGATTATTTGAAGCTTTGAAGTTAAATCGAATGGCATATTCGATTACAATCCCTTCGAAATTGATGAGGATGAGACCTACTCCACTACTTTGTGCGTTGGATGCTCCATCAATATGTAGCACCCACACTGATGTTAAGTTAGCTTCGAAAGATTCAACTTGCTTTATTTTATTGTTGAATTCATCCTCAGGATTATTGTCAGGTATGGTACACTCGATGATGAAATTAATCAAAACTTATACCTTTATCGATGGATGTGGACGATATTGAATATCAAACTTGCTGAGTTTTATTGTCCACTTCACCATTCAATCTGAAGTATCAGGTCGGTATAAAATTATCTTCAATGGTTGATCTGTCAAGACTACAATGGGATGTGCTAGGAAGTATGGACGAAGTCGCTGTGATGATATGATTAAGACGTAGATCATCTTTTTCACCCTTGAATATCTTATTTTAGCATTATAAAGCACCTTACTGGTGTCGTAAATAGATCATTGAATTCAATTTTTATCCTCCTGGATGAGTACCGAACTAACTGCTTCTATTGAAGTCACCAAATAGAGATACAAAATTTTTCTAACCTTTGGTTTTGTAAGCAATGATGGAGACGTCAGATATCTTTTTAGATCTTTGAATGACTATCGACACTCGTTTGATCATGAGAAGTCTTTTGTTTGTTTTAAAATCTTGAAGAAAGACAAGCATCTTTCTGTCGACCTTGAGATGAATTGGCTGAGTACGACGATCCTTCCATTAAGTTGTTGTATCTCTTTGTTGGAGCTTGAATGCTTCATATTGATGATAACTTTTATTTTCTCGAGATTGGCTTTAATTCCTCATTGTGACATAAGAAATCTAAAGAATTTTTCAGAAGTTACTCCAAATGCATACTTAGTCGGATTCAATTTTATCTAATGTCGTCGAAGTGTGCTAAAGACTTCTCCCAAATTTCGAACATGATCAAAAGTTTGGAGGTTTTTCACCAGCATATCATCAACATAGACTTTCATATTTCGCTCAATTTGTATCTTGAATATTTTGTTGACTAGCCGTTGATAAGTAGCTCCAGTATTTTTTAAACCGAATAGCATTATTTTGTAAAAGTAGATGCCTTTGTTGGTTATAAAGACTATATGCTCCTCATCTTCGGGTGCCATCCAAATTTAATTGTAACCTGCAAAGGCATCTATGAAGCTTAAGAGTCGGTGTCTCAAAATCGCATCAACTAATTGATTGATCTTTGGCAAAGAGAAACTGTCCTTCGAATAAGCTTCATCTAGATTTATATAGTCGATGTAGATTCTCTATTTTCTATTGGCTTTTATTACCATCACTACATTCATGAGCCAATCGAGATAATTAGCTTCTCTGATGTAGCCAGTTGTGAGGAGCTTATCGACTTCTTCGTCGATGACCTTTTGCCTTTCAGGAGCAAAAGATCTTTTCTTTTATCTCATCGGCCTAACTTTAGGATCAATATTTAGCCGATGAGTTATTACTTTCGGAGGAATTTCTGACATATTCATTGCCGATCAAGCAAAAATAGACGTTTGCTCTTAATAGATTCACCAGTTGTTGCCGCTCCAGATTAGATAACTGCGATCCAATTTGGACCGCCTTCTCAGGATCTTCTTCTTTTCACAGGATGGAAATCAGTTGTTCGGCTGGTTCATCTCTTTTTTTATTTTCTCTTTGGTCCAATTTATCAACGGACAAAGAGTCTTTAGATTGATTATTTTGTGTGGAGATCAGGAAGTAACATCGAGCAAACTGTTGATCTCCACATATTTCTCCGACTCTATTTCTTGTTGAGAATCGAATCAGTAAATGGTATGGTTGAGACTACTACTCTCAGGGCATTAAGTCTAGATCATCTAAGTATGGCATTGTAAGCCGATGAACTCGGATGACTGTGAATGTCAAAAGAATAGTACTTTATTGTGGATCTGTTCCTGTAGTTAATGAGGGAGTGATTTCTCCTTCCACAGTAACTGTATCTCTAGTAAAATTGACTAATGGCATTGAGACTATTCTGAGTCGATCAGTTGGTAGTCGCATTTGAAAGAAAGTCGAGTAAAAAAAAATATCGGTTGAGCTTCCATTATCAACTAAAATTTTTTTTTACATTATAATTTGCTATCATCGTTGAAATGATGACAGTATCATCATGGAGAATTTGTATTCCCCTAACATCATCTTCCGAAAAAGAGATTATATTATTCAATCATCGTTTCTTCACCGACTTTTCTTCGAAAGTTGGCCCTCGGTCCTTCAATCATCCAGAGATCATATTGATTACTTCCGCCATTGGCTGATTGTTGATCATTTTCTCAGCTTGTGGCTGAGGTTGTTGGTCGGTGGGAGGTTGAGTCAGATGATCTTGTCAAAATTTTTCGATATAGTCTCATCGAATCATGGCCTCTATTTCGTTCCTGAGTTGGATGCACTGCTTGGTATCGTGTCCGTCAATGCATAGGAGGGCATCAGTTGCCTCCTGGATCATCATGAGAGCTTTGTAGCTCTTCAGGTGATCAATTGGGTTGGTGGAGCCGTCATATGGCTTCATCTGTGGCATCTTGAATCGAGACAAAATTGACTCATTCAAGATGCATTGAAAGAGAGGTTGGGCAGTATGGAAGTAGTAGTCATTGAAAAATTTTCGACCTTCCATCTGAAGTCGGATAAGTTGATGGTCGATCTCTTTAAACTTATGCTCGTAGTCATCGAGCCACCATTGTTGAGATAATCCGAGGGTAGAGTCCCCCAAAGAATTTAAGGATAGAGATGGAGAAGGTTCACATGGTCTTTTCCCCTTCTTGATACTATGTACATGGAAAGAAGAAGGAGACCATCGTGAATGATGGGTGGTGTGGTGAGAATATCGAGAACGTGGCTGCTCGACTCGATGAGAATGCCGAGATGACCATCATTCTGGAGATGATGAGGGTGAACGCCATGGAGGATGGTGGCTGTGCCTAGATGGTACTGAATGAGTCACCGACTCCACCATCGACGGTTGCTGTTGCTGCTGTGTTTGTTGCCATTGGAGGTTGTGAACTACCTCCGTTAATACCTTCATTTGCTACATCAGGACAGCAATTTGCGCATCCATAGTGACTACAAGACGCGAAGAGCTGGATCCTACCAATGGAGGTAGGGGAAGAATATCTTACCAGCAGGAAGACTGCCTCATAGATCTTGTAGAATGTTGAGCTCTGATCTTAGCCATAGTTACTCGTATCTTCCCCCTATCTGGTGTGCCAATTATTGTGATCAATCTCCTGTTGCACTCATTGCCGGAGAAGAGTACCTGCAAAAGAAGTCCACACTGACTGGAGTTGTATCTGATGGGGACTCTCCGATGCTTAAATCAGTAGGGAGTGGTGAACGGTAGATAAAATTTTGAAAACGATAGAGTCTCAGTCCAGAAGTACTTTATCAAATGCTGTTCATTTATCTTCTTTTATAGATGAGTAATTGATAACCGTTTGTAATGGTTAGACACGTGGGTCCTGCATATTCCGATATTATATGATCGTAGGATACGTGGTTATATCCGTCTCTAATCATGTTTTGGCCATTATATGCTCTCTGTGCTGGCAGTTTTAGGTAAACCAACTATATGTCGGTATTAATAGTATGTCGATCATATGTCAGTAGTCGAGGAGATCCAAATAAGCATCGATCAACAACTCTGATATGCCGATGGTCATCGATCGGAGATTAATCAAGTTTTTGTGGTTATCTGTTGATGGTTGAGGATACCCGACTGTCAGTCAGCCAATTGATTGTTAGTCGGCACTTTGTATTTATGAGATCGATTTAGAGTCGAAATCGAGGGTTGGTTGAATTATCCCAACACTTCTATTATTGATAACCAATAAAAATATTTTAGTTCTCCTCTAAAAAGGGAAAAAAAACTAAGTACTACGGATCAAACGCATCTCTCAAAGGCCACCAACATGGAGATATTTTAGAAGCGATTGACACCTCTATTCCACAAGCCGACCTCGAAAGTGGAGATATCCTAGAAGTGACTAGGACCACTGTTCTACGAGCCTACATAGCTAGGGAGCAAGCTCGAAGATATGAATCCCCTCCATGGGAGAAATTATTGCATGCACCGGGTGCAAGGAACCGGAGCAAATTTTGGAAAATGTACATAGTAGATAGTGTGCAATTGGGAATTGGTGAAATACAGAGGGTAGTACCTCTGTGATGGTAGCTCGTACGGAATGTGTCTTGGCATCTACTCCATATATCACAGATTTTAGACCATGCGCATTCAATTAAATGAAAGAATTTATTTTTGATGCCTGTGCAGATGGGGGTAGATCTGATTTCTAATCCGTCGTGTGCTGAAGTGGGGTTGGAGGTGACAAACTCACCCAACTCGAGATCTTTCCTCGGGCATGGTGGGGATGAGATTGCGCTTATTGCTCCCCACATCGAATATTCACTCAGCAGGATGGAGGCCCTCATGGTTCCGTTCAGAGAGGATTGCTCCACCGATGAACCTCCCTCACTTGGTGGATGCAACATGGAGGCCCTCCATGGAGATGTATCATGTTTGGCTAGGAGCCTAGGACCTTTGTTCAAAAGTTCTATTCAAAAGTTCTAGCATAGCCTAAGCTCTCATAGGAGGAAGCGCCCACAACCTGATCACCTAGGTGCTTACAATCCAAAAGAACTCAACTAATCAAAGGCCCGATTTCAAACGATTGAGGTATATTATCTCAGCCTCAAACAGATACTATAAATGTCTCTCAAGGCCTGATGGCCCACAAAAACCAAAGACTACCATCTGCGTCTCAGATAGGATGACCTTATATACTTCCAAACCTATTCTACAGGTATTCTGTATTCATTTAGCCAATCTCAAGCATTTTGAATTTATTGCAGCCTATTTCTATATGGTCTCAATGGGAACATCTCAATCTATCTCTATGGCATTTTGATCATGGCTTTATCTTATCTTAGCTGATCTCTATGGATATTCTTTTTTTATCTTAGTCTATTTCCACGTGTTTTATCATCTTATTTCAGCCTGTCTTTAAAGGCATTATGGTTTCATCTCAAATGGCATTATAAATTTATTTTGGCATTACTCTGTTTCAACTAATCTCTAAAAAAGCATCTTAGTTGATTTGGGTCATTTTAGCTAACCTCAAGTACTTGAACTAATTGTTAAGCACATTGGCCTGATTTGGCCTATCTGGGCATCCATAAGGCATCCTCAAATTCTCAAAAAAGTCAAGTATTCAGACAATGAATACAAAAGAGGTGCCATAAAAGAAATAATATTTTCATTAATATTTATGATATATGATTACAAAATGGGTCAGGGGCTAGGCAAGACTTCATTACAAGAGAAGAAGATCAAAATTACCAAGGCCCTTGTTGCTGCTTAAATCGATCGAGGTCGGAAGACGGACGCCTGAGGTCGGAAGATAAATACCTGGTCCTCGTGCACGGATGCTGATATTGGAGTGACCTATAAAATAAATCTCAAATCAGAGGTTGTGGCTCCGGTGAGAAGCCTCTGATGCTCAAGTTAGAAAAGTAGAGAATAAAGAAGCAGCAACTGGTTCTCTGAAAGGAATTCGATTTGACTTACTTAGGTCATCGGGACTCTCGTTGTTTTATATAAAAAGATGTTGGACAGCTGGATTGTTAGCTGTGAGATCATACGATCTCGAAATTATCAAGCTGTTAGACATGCCAAATTGGACGAGATAATTCAGCCCTCGATCACTCCTGTGAAGTGAAGAGATCATTGCTGATAGCATACTGAGTGAAAATTTTAAATATCTCTTTTGAATAACCTCAAAATCCATGCCTGATTTGTTGGCCTTGTTGAATGAGTGGTGTCACCTCATGGTAGATGAGGATCCCACCTATTAATTGCATAAGTTGTCAATCAGAAGAGATTTTAGCTTTCATGTACTCTTCACGTGGGGACATTTATTGTTTTTGGCCTCAGTTCATATCAACATGGATGCTCAGGACATCTCGTATCAGCATAGAGGAGCTCATATCAGGATCAGCTCAGCTCATATGAAGATAGCTCTTCACAGCATGCCTCTTTACAGCATAGTCATAGTTCATAGAGCTGTAAATCCGAGGCATCCATGATACCACCGTAACAGCCTCCATTTTATAAGGTCAATAACTTCATAGGAGCAACACCAAGAAGGGCAAGAAGAAGACCTATAAAAGCTTAGTCCTTGGGGCTCAAAGGCCCCTCGGCACCATCTTCACTTCTCCCAAAAGGGTTGAGGCAACTGAGATTAGCCTCGAGGAAGAGTTTTGCCACTTGGCCCTTGCACTTGTTAAAGCCCTTCAACCGCAATAAGGACCAGCTTCGTATGATAATCCCCCAAAGCCATATACTCCTCTATAGCTCAGAGGGTCTTCTACTCAACTTCGATAGCCTAGAACTTAGCGATTTTCAGCTTCTTAGTCGTGGCAACTCAGAGCTCAACCACCTCAGCCCGGCCCTCCATGACCCCTAGCTTACTCTTAATAGATTTCACACAGTGGCCACCCTCTCCCTGAGTTCATGCATGGCTGATTCGAGTTCGTCTGCCCGATGCCTGAGGTGCTTCTCATATGATAAAGCCATGAAATCAATATCTTGTAAGCAAAGAAGGACTTAGTAAGGGAGCTTGGCTCCTTGAAAAAAGAAAAGAGAAAGAAAGAAATTACAGAATCACCACTCAATGCTGACTAGAATGGCTATCAAGGTATCTACTGAGAGATCTTAGCCGACTGGCCCTGTAGAGACTCTCGATGTGGCAAAGTGAACTTAAGAGGATTTCAAGAAGCTCTCCAACTATGACAGAACTGTTGGAGCTCACTCCCCATATATAGAGCCCCAAATGGTCTAAATCAACTTGACTGATCATCTCTCTATCTAGATCAGCAGGCATATATCACATCCTCCCACCTCCAGATGGCCAATGCTACTTTAGAAAGGCAAAACGAGAGAACTTGCCCTTTGGGGAGCTCCCACTTAGAATTTAATGGCCTCTTCGGGGTAGCATAGAATCTGATGATGCAAGTACTTCCTTCACTTGAATCAAAGAAGATGGTTGAGACTTAGAAGTGGAGGATAAGTAACGTGGCAATAAATAATCATAATGATATGATATGTCCAAATTTGTCGTAGTCAATGTGGCAACCCAAGCATACTCTTGATGCTCTAAGGCAAGTAGATCGAGACCATCTTTGCCGACCTGAAGGCCAAGATGAGCAGATTGGAGGCAGCGAATAGGCACTCATGTAGCTTGACATCTATCCTTGATCGGCTTGAACCCTCTCACCTCACTTGGTGGCCTTCCCACCTTACGTGAGAGTGTATCGTCTCCATCATGCCCAGAGTGAAGATTACTATAGTAAACCCAGACAGTTATGCCATATTCTAATGTGGTTATGGTGCAATTTTGTCCGATTACAACATGACTCTAATCTATTATAATAGGATCTTTAGAAAGCTTTTGACTCCTGATCACCTATATATAGATCTAGAATCACTCTATGAAATATAGAATATCATGAACCCCTTCGTACGTATATTGAGGTCTTTCATTCATCTCTCCCATCACTTTAGCATCGAAGGATCTAGTTGGAGCTAATTCAGTGAATCCTTTGACCTCTTTATCACCTTGCAGATCAACAAAAACAGCCTACAACAGTGACTCGAAGAACAACTACAATAGTAATAGTTCATTTAAAGATTATGTTTAGTCTCATTTTGACTAGATTACTTCTCATACTTTATATATTTATCTTGCAAATATTGTAAGTAAATATTTCCTTATCCATCTATAGTTGATAATTCTAATTTTTCTAATTTACAAGTTTAATTTAGTATTTTTTTATTTATTTTTTATAACATGGTTTAAATTTTAAATTATTTATTCGTTTATTATCATAAAATATTGATCAGAAAATAAAGAAAAAAAAAGAGGATTCTTGATATGACCTCACCAACAAGATGTTCATTATACGTTTCCTTATACATTTATTGATGGTATTTTTTTATTTACTTATTTACTTTTCTTACTTTCTATCGTAGTTTTTATTTTATTATATTTTTTTTTGTTGTCAAACCTTTGCTCTCTTTTTTTTTCCCCTTGTACAATATTGTGCACTTGTTCTCTCTCTCTCTCCCCCCCTCCATTCCTCCCAAACCGAGCATCACTTGACGTTTCAACCGAGCATCAATTGACGTTTGTCTTCTTCTTACTAACCCAAGCAACTCAATCCTAACAACTTGACCCAACTCAACGTTGTGCCTATGCTAATAAAATTGATCTCAAATTGGGTGTAAGCTAGGTTTTGGCTTTTTTAAGGTCGGATCAAACGTGGTTTAGGATGAAACATTTTTATCTTGGATTGGGCTTTTACACCCACCCAGTTTGAGTTACATAATTCTGCTCCTCGTTGGACCTGATATATGGGAACACATCAACCATATTTGTTAGATATAAATGAAAGAATAGTTGGCTGCAAGATCACATACACTCGGGTGTGGTTTGTATCTTTTGTGCGAAAGAATGACTGATCTTCTTTTGAGACAAATTATTGGATCTCACCCCATACGGATTTCAAAGCACTTCGAACTCTTAATTCATCCACTTGTACTGATCTCGAAGTAACCATTATATAATTCAATGGTGGATTCACGCAAAAGAAGCTGAATCATTCTTTTGCGTGAACAATACAACCCTTATCCAAAATACTCTCTGTCATGTTATGCAACAAATTCACTTCTCAAATGTACTTAAAAGATTGGGGCATATTGCACCTAGGCCTCTCACATGCTAAATAACTATAGGCAAAAAGAGAAATTTAACAACCAAAATTCCCGTTGATTCCATTAAGACCAGTGCTACGGATTAGAGCAAGAGCTATCGATAGGTTGAGCCAGCTGAGCAGTTTAAATCATAATCACAAGTTTAGTGTTCAGCAATGATATGGCTAGATGATTGTTAATTACAAAAAATTCAGCAAAGCCATCAAAAGTTCCGAAAGAATTCTGATAACCAAAAGTTAGAAAAAAAAATGCAAAAAATATGGAAATTTCTGAAATTTAATTAAAAAAACTTATCGTACGGATAAAATAATAGGTGACAGCAAATGACATCACCGCTAACAACAAACATAATATCATTAACTTGTAATACATATTTATTTAATAAATCATGAATAATTTGTGAATAAATCATAAAATCATATATATAACGATATTCTATGGAGAGATATCATAGTATTGCCAACTCAGCTTCTACGATGAATTTGGTTGTGCCACGTATACTTCAAAAAAGACGGATCGCATGGAGAGTTTCCAGGAAGGAGCGAGCCGTGTGTAGTTACAAAATACCACGCATCATCTAAGCTTCCCTATTCGGCCGCTCAAGCCTTCCATCCGATTGGATTAAAGAGCTCTTGCTCCTTCGCCCACATCCTCCACAAAGACCACGACGACGCCACCGTCGGCCACCTCCAACGGCCACCTCTTCCTTCCTCCCCTCCAGCCTTTGCCTTTTTTTGATTCGTCACCAGCTTCAGCGGCGGTTCTTTGCTTCGGGATCTAAGAACCTTCGCACAAATTAATTACATTAGGTCACGTGCGAAGTCGATGCTGGAAGCTCCTAAATGAGGTGAGGGGGATTCGTGGTGCCAGAGCCAGGGGAGGGGAGTGGGGTTGGTGGTGCTGAAGTCGAGGGAGAGAAGGGGAGGAGGTTTGGTGGTCGCATGGAGCCGGATACAGCGTGGACGGTGGGTGCGATACGGATGGTGAGTGTGGCGTAAACGGTGGTGGGGCGGGCCGCGGCAGGGCCAATGCGGACAGCCGCAGCCTGAGCCTCACACAATAAGGGCAGGGGGTGAGGGAGAAGCGGCGAGAGGAAGGGATATCATCATCAGAGCCGGTGCCGACATTGAAAAGCTCCCAAATGAGGCGAGGAGTATTAGTGGTGCCAAAGCCGGGGGAGGGGAGGGGTGGGGGTTTGATGGCGACGTAACCGGAGGAGGGGAGGGAGTTTGATGGTCGCACGAAGCCGAGTGCGGCATGGACGGTTGGCGGGCCCATTAGGGGGCGGCACAGACGACTGCGACCTAGGCCTCATGCAGCAGGGGCGGGGGGTGGGGGGGAGGCGGCGGGGGGTGGGGGGGAAAAAGAAAAAAGAAAAAAAGTAAAAAAATATTTGAGGGAGGAAAAAGAAAAAAATATTATTATTTTATTATTAATAATGATTTAAATATTATTATTTTTTACATAATATTAATTTTAAAATAATAATAGAAATATTATTTTTTTTAAATATTATTTTAAAAAATAATATTTTTATTATTAATTTAAAAATACTATTTGTATAATAACATATTATTTTTAAAAATTTTTAAAAAAATAATAATAAAATATATATTTAAAAAATATTATTCAAATAATATTAATTTTAAAATAATAATAAAAATATTTTTTTCAAAATATTATTTTAAAAAATAATATTTTTATTATTAATTTAAAAATACTATTTGTATGATAATATATTATTTTTAAAAAAAATTATTTGAAAAAATTAATAATAAAATATTATTTTAAAAAAAAATTCTAAAATAATAAAAAAATATTATTTTAAAATATTATTTTATTATTAATAAAATTTAAATAATAATAAATTATTATTAATAATAAATATTATTTTATTAATAATAAAATATTATTATTATTGATTAATAATAAAAAAATTATTTTAGTAATAATACTAAAATATTATTATTTTATTAATAATAATATATAAAAGAGGAAATGTGTAAGCAGAGAATCCATGGGATTTTTTATCTCCCTCCCACCCGGAGGGAGGGTTGTGGTAGAGGCACCATGGGCCGACGACGGAACCAAGCCCACCCCTTTGCTCGAAGGCTATTAAATGCAGAGATTTGATTTTCAAATTGATAGAGTACGGTGCTCTATTTGTTGATAATTTATCAAGTTTGATCTGATTCGATGGATCGATTCAGATCTCAAAATATATTATTTAAAAAAATAAAAATAATATTTTTAAAAATAAATTAGTATGTTATTATTTTTAAAATAAAAAAAAATAATATATTAGCTCGCATAGTTATGGTATATGCTTAAATATATTTGATTTGTCATTTGAAGGGTGGTGATGTATCTATGGGTTGTATGGCCGTAGAGTTGAAAATGGGTTAAACATAGATTGAAGTATTGGAGTGTTGCCAACTCAGCTTCTCAAATGGATTGAAAGAGCACCTCTTCAGTGTAACTATTTAATACGATACAATCAATATATTTTATTTTTCTACATTTAGTCCCATGCAATGTGCGGGTCTTCGACTAGTTTATGTATAATTTAAAAATAATTATATAATTATGGATTGGTTTGTTTTCTAAGGATAATTCAAAGAATCATTTAGCTCTGAGGAAAACTGAAAACAATTTGACAGTTGATCAATAATTCAGAAAAAAATTAACTCAACCCAAGAAAACCAGTTCATGACCAGATTCTTAGGCTCTATAGCATGATTGGGTGCAAAATATTGGAAAGCCTTAAAGTTTCAGGCCAGGCCGGAGCGATGAAATATAAAATGATCGGCCCAAATTTGGTCTATCCAAAAATACAACTACTCAGTGGGGATATTTGGTTAAGAAATATTGAGATAAAATTGAAATAAAAATAGGTGATTCTCATTCTAATCATTTAATTTGAAGGAATCATAATTTAATTTCTATTTCAGGATGGAATGAAAATGATCCAATCTATCTAGAACTAAATCTTTATTCTTTTTCAAAGATTCAAATTTTCATTCCGGTTCCGATTCTAATTATGAATTAAATGCTTCAAAGAATTTGACCATTTCGATTCTGATTCTGATGCTCATCCATTCCGATTTCGATTATGAACCAAACATCTCTGTGTGCGGTTAGAAATGAACCCAGCTCAAGCCCACTCCTACCCGTAATTAGGAGGCCCAAACTAAGGATGTAAATCATCTTCATCTTTCTTCCGTGCAAGGGAAAGAACCAGAATGTTAAAGTTTGCAATCTGTTTACCTAAGCATTCTAAGTCCCTGTTACCTAGTAGACCTGTCCAGGTCTTCAAGTGCTCTCTCTCTCTCTCTCTCTCTCGTTCTTCCGGCTGATTGCCTTCCACCCAGAAATCGGAATCGTTTTGAACCAAGGACTGACAGCTCCTCCTTCTCCCCGTGAACCAAGAGTTAAAAATGGGACAAGAACTCATCAATTTGGATTGGAATCAGGCGGCGTTCTATCTTTGAAAGTAGGCAGATGGAGTCGGCAAATCCACAGCCCCTTCATGGCTTCTGGGTGAGCCAGTAAAAGCGACGGAATTACCTATTTATTGGAAAATTGGACTTCCTCGAGATTGGATTGGATGCACTTCGAAAAATTGATAATACGGGATAAGTCTTACATTATAAACCCTCGATTCAAAAATTTTTATAATTCTTTTTCAAAAAAAAATTAAAACAACACCTCTTCAATTTTTTGATGAAAATTATTTTCATTTTAAAATTTTTAATTCTTTCAATTAGATCTCAAAATTTAATTCCTTCCATTGGAATCCTCGCAACGGCTTGCCTCCATCCATTCTCCACTTCTATCATCATAC
Organism: Elaeis guineensis; assembly: GCF_000442705.2. NCBI lineage: Eukaryota > Viridiplantae > Streptophyta > Magnoliopsida > Arecales > Arecaceae > Elaeis > Elaeis guineensis. The sequence goes on from NC_025995.2 coordinate 10,872,768, forward strand.
GCCCGCTTCTACTTCGTAGAGCCAAACATTATTCTATTCTGGCTCTTTCTTCTTGTTGCTTTGCTTGTTCTTTGTTTTCTTTTTATTTTCAAAGATTAAAAACCCTTCAATTCAATCTCTAAGAATATAGCATTTGTTGCTACAGGGCAACCACAACAATAAAACGAGAGCTTGTGAAGAAAGCATACTACAGTTATTTTAATTCATAATCTGGGACTATCTATTGCCCAAGCAAACAAACAAAACCGGTATACCAGCAGAAAAAAAAAAAAAAAAAAAAACAAAAAATAAATGTCTATTTCTTCGTCTCTGCTCCTCACCATCTCCCACATCCCTTTCTGATCAAAGCTCTCCATCTTCCCCAGCAATATCTCAATATCTACTTTTCGGATGGGTTGTTGTTGCTGTTGTTTGTTGTTTTATTTTTTATTTTTTAATACTGAAACAGAGAATATTGTTTTGAATAGGCCCTGTAGACAGTATTTACTTTTAGACCGAACCTAACCAGCTTCTATGGTACTTATTCAAAATATTTCCTTCAGCCTTCCATTTGGAATAGATGAAATACCAGACCGACCTTCATGAACTCGTTCTCTGCATTTCCTTCCACCAGTTTGTAACCTTTTTTTCAAGAATATTGTTCCTTGAGCATCCATAGCCAAAAAAATAAAGATATCTCCTGCCATTGTAAGATCCAGGAAGCATCTATTATTCACAGCCCTACCCTGCATGCATGCAGAAGATACTGTTTTCATATTTTGAACGTATAATTTCCATGACACAGTGGAGCAACCTTGTTCTTGCACCAAGCCTCACCCTCTCTAACTTCCACAGCAAAGCAATCTATGGTTGGTTAGTGTATTTATTGGACCATAAGCATTGCCTTCCACCATGCAATCCTTGTACCAAAATCTCCTGATGATCAGCCCACAACAATGAGAGGGCTTATGATGATATTGTCCTTGTAAAACCAGAAATCAGTATACCTGGTTTAAGTAATCGTTTGACTAGACCACCCACTGTAAAATAATTCTATGGAAAGGTTACAATATGGAAAGCAGAACAGTAATTGAATTATAGATCATATAACTAACATTTTTCAAAGAAAAGACTGAAATCTCAACAACAACAAAATAATAAAGTAATAAAGGAAAAGAAATAATAAGCACTTCCAGTTAGGTTCTTCTACAGCAAAAAGGGATAAAACTAAACTTTGGATGTCACAAAAGCAAGCTTCTGATGTGATTCATCTTCAGGGATTATTTCTTAGGCAGCCATCATCATCCGCACGAACTCCTCATAATTCACCTGTCCATCACCATCTATATCTGCTTCCCTGATCATCTGCTCAACCTCTTCATCAGTCAGTTTCTCCCCAAGATTGATCATCACATTCCTCAGCTACATACATGGGAAATGAAATTGCATTAACAATCAAATATCGACACGTGCTCTGATGAAAACCATAATTCAATGCTTTTCAATGGAAAATATAATTTTTATAACATATATTTAATCTGAATTCGAATTTTCTTGCCCATAGACGTAACACCCAATCATGATAATAACCTGGTTCCTAAGAAGGGTAATAAATCTGTCATGTAATTCTAGATAGTAAATGAAATATAATACATCATAGCACTAGGTTAAGAGCCACCGCTAGGTTTTGAATCCTAGACCTTCTCTATAGACATGCCCTGAGGAGAGGGTGCCAACCAGCTGAGCTAAAGGGTTTTGTCATTTTTGAAGATGTCTTAGCTTCAAAATTTTCCAATCCCTGTTAGGAAATGCGTGCCTGTCAAACTTCATACATGACCAAGTTCAGAGAAGAGCACTAAACAGTTCTTAGATATATTTCTTTAGTGAAGGCATGTCAGACAAGTAGGAAAAAACACTATCCAATATTCACCTCATTGGCTGAGATGTACCCATTTTGGTCCTTATCGAAGACCTTAAAGGCTTCTTTCAACTCTTCTTCAGCATCAGTCTCCTGCAAAGCCAAGAAAACTGAATGTAAGTTCAAATTTAATTTTTAAGAAGGAAGAATTGAAGTTCATATGGGGCTGTAAGATTCTTCCAATGCCCAATCATGTTTGCTATGTTTGTAGACCATCCATCATTTGATAGAAATTTTATATGTCAAGCATGACAGTTTTACCTTCATTTTCCTAGCCATTAGGCTCAAGAACTCTCCAAATTCTATGGTACCATTCCCATTTGCATCAACCTCACTGATCATATCCTGCAGCTCTTCTTCAGTGGGGTTCTGGCCCAATGATCGGATGACAGTAGCCAGTTCTTCCAGTGTGATGCAGCCTATCATAGTACAGCATTAATCATATCAGATAATGACATAGATCCATAACCAAATTTCCCTCATAAGGAATCATAGACAGATACATAATCAATAATCATTAGAAACGATTACTGAACAAAAATAGAATAGGAGAAACTAAAAGCAGTAAAGACTTCCATAGAAAATTCATGAGATAAGTAGTTGGTGTGACAAACATAGTTTTAGATTAGAACAAAGGGTAGTTTTAGCTTTGGCAAATAAAACAACTAAAATATTGATATATGATTTATCAAAATTTAATAACCTACAAAAACTAGCCTTAACATAAAACCAACTCTGTAAACTCTTATTTACAAATTCCAAAATTATCAACCTTAACAAGTCCCAATAACCAAATCTTTTCTTACATATTAATATTAGATTGTTAATGATAAAAAGTTTACAGGAAAAGACGCACAAGAAATCCTAAAGGTTTTGTTACAGCAAAAAGAAAATACAAAAGGTTTTATTTGGCTTGTAGGATCAAATATCCTATAGTTTGGCCAGCTGTTTATAGGACAATAGTCCCAAAAGACTCATCACATGGCATAAGCAAAGCCATCCGAGGAATGGAATCTTCCAGAAGAAGACAACCAATTGGACAACAAAATCTTTTCCATGAGCTGGGCTTTTTTGACCATGACCAGTTCATGGATCCTTCCACAAACTTTAAATTAGTGGTGCACTCACATGTACATAGATTGACAAGAAAGAAACAGCCATACAACCACAAGCTACTAGATTCATTATAGAACATAGAATGAAGGTCCAAAGCAATGGTGAATCTATAGTCACCCATCAAAATCCCATGGCTTGGACCAAAATCCCTACCATGAGGAGAAAATTCCAATAGACAACTTAATGTCACATAACTCACATCCTCACAAAAAATTGACAAAGAGTCATGAAAGCCCCAATTCTTGCATGAAAGAGAACACAAAACTCACATGAAAACATATTGGTCAATGTTTCATCAAAATCCATTTGTTCAAGCACAAAAGGAAGTCCTACATGATCTAAAACTGACCATGAACACTATTTTGAGACCAACCTTAATCTCCAAAAGTTCGCTTGAGTGAAGAGTCATGAAACACATATCTATAAAAAGGAAAATAAACTAATCCTACCAAAATATTAACACACAAACCACACCAAACCATCTTAGATTGTGTTGAATTAACTTTATGAAACATCTTTTGGAGGTGTAGGACATAGAAACACATAAGCCACAAAAGAACAAAACACTGGATTGAACTACAAAGTCTCACTAGCTCATTATAGAGTCAAAAATCTCTCAATCCAAAGCATATTTAACCAACCCAAACTCAAAAAAGCCAGAAACAGAAACTATAAAAAAAATTATCTACTTATACAAAATAACCCCACCCAACTCAATTAAACCATCAACCAACTTAGAGCACAAACTATAGAAAAGAAGTGCAAGAAAGATGGGTGTCAGAGAGAAAAAAAGCATCAGAGAGAGAGAGAGAGAGAGAGAGAGAGCAAACCATCTCCATCCTTGTCAAAGAGGCAGAAGGCCTCTTGGAACTCAGAGATCTGCTCCTCTGTCAGGATATCCATGACACCACTATCTAAAAACAGTAGAGAGAGAAAGAGCGTGAGGGAGAACGGAGATATAGACGAAGGAGGGGAGAAGGATCCTTGCAGTGAGAACGAACCAGGGATTCCCCAGGCCTTTTGTAGCCGAGTCCAAGGAGGGGTGGAGGTGCGCTGCGGTGGGCTCTTGCTTAGGTGAATAAGCTTGACTTTTGGCACGGTTGGTCAAATGGACACTGTACAATATAATTAAATTAAAAAAAAAATAAAGGAAAGCAAAGGACGAGAAGATGTATTAGCGGGCTGTCTTTCCCTGACCACACAAAAAACAAAAATATCTTAGATTGTGGTCTTAATCACCAATTTTTCCACCCAATTATCTTTCTTTTTACTTTCTCCTGCATTCCAAGGGAGATGCACCACCATGACCCCTTCCTTTTCTTCCATTTATCCTTCTCTTTAGCTTTGCCTTTCACTGGGAATTGAAGTATCACTCATTATGATCGTTTAAAACAAAGAAAAGTGTCATCCACATCAAATTTGGTCTCACCTGGCTTTTGTTTCATTGGATAAATAATGAGGGGATGCCGATGTAGAGAAATGAGTAGATGTCCTAATGGGGAGTGCAAATATCAGTTCTCTTTGTTATGTTCTTTTCCAGCTTTCAGACAGCTGGATGTTGGATTTGGGTGATGGAGGATGGGGCTTTCAAGGAGGGGGGCTGATTGGGTGAGGATTTAATGTTTTTTAAGCTAGGGTTGGGTGTTCAAGCCAGGGATGGTTTTATATCATGCCAGTACCATTGGTGAGGTCCATCTGCTTTCTTTTTTTATTTAAATAACTTGCACATCCCCACTTAGATATGATTTTAGCAATCTTGTCTTCTCTCATCCAAATATCCATTCATCGTTGCTAAGAGCAATGCATGAGTAAGTAGTAAATATTATCTCCAATACTCTAAATTTATATTTTAGAATTATAATAGTAGGAATTCCGACATAAATAAGGTGAGAGCATGATTAAACTCAAGACAACTATATGTACTGCCAAGTGATTTTATCAACCCAATTAGTTGCCATTTGCCACCCTCTATGTGTATTCTTCATAATAAACTTGAATCTAGTTGGTATGACATTCGAGTTGAGCGAGCCAATCTTCACATACATTAGCTACTATAACATAACACAATTTCTATTAGGTGCCCATCTCACACCTAGTATGCATTTTCAACTTTAATAATAAGGTAAAAATAATTATGAGATTTCCAATGTCATGAAAAAAAAAAAAAAAAAGAGAGAAAATGATCCGATACCCCATACTTGGAGAAAAAGATTGAAAAATATATCTTTCACACGCATCGTGCATATCCAATGCTAGCACCTTATAAGATGGATAAAATAATTATTATTTCATAGAGTTGAAATTATATTTAAAAGAATAAGATAGATCCTTCGATCTATATGCAAATTCACTTCATACAAAATAGTTAAATCTACAAATATGTTTAGCCGTACCAACATATTTACCTTTTTGACAATGATAGCGCCTTTTTGTGGGATCCTTATGATGATAATCCAAAAAGCTAAAAAATTTATGGGCTACCTATTATGATTTTGTGTAGGGCTGAGCAAATAATTAAAATCTGAAGAAATCCATCCAATCTAATCCAATAAACATCGGTTTCAGTCAGTTGAAAGATATAAATCGAATGGAATCGAGTTGGAGTCTGTGAAAAATTGATTATTTACGGTTCGGATTCGATTTCTATACTTTTAATTTATATAAAATTAACTCCAACCGATGTACTATTTCACAAACTCACCTTCATTTTTGAGACGATATCATTTAGACTTTAATACTTCATTATAAAAACTTCTCGTCACTACTTTGGATTCATGAAAATATTAATATTGAATTGTTAAGAAGCACATCAATTTGAGATAATTCTAAAGTGAAAGCTTTCAGATATAGTTACTTTCAGACGAGTAAATTTTTTTAATTTCTATTTTATTTTGTATAAGTTCAAAAATAACTCCAAAATTTATAACTTATAAGATTTAGATCTTTTTTGCATTAAATTGATAAAAAAAAATCAATAAACTTACATGGGCCAACATTGGACTTAAAATACATTGAAATCTAAATCGACACAACTCCGAACCTGCTACAAACTTTCACATTTCAAACGGTTTATACATGATAAATGGTCGGCAGCGGATTAAATTTTTTACAATCCAATTAGATTAGATCAGATAAAAATTTTTCTCTCAATCCGATCGAACCTGATTTGTGCTTAGCCCTAATTTTGTGAGCCATGGAGAAATTAGAAATAAATATTTTTTGTCTAAAAAAAGATAAAAAATTAATTTTCTTATTAAGTTTTCTCCACATAGAGAACTAGAGATAAATCTCTAGCTCTACTTTCAACTTAAAAATAGCTCTCTAGATGAGTTTTATGTAAAAATAGCTATCTATTTCAAATATAAATTAAAAATAATTTCTTTATTTTTTATTAAATTATCTTTATATTCTTTAAAATACTGTAGTATTATATTATCATAGTACAGTATTTCTTTATAATAAGATAATATTAATTATATTTGTTGTGCACACGTGTCAAGCAGGTCGTCGGAGACCGCACGCTCCGTCCCACGAAGTATTGCCCGCTTTGGCTAGGTCCTGACAGGGAGCGTGCCCCGTTGTCCCCACCGGGGGTTGTCCTGGAGCTCCTATCGGGCCCCAGGGGGTTGTACCTCCCCGGCCAGCGTCACGCAGACGGCCTCACGATTTTGTCCTTTGCCCTTTGGCAAAAGGCGTCTCATGAGGGAAGTGTGCTCGTATTCCCTCTTAAGCACATGCACACACCAGAGTTGCCCGATATGGGACTATTAAGGGAGGTCCCTCACAGCCTGCCCACAACATGCCCACCTCTGGAGGGTGCATGTGCGGACAGGGGCGGGTGCCCTACCTGGCGCGCCACTGTTGTGCGCGTGTCAAGCAGGTCGTCGGAGACCGCACGCTCCGTCCCACGAAGTATTGCCCGCTTTGGCTAGGTCCTGACAGGGAGCGTGCCCCGTGGTCCCCACCGGGGGTTGTCCCTGGAACCCCTGATCGGGCCCCACCAGGGTTGTACCTCCCCAGCCCAGCGTCATGCAGACGGCCTCACGGTTTTGTCCTTTGCCCTTTGGGCAAAAGACACCTCGTGAGGGAAGGTGTGCTCGTATCCCTCTTAAATACATGCACACACCAGAGTTGCCCGATGTGGGACTATTAAGGGAGATCCCCCCACAGCCTGCCCACAACAATATTAATATAATATTTTTTATAATAATACAATTGCTTTATTGTATTATATTGTGCAGTGCTCCTTTACAATAAAACTGTATTATTATAATTATATTTTGTATTTTTTTATAATGATTAGTATTACTTTATTGTATTATATTAGTGTAATATTTCTTTACAATAAGATAGTATTACATTATCATAGTGTAGTATTACTTGACAATAATATAGTGCTACTTTTTAATAGTATAGGATAACTTTATAATAATGTAGTATTATTTTATAATAGTGCAGTACTGTTTTATAATAGTGCAGTACTATTTTATAATAGTACAGTATTATTTTATAATAGCGCAGTATTATTTTTATAATAGTGTGTATTGCTTTATAACTGCAGAGGTAATTAG
>NC_025995.2:10880451-10975451 GCF_000442705.2 Elaeis guineensis
AATCCACATGATATAATTATGGAGATCAGCAACCCATACTTTGATAATGAGTTCTGAACTCGTTAGATCAAATTTGATTGGATTTAAGGGTTAGATCTAATCTAGAGCATCATTATGATCGATGTAGATTTTTATTTTATCAGATCTTATTCACATGTTTAATCATATCATAGATCTTGGTAAGGTAATTTAGATTAGATCTTGTACATGTAATGTAGGTTAAATTCTTTAATCTATCAAGATCCACTACAAAATTTAAAAATTGCATGCATAGAACTGCCTAATTTTCCTTCACCTGGCCCAGGCCACACCCCTCTTTGAGTCCAGTCCAAAATTTTTTTTGAACTTTTGGCTAGGCCTAGGGTCTAGAGAAATGCTCCTCCAGCCATCATCGGAGTAGATGAGCGGATCAGAGCCGGTCCGTCAGTGATGGCCTGATCTTAAACCTCTATCATCGGAGGCAGTAGAGCTACTCTCGCTGGAGAGCTTCTTGGAGTGGTTCTACCTTTCAAAAATAATATTAATTTTAATAATATTATTATATTTAATTAATTAAATATTATCAATTTAAAATTAATTTAAGTAAATTTAATTAAATATTATTAATTTAATTTAAATATTAAATTTAATTTAACTAAATCATATAAATATTATTTTAAAAATTTTAAAAATTTTAAAATAATGATATTTGACGATCGCTATGCAGCCATCGCCACCACCGTCACTAATATTCACCAAACCCACGAAGATGGTGCTGCGGCACGGAGGCGGCACTGCGCGATAGGAGAAGGGGGGAGGAAGGTGGGGAGAAGAAGGGGAGAGGCGGGCTAGGGGCTCGAGGAGGCGGGCCGAGGGCTCGAGGCTCGGGGAGGTGGCTGGAGGGAAGTGGGCTGCGGTCTCGAGGCATGGGGAGGCAGTCGACGGCTCGAGAAAGCTGGATCTGGTGGCAGGAAGGGGACCGAAGGCAGTCCAGGGGAGGTGGGGCAGGGGCTCGGGGAGGCGATCGGAGCTCAGGGAGGTAGGAAGCGGCTGACTGGCTCAAGATCCGACAGATGGGGGCTCGAAAAGGCAGCCAGGGGGAGATGGGCCGGGGGCTCGGAGAAGCCCGATTTGACGGTGGGGGAAAGAGGGGGATCGACGGTGGCCGAGGGGAGGCGGTCGGAGGCTTAGGGAGAGGGAAATCAGGGGGAGGGGGTCGATCACCGACAGGAGAGCCAACCCAGAAAATGAGGGGGTGGGGGAAAATGACGGGGTGTGGAGAATCAAAAAGGGGAGGAATTTATGATTATTAGTGATGAAAAAATACTGTCGCTAATAAGATCACTCCGTCGCTAATAATCCTATGATCAAATTAAAAAAATAATAAAATTATTTTTTATTAGGGACGCAACCAACCATCACTAAAAGTCAAAAATGCTATCGTTAATAATTTTTTTTGTGATGGCATAATTATTGATCGTCATTTACCGTCGGTAAAAATATTATTAGTGATGACAATTTTGCCATTGCTAATAGCCATCGGTAAAGATCATTTTTCTTGTAATGTTCTGGCTCTAGCTATGAACTCCAAAAAATTATATGGAGACACCCGAGTTTCGGCTTAGACCTCCTTGACTTAGTTGGCAGACTAACATCTTGGAGATATCCCAACTTTGATTAGGATCTCCAAATACATGCTCAGCCAAAACTGATCACTAGAACCCAACCCGACCCAAGTTGGGACCTCCGAAACAAAAGATCGGAAACTTCTGAACTTAAAAGACTTTGGCCACAGCTGAAAATCGATTTTGGATATTCAATGACATTTGCAAAATGACTTGCAGCAATGAAAAGATCCTAGCTCTAGCTAGAAAATTTATACTCAGTAAGATCCCGATGAGAGCTACTTCAACTTAATAAAGAGGCCCTAAGTCTAGATGCATGTCGACTTTGATCTAAAGCCGAGCTTACTTCGGTCATGACATGAAAAATCTACCAAGACTCCAGAGCAAGAAGCACACAAACAACAGATGGAATGAAAAAAAAAACTTCATTTCATTGAGTGAAGAATTTCGGTTACAAAGTACTCTAGAAACAAAAAAAAAAGTCCAATTACAGAAGGAAAACAAAAAGGTACAAAGAAAGGCAAGAACCTAAGAACTCTTCTTGGTGGAAGATACCACCTCAATCTTGGTGATGGGGATGGGCTTGGGCACTACTTCGACAACAATGTCAGCAATAGGCTCGAGCTCAGTGGGGGACACCTCAGCCACAGATTCAGGACTGATGCCAACATTTATATTGTCATCCTCAGCCTCATCTTCAGCAAGAGGAATCTCAAGTACGGCCTCGAAATAGTGCCAGCATTTGCACCATCTTTCTTAGCCCTAGAAGAGGGGCAACCATTTGCCCCATTTTCCTTTTTCTTTCTTTGCTCTCCTTAGGGTTCAGGCAACTAACATCCATCCTGGGGAAGAGTCGGGCCACTTATGTCTTATAAAGGTTGAAACCCATGGCGAAGGCTGAGGCCGAGCCCTTGTTAATCTCCACCTCGAAGGCTTCGGAGGCATTATATGCCTCCATCGCCCAATGCTTGGCCTCACAGATGGTCATCGACCTCTTGATAATGGCCCTCACCTCGACTACTTTGACCTTCTCCTCAATCTCTATTTGAGTCGCATCACTGGCCGTGAATCTCTTCCCCAATTAAGCGACTTTCTCCAGATATTGGTAATGGGCTGGGCTACCCATTACATGACCCAGCCCAGCATGAAATGGTCCATTAGAAGGGGTCGGGTTGGGCTGGGGGTTTGCGGCCTGCGGCCAAAGCCTGGCACGGCCCATATGGGCCTGGGCTGGTATGGCCCGTGGGCCAAGCACTGCACAATCCGGTCCAGACTCGGTCCAAGCCCGGCACGGCCTGCATAGGATATTTTTTTTTGGAATTTTTTTTGTAAAAATAGATGTGGGATTTTTTTTGTAAAAATAAAAAATCACCTTGTAACAGTAGGGGGTTTGATATGGACCCCTATCGATTTATTAATATCAATCAAAATGGTACAAAGGAGGGAGGCTAGGCCTGACCTCCGAATACAATGAGAAAGAGAGAAGAAATTGAGGCGACTTACCTCAAAAATTAAAAGGTAAAACTAAAAAGTTACAAAAATAAAAAATTAATAATTGAAAATCATACTAATCGTCATGCATCATCGATAGTGTTAGTGTCATCGTTGTCATCGGATGCTGTATTATGTCCATCTTTATCTTGAAGTCTTGTCTCGACATCCAACCAATCTTTGAAGCAGAGCAGCATCTTAATTATTTCGTTAGTCATCCTACTCCTCTTTTTATCCAGAACTCGTCGACCTACACTGAAAGCAAATTTTGATGCTACTGTGGATATCGACACAGCTAAGATATCACGTGCAATGGCGGATATTATAGGATATTAATTTTTAACACTTTTTCACCATGCTGACACATCAAGATTTTCTATTTGATTTTCATCATATATAGATTGAAGATCATTTCATAAATAAAATTTAAGTTCACTACTTAAAAATAAAGATGAACTTGAAAATATATGTGTATGTCTCCTATGTGTAATGAATAAGAAAATAGATTATGAACGAAAAGTACTAAAAGAAGAGGTGGAGGTTTATGAATGAGAAGCACTAGATCCATGAATCTTATCATCATATAAAGCATAAATACCATGAAGAAGTTGATTTACTTCAATTTTAGTGGGTTCAAGATCTTGATTCATATTTTCATAATATGCATCAAGTAAAATCAAAACACCACTTAATTTAATACGTGGATCAAATACAGCAGTTAAGTTATGCATAGAACATATTCTATTCCAATACTCATTCTATTTAGATTCTATTTCATAAATAATAGACTTTAAAATATCATCATATCTATGTTGTATAAATTTTTGGTTAATAAGATATACTTATTATAAAAATAAACAAGAGGTTGGATAATAAACATAAAAAAAAAATTTAGTAGCATTATAAAAACTAACTAAAAATTCTTCCAAAATTTTATTTTTATTCCAATCAATTTCAGTCAATATAAAACCTAATCCATGATCATTAGTATATGTACTTAATAAATTTTTATATGGATATGCATCATGTATCATTGTATATATCGAGTTCCAACGAGTAACTACATCAAGTTTAAATTTTTTAAAATATTTACCATGATCTATACACATTTGCTTAAATTTTTGATATTTTGCTCTTGAAGCTTGAATAAAAGAAACTGTATTTCTAATTTTCAGAATTACATCTTGAACCATATCCATGCCAGATTGAACAGAGAGATTTAAAATATGACATGCACATCTAATATGCAATAAATTTCCATTTAGAATAGGATGCAATGAATCTTTCAATAATCTAACAACAGAATTATTATTAGATACATTATCAAAAATAATAGATATAATTTTATCATTAATACCATATGTACATGCAGTTTGATAAATAGCGTCAGAAATTTATTGTCCAAAATATGAAAAATCAAAAGCACGAAAAGTAAAAATATATTTATTTAATAGCCAATCATTATCAATATAATGAGCAGTAACAGCAATAAAATAATAACTACTAACAGATTCTGTCTAAATATCAGAAGTTAATGATACTTTTGAATTTAGGACAGAGAGAGTTTCAATTAAACTTTGTTTCATTGCTAAAAAATTAGTTATAGCTACTCTTTTAAATGTACGTCTACTAGTTCTTCTGTAAGCGGATTGTAGGGCTAAGTGAACATACTCTTCAAAATTAAAAGACTCACATGAGCTAAAAGATAATTCATCCTTAACTATCTATTTTACTAATGCTTTCCTTTGATTTTCATGATTATATGCAAAACTACCTACAAGACTATCCCCTTGTATATTAAAGATGCTTTGAAGATGAGCATCATTCATAATATGACTCTCTTGATGTCTCTTCAAATGACCAGTTCCTTCACTACTAGCACAATTATATAATTTGATATATTTTTTATATTTTGCTTTTAAAACTCCATCTATCATAACTTTTTCAAAGTCATTCCATACGGCACTAGTCCTCTTATGGAAGAAGAGGCAAGGTCTTGAACTTCAGTATTGGTTTCAGAAAGAGCAGGAATAGTAGTTTCTTCTCTCTCTGGAATTGAGAGAATACCAAAATGATTCTCATCAAAAAGATGTCATATCTAAATATGAGTTATACAAATAAAAAAAATTTACTAAATAAAAAAATTGAGTAGAGGTAGGCCGTAGGTGAACACTTGTGAGCTTCTTCTTGTGCTCCTCACTCCTCCTCAGAATCTCAATAAAAATCTCTAAGGCTACAATAGATGGACTAATCCTCTTTTTGTATAGCACATGAACACTTGCTAATTGCTAATTGAACACTTGCTAATATTGCTAGAAGAGAAGATGTAGTAGTAAAGAATGAAAGGAGAGTTGATTTGGTGCGGTGAAAATGGAAGAAGAGGGGGGGTATTAATAGGAATCCAATATTTTTATTTTTTCAAAATATCCCTCAAATTAGCCGTTTTATGACTGTTGAGTGCGTTAAAATGGTCATTTTTTCAAAAATAACCGTTATCAACCCAAAAAATTAAAAAAAAAAGATTTAGCTGTTATGGGCCGGGTCTAGCCCGTAACAGCATTAAATGGGCCGTGCTTGGCATGGTTCATAACCGGCTTAAACAGACTGTGCTTGGCACGGCCTGTTTGGACTGATTTTAAAAAAATATATAAATAAAAGAGCCATCCGTCAGGTCTGTGGGCTTGATGCTGGCATGGCCCGCTAGATTCCGAGCCTAAGGCTGTGCCAGATGGGGGTTCGGGGTAAATGGGCTGTGCCCGGCATGGTGTGTTTGAATCTAACCTGATGGGTCTGGGCCGAGCCATGTCCGGGATGACTCAGTGCCCACATCTAGCCACGGCCCTTTTTATAGTGAACCCCTTTTCGAATGCTTCCACTGTGCAGGACTTGCTGAATCTTGGATCGACGCCGGGAAAATTCATCGCCTACCTCCATCTTTTCTTTGGCAGCCTTCGCCCACATCTTCGTGGTGTAGGTCTTTCTTTCTGGCTTCCGTTTTAATTCATAGAAGTTAAGAACTCCGTCACTGAGCATAGTGAAGTCATGGATGTGCTGTAGAAAAGTGGCAAGTGGATGGAAGGCCACGTACCTGAAGTTCGCATGGCACTATTCCCATCCAAGCGAATGGGAGAACATTGTTGAGCTTTCATGATTGAGAAATTATTGCCTGGGCCACGCCTAGATAAATCAGCACAAATCTCGAAGCATGTGCATGGTGGATAACGTGCAACCAGGAATTCAAAGATTAATATAGCGTGTTGTCTATCGTAGGATTTAGGCAGTCTACCTGGGCGTGGTCCAGACAATAATTTTTTTTTTGATGAAAAAAAAATGTACAGTCAATAATTTCTCTTTATAAGAACAGAAAATTTGTGCGGAAACCGCATGGCCACCGACACTTCATTCCACCCAATGCAAATAACTTTGTCCGTACATACTTCACGGGAAATTAAAAAAATAATAGGGAGGAGGCTTTCCTCCTCCCGTCACTTCTTAAACAAAAAAAAAAAAAAAGACAATATTCCATTGTAGCCCAATATGAGATTAAGATTGCACGGTTAATGGTAGATCATATACGCACTGATTGACATATAAATTGAATCAATCAAAACATTGGAACTGCATTAAATTTCAAAAAAGACTTTTTTGTGGAATAGTCTTTCAGATAAAATCTCATCCATTCATATTACCTGTAAGAATTTCATATCAAATTTTAAATTATGATGCATCAAAAAAAAAATTTAAATTACGATCTGATTTAGCTGATGGAAATAGTGGTGTTTTGAGCATCTTCCAAAAATGAAATCATATAGATATGTATGATTAATTAAGATAACTAATTTTTGGAGTATTGGTTAGGAAAACTAGGACTGCATACCACTAGAAATTAGCAGATTTGAGACTTCTAATTATTGAGGAAACAAGTAATCAGGAGGACCGGTAACAACAGAAATGAAAGATCGCAAACAACAGGGAAAAGAAAAAAAAAAAAAAAAAGGCGGTAATGGAGAATATCAGATAATTTCTGAATGTGTAAGCTCCGGAAAAAAAAATGCAAATGAAAAAGAAGATAATTTATGAATGAAGGAACAACTGAAGAATTCTAACAGAAGCCATTTGTATTACTTGTTATGGAACACACAGAGCAACTAGATACATCCTCTAACACAAAACATTTATTGAATCACATGGGACATAACAACTAAAAGAATCTATTGAGCCTATCTACGTATCTAAAAAAGAACAAATAAAAAAAGGAATCATACTAGAAAACCTTACATCGAGCAAGAAGCTTAGAGACTGGTGTGCTAGAAACAGTTATACACTTTACAATCCGAGCAATTAGCCATGAGATAGCCGCATATACCAGCACAAATACCCCACTGCCCCCAGCCCAACCTTTCTGTACCAACAAACCTTTTCAACAGCTCCACCATCATCACTTGCAGGATCAAAGTCACTCCAATGATCCCCAAGAAGAGTTTGTTCCTATGAATTCCATCAAACACATTCTTCTTCTCCAGCTTCCTCGCATTGAATTCATTGAAGACTTGGTAGAGCACAAACGTATTAAAGATGATTGTGTTGTTGATCTTTTCACTCACTCCAAATATGGACTTCCCTGCAAACTGGAACACAAGTAGAACTGCAATCTGAAAAACAGCCTGTGCTATGAGGTTCCTCCACATGATGTTGCTGAAATCTGAAAAACTATAATCTGAACACTAGATATTTTATATCTAGTGACCTACTAGAGCCAACTAGTTTAGAAGTCATTGATTAAAAACTCGTTATGTGGATCAAACAAAAAGCTTAAGGATTAAGACAATCAACAGCAGTACAACATTAAAATAATTGAAAAAAAAAGAGAAAAAAATTAATTAATAAATGAAGGATGAAAGTAATACTACACTTACCCATATGAAAGTAGATAATTTAAAGATAAAGATAGGGTAATTTAGAAAAAATTCAGAAAAAATTTAGTATTCTTAGCTTAACTTCTATATTGATTGGTACTAATACTCCAATGACATACGTCACTCATGCTCTACTGAACATCAATAGTTTTTTTTTTAAATTGCCTAGTGAAACTCGAAACTCTAAGCTAAATGGTATTTAGTACTAAATCCTTCTTTATCGAGCACGAGCAAAAGCTTAAGTTGAAGGGTGTGATAAGTATAATAAATATCTTAATAAAAAATCAAAATATATAATAATTTATCTTTATTCTTTAAGAATTAAAGTTTTTATTTATCTTTTGCGGGAAAGATGGTTGTCAATAGAAAGAGCTTGATTTGAGGGTTAAAATGACTCAAATTTGGAGCAATTCAGACTTAAAATAGATCCTGAATTAAGAGATAAATGCATGCTCAATTTCAAGCCAAATTGGGCTCAAAATCAGATCAAATTGGTCCAAACCCGAACCCATTAAGCCAGTTGGTGCACCATGGACTGACCGCTCGGTCCATATAATCGAGGCATGGTCTATCAAAATAGTGGAATCCACATCGCGGTCCATAGGGGCAGGAGAATTTTTTTGCACCATCGGACGGTTGGTGCTTGATCAAACATGGCATTGGACAGCTGATGGAGCTTCGTCCCATATCCAGCGATGGTGGCTCACTTCAAGGCATCATCTGATGGCTGAGAACACTCCAAATGTGTGATCGAATGGTGGAAGTCATTGCCAGCTAGGAGGATTGAACCAAAGCTCTGATTTTCGTGATCCGACAATCCAGAATGAAGATCCAGCTTGATCCAATGGTAGGGAATGATGCCGACTTGATTTAGACCTATTTTGGGGTGATTTTGAGATGTTGGATGATGATCGGATGGTCGAGAGCTTGGACACGCTTGGGATGTGTATTTGATAGGAATTGAGATTCCGAAGCTTGCCAAGACTCGAGAAATTTTTGCTCTATAAAAAGGAGACTACGGAATAGAGAGAACAAAGGAGGAGGCAGAAGTAGTGAGTAGAGGAAAACAGAATAGTAGTGGCAGCAACAAATTTTATTTTATTTTATTTTTTTAGCTTTTGTTTAGGGAAAAATATGAAGGAAGCATTACAGATCTTGATGTGTGGCTAAATTCCTTCAATTCGAAAAGATGATAAAGCCTATAAATGAGCTTTTATTTTTTTCTTATATTTAATTTTTATATAATAAAATTATATTTTTATTTTATATCTTTTTATTTTTTTGAGGTATTGATCTAGCCTACACGACCTATATCCTCTACAGACGTGCCGTGATCTCTAGATACGGTATGTATCTAGGAGAGATAGATCATGGTATGTTAGATTAAATTTTATATCTTATAATTAGATTTAGATAGTGTATACTCCAATAGGATGAGCCATGATCTATCGATATAGTTCGTATCCCTTAGAGATAAGCTATACTAACATCCTAATCAAAAAAATTAATATTGCAACATAAAAAAAGAAGAAAATAAATCTAATTTGCATGGTGGATTCGAAATTTTTGGGTTATCTCTCTGATTTATTTTTTTCATAAATTAATTTATACTTACAATTTAATTCTTTCTATTTTATTTCTTTTAAATTCTTCTATAATCAATTCTCTTTTATTTCTTCTTAAAAAAAATAATTATCCTAAGTCTTCATGAAAATGATCCTGACTCATCCTATCTATATAGTTTGAGTTTGTTTTTATTCTTGACTACCTATAATAGCGATCTGCTGTCCGACCTCTAGGAAAGCAGCAGTGGCCCTCTCCTTGACTTCTTCCACAAACTCGATGCCCCTCCAGCACTAACGCTGATGCCTCCACCGTCCATCATCGGGCTCGAAATATCCTCTCAATCATCCTTGCTATGCCCCCACTGTCGGAAGTCAACGCAGAGCCAATGGTGGAGGTCGGTGATGCTACTGCTGCATGACATATCGAATCAAGTTCTGAAGAAAGGAAAGGGTAGAAGAGAAGATTAGGTTTCCTATGGTTACCTTGGGGCACTCGAGGGTGATGGGGCGAAACTTGGTGGTGAAGCTATCGATGAGGAGGATGGCCTAGAGTAGACATGAGCGAGCTCCTCCAGATCATCAGAGGATGAAGATCAGTACCCTTTCTTCTACTCCATGGCTGCCATCGCCGTCACTATCACCGACGGAGGGAGTGAAAGAAGGAAAAAGAGGAGGAAAGAGGGATGGGGAGCTGGGTTTGGGCCCAGGCTGGGCTCGGGCTAGACCAAAGGTCTGCCTGAGCTCGACTCAAAAAATAAAATGGATCCTATTTTTTGGTCCGAGCCCAACCTAAATAGTTTCAGACTGAGCCTAAAGCCCGATCCAAAACCGGCCCAGCCCGATGGGCCTCGAGCCGGCCTGAGCCCACTTCTAGTCCTATTAAGATAATAGGATATAAACTAATATGATCACAAATATCATGAGCTCTTTAACCATTCATTCAAATAATAACTTAGTCCATATTTTTTCGTAACAAATTAGAACAAAAAATCAGTCTATAATCAATAGAAGCCCACTTTATGGAAATTTTCAACATATTTATTACCCAAAAAGATAGCAACCCAAGAGAGAGGGGTAAATTGGATTCTTTAAAAATTTTAGCTAAATTAAACTTTAAACAAACATGCATTTCAATTTGACCTAACTTGAGTGATTGTGAGGTGATTACAATATGGAGCAACGAAAACCAACTATAATTAAAGTTATATAAGAATTAAATCAAGCTAAACAAGAATTGAAAGCATGCAAGGTAAGAGAGAAAAGTCACAACACAAATAAGCTAAATTTGTAGTGGTTTGGTGCAACCTCGCACCTACATCCACTCCTCAAGAGTCTCTTGAGAATTTTACTATAATTATCCGACTATAGTATATTTATTTTAATCTGAGATTTTAAACAAACCTAATCGATTTTTCAGGATCACCAACCACAATCATACACCGATTATTTTTCGGACTCACAATCAACTCAGTTGATTTTTCAGGATCACCAACAAAAATCTTTGTTGGAAAATATTCCTAAAGCCAATCATCTAAGTGGTAAATGATTGAAATTAGTATATGAATTATCTAATAATAATAGTTATTTGGTAAGTTCATCATAAAAGTTCTATCTTCCTTAAATGAACTCCTAAATTATGATGAAGTCCTTAAAACCACAATCAATCAATAAAGGAAGATTTATCGGATGGTTCTTAAATTGTTCACGACTAAATGATAAGTTATTAACAAGGACGATAACTTATCAAGTGTAGGTTCTGTATGCCATATGCATTGGTTTCCTCGTAATCAAGTGGTGTGGAGACACCGGTATGGCATCCAAGTAAGATGTAGGAGTACATCTGCATTGAATGTGACCAACGTAACACTCTACTATCAAAAGTAGCAAGTTAAGGCCAATGGATATAAGTGTCTCTCCGACCTGAGATCACAATGATGACTTGCAAGCAACTCACTGTGCTTTGATGCCGGACTGTCTATATTTTTAATATAGGTTCGAAAGATTTTTGGGTACAGTCAAGTATTTGTGAAATCGGTGTATGAGTCAAGATGAGATTGACCACTCCTGATTAACTTCAGGAAGAGAATGTCTCGTTGTGTTTCAATTTAGCAAAACCTAGATCTGGGTAATCCTCGTGAGGAGTCACAGGATTTGTAAAATTTTGAGACACAATAGAGATGACTTATATGAGTGATTGACAACATACTCGAAGTCGTCTTGAGCATTATTGATCAAAAGAATGAATTATACGGTAACCATGGGTCAAAGTTCTTAGAATGTTGCTTTGCATACATTCGACCTATCTGGACGTCGGGAACCATTACTAGATGGTTACTTCGACTGGTACAAAAATTGTTCTGTACTACGACTTAGGTTCAAACCTATAGAGTCACACACATAAGAGGTTGTAACTTAATCAGATGGTTAATCAACGATTGAGAATCATTCTAAAGTTAAACGATCAATGTGATTGATGTTTGACCTAATATAAGTGTTGCAGGAGGATCAATTAGCAATTGGATTGCTAATAGGCTCAATATAATTGAGCAATTGGCTGAGATCAAGTCTAATTGAATTTGATTCAATTAGAATTAGTTTGAATTTAATTAGATTAAGTTTAATTGATTTATTGGATAAGTCAATTGCAAGGGAGAACAAGTCCTTGTTTGACTAGGACTTGTATGCACCTAATTCCTAATTAAGTTAGGATTTAAATCAAAATTAAATATAGTTTAATCTAATTTAATAGGACTCCTAGTTAGATTAGAATCACATTAATTAGGTTGTAATTAATTTAGATTGGGTTCAAAAAGCTTGACCTAGTCTACATAAGAATCCTAGTTAGACTAGGATTCCATCTCTTATCTTGCGCCACCTAAGAAACTCCAAGCCTACGCCACATATTTAATTTCAACAATTTTTATGTGATATCCACATCTAAAAAAAGTAATCTCACACCACTTATTCTAGAGATTTAGATCAGATTTGATTTGGTTCAATATGAAAAGTAATATGGTTTATTATGGAAAGTGGTTTAGGTTCATTTCTTTTTTGAAAGAGTCCCTCTTCAGAAGAACTCTTCCCTCCTCTCATGCGCCAACTTCCTCCATGCTTATTGCTTCTTTTTTGTCACCCTTTTGTGGTTGTTATCAAGCTCTCCATAAAAATTAAAAGGCAAGGGGCATCCAAGAGTTGGATGCCCCATGGACTCCTTGTTAGACTAGGTCTTATGACCTAGTCTACCTTATATAAAGTTGCCGCCCATATGATAAGAATAAGGAGTCAAAAATCATTAGATTATTGATAGAAAAACCAGATGAGAAAGAGGATGGCATGGGTGGTTTGAGGCGCCAATATCCATGGAGGAGAGTCTTCTATCAAGAGATCAAAAGTTGATGTCTTGTAGAGAAAGAAAGGTAAGAGAGAAGATTATTTTCTCTTATTGTTTCCCTTTCAGATTATTCTCTCTTTATTTTATATTTTTTATATGATAAAAATTTGAGAGGAAAAGAGGGATGGCATGGTGGATTCATGCTCCAATGAGTTGGATATGGTGATCTAATTTTAGACATGATCTGATCATGTTCTGATGAGAGAAGAAGAAGAAAAGAAGGTCTTCTCTTAAAATTTCTTTTAGAACCCTTCTTCATCATAAATCATGAGATTTTTTTATGAAAAAAATCAGATATCATAAGATCTAAAAATTTAAAAAATATCTAGAGAAGAAGGTCTTCTCATGTCCTAGCATAGAGATGTTCTCAAGATATCAATCGTTGATGTACTGAAAGAGAAGATCTATCTTCTCTTAGGACCCTTTTCTTTTACATATTATTTCTGATTTTAAGAAGGTCAAAAGATTTACTTCTCCCTTGTTCATCCTCATATTCTTCATCTCTTGGAATGTCCAAGAGATCCAAAGAATATTTTTTAGATTAACCATCCGGAGGGATCTGCAAGAAGCTAGCACTTCGAGTGGATCTTCATTCGACAAACCTCTGATTTTATTGCAGCCTCGTGTGGATCACTGTAGAGGCCGGAGATGTGTGCGGCTCCAAAGGCAACAAAAAAAATCAATCCAGAGTTCTCAACCTGCATGATTGTAAGAGATCTGATCTCTTCTCTTATCTAGATGCGATCTAGGTTTTAGATCTAAAACTATTTTAGATCTAGGGTATTGATTTGATCAATACCAAAGCTTTTATTTTTTGATTTATAAATACAATATGACATGTTATAGGTCCTAATTGTAGGGTTTGATAATTTGATTACATGCATTTGTATATTAAATTATTTAATTTACATATTTTGCTATGTTATATTTCAAAATTATTTTAAAATTCATGCATGAAATCTGTACCTTTTCCAATAGTGGTATCAGAGCATCTAGGTTCTTTTATAACATGTTCATAATTATATTAAAATAAATCTAAAAAATAAAATAATGATCGCACGGACTGTAGGTTGTCTTGTTGTAAAGTTTACCCCTTACAGTGCAAAGGTTGTCCTGATACGTTGCGATCTAAAAAATTTAAAAGAGTTTAAATAAATTTTATCATGAATATTTTAGATTAGGTCTATTTCATTTCATAAAATTTTATATAATGTACATAGATTAAAATCAACCAAGAATAGGATCTTGCAAAGGTTCTGTTTGCTTATCGGGCTAGCTTGATCAGCAATCCAACTTGACTGAAAAGTTGGCTCAATTATTTTTCTGACTGATTTTAATTGTTAGTATTTGTTAGTGAAATAAGTCGGCCCATTTTTGAAATGAGTTGACCTATTTAGTGAAACAACACTAAATTGTATTAAATCTTTCAAAAGTTGAAAATAATTTTCAAAATACCGAACCCCAATCCTCAGCTATGAACTTAATTAAAAGAATTAAGTGATTGTTAAGGATCTAGGTTTGTGATTTAAAGATCCTAAGATAATTTCATAAAACATGGGTTAAAGGGTAATGGGTTAGCTTTGATCAGGTCATTAACTGGGTTAGACTAGGTTAGATTAAATATGGACTAAGTTAAGAAATTGATCAAACTTAATTAAAAGTTAATTAGGATTAGGTCATTTCTATAGATCACTTCAATAGTTGTAGTTGATCAAAGTCCATATATCTAACAAATGGATACTGATCGTGGCTCAGCGGCTGAGCCCGAGTCTTTAGGCAGACCAAATTAAAATTGATAAATCAGTTGGTGTCTAAGGTAAACCTGACGATGATTTTTAATTGGGAGCTTGCTTACCGGATCATTTCTTATGGTGTCTAAGGTAAGCTTTGGCAGACCCTCCCACCGATCATATTTACCTGGCCAATGTTGTTAATCAGATCTTGATTAGGTTGCTCATTGATTCGTGCTAACCCATGTCACATAGAAAATCAGTGAGTCTGATTTCATTCAATGAGACTAATCTAGGTGCCCATGGACCAAATTTGATCCTAGTCCTTGTTAATGACTTGAGAAGTCAGTGGGAGGACTTGATTTGATGAAGTCAGTGGGAGCAAATTGATCCATGTTCTTTCTATCCTTAAATCACTAATAATTTTAAATCCTCTAAAATTATTAGGTCCTTAAAATGATAAAGTTATGGAGATAACTGAGTCATTACCTCCCATTAAAGTGTTTGATAATGGGTTCATTAACTCAATAATCATTGCAGACCCAAAGACCTGGTGCTTGTTGACTAATGAAATTATCACTCATCATATGATGACTTCAAAGTGTCTTTCTAATAGTGGTTAGGTTAGCCAACCAAAGTTGAGCTTAATCATTCGTTGGTTAGATGCACCAAGTATGGTCATGTTAATAGTTGGACCTAACCGGATCCTTACAGTGGAGGCCAAAGCCTACTGATTAGGTTTCTGGGGCAAAATTAAATTACTATAAGTTGTTTGGAGAAACAATTGGTTAATGAACCTACCCGTAGATACAGATGGGTTGGCCGACCAAAGTCGGGCTTGTTTGTAGTCCATGTGGATTCTACTACCTACTAAAAAATTAAAATAATTTTTTGAATTGAAGGTAGAGGCTACCAATTTGAACAAAATAGTGAGAGAACCTTGAGACTAAAATCCAAGTCTCTAGGCTTAAAATAATTTATATACATTAGGTCATTGTTCTCTTTTCTCAAAATAAGGCTAAACCTTAATTGCTCCAATCGCTGTTAGACAGCGATGACTTATGGGATCCAACTTCGTTAATTAGTATCGAAAGTTAAATTTGGTTCAGCAGTACGAATGGGTTCGTATTGGGGCTTCTTAGTCCAGTCAAAATAATTAGTCCAAAATTGATCCAAATCAGGCATGTTGCTTCTACTGTTAGAAGCAGGGTCATAGGAAGAAGAATTGTCTTGCTTCCCTTGACCATAATAGACTGAACAAGAGAAAGGAGCAAGAGTTGCTCATCAAGGATGTTATATAATAACACCTTAAAGTTTCTCTATGTAATTCTACTACCTAGATATTAGATACCGATGGTCTTATGCAATTTATTGCTGGAACTATAAGTAAGTGGAATATTTGAAAATGGTGAAAAATTCTTGAATGTTAGGGATGGAAATCTTATTCCAATCCTAACTTTAAGAATTATAGAGCTTATTTTTAAATATTATTATTTAGAGTAATTGTTACTATTGTCCATTGTTTATGATAATGTAATCTTTGTTGGCCTTTTGGCCAAAGATGATCATCATTCATTAATAAAGAAAGATTATTATGATATTATTATGAATAATGTTACAATAATATATGAACAAGAAGAAAATAATATTTAACATTTACACAGTCTATTAAGTGTAATGTACACACCCAAGTTAGATAATGTCATGGAAGTCTATCTTTGGCTTAGTCACCTTGACAAGAACAGGACAAATGGATTAGCTTGAGAGAAAAACTCGACATCAATGATTGTGAATCATTGATAGCCTGTGAGTCTTATCTTCTTGAAAAGATGACAAAGTCACCTTTTAATGGAAAAGGTGAAGGAGCTGATAAAGTTTTAAGTCTCATACATAGTGATGTATGTGGACCTGTGAACTTAAGTGCCAGAGGAAGATATTAATATTTCATTATAGATGACCTATCTGGGCATGGGTGCGTCTGGCCTAATCATTTGAAATGTTCAAATGATTCAATAATGAAAGATTGAAACAAACTGGATAAGGTGTTAGAACTCTTCGATCAGATCGAGGAGGGAATACTTATCTAGTGAGTTTATGACATATCTAAGAGAAATTGGATTCTCTCTCAGTGGATTCTTTTTCGGAACAAAGTATTTCTGAAAGGAGAAGTTCAACTTTGTTAGACATGGTTCAATCCACAATAGGGTCCACTTCTCTGCCTGTTTTAGGATTGTGCTCTTGTGTGATTACTTGTTTTACTCTGAAAATATACTGAGTAAGTCTGTTGTGCAGATTCCATATGAGATATGGATCGGACATGGACCTACACTCTCTCACCTTTGGGTTTGGAGTTGATCGGCCTATGTCAAAGGTTTGCATACAGATAAACTTGATTCTTGGTCCAATAGGTGTTTAAGGGTTACTAATTCTATCATGCTGAAGAACATAAGATGCTCATCAGCAGTAGGGCATTCCTTTTGGAAAGGAGTTCTTAGAGAAGGAACTGATGCCTATCAAGTTGAACTTGAAAGTTTGACTGGTAGAAAGTGAACCGACATAATCTAGTAAACCTACAGAACCAGATTTGATTAGATCAAACCCTGAGCCCATTAAAGAACAACTTTAAGGAGATCTGATAGAGTACCACATTAGCCGGACAGACACTTCAGTGTCTAGATCTGGGACGGCGATCCTGTTGATCTCGATGAGATTAACAAGGATCCGATTACCTATAGGGATGCAATACAGTGGTCTAACTCTGAGAAGTGGCTTGGAGCCATTAAATCTAAATTGAAGTTCATGAAAATTAATAGTGTATGGACACTAGATGATTCACTCGAAGGGATAAAATTTATTGGGTGTGAATGGATTTTTCAAAAAGATCAGAGTAGCGCAGACGGGTAGGTGGAGACCTATAAAGCCCATTTCGCTATCATCCCAGAGTTGGAACATACATTTTGAACATATATTTTTGTTATGAACAAAGAGGAACCCTGCATTTATAAGTGGCAAAATATTCTGTAGTGTTATTTCTTGTTTTGTCTGTGGATGAAATTCTCTTAATTGGGAATGACATTCCAGTATTGCAAGGAATAAAAGTTTGGGTGTCATCTAATTTTTCCATGTTCAAGATCAGATATGTATACTCACTAATGTAGTGAGCAGATACCAGTCTGATCTAAGTAAGAACCACTAGAAGATTGTATAGACAATCCTTAAGTATTTAAAAATACTAAGGTCCAGTGACTCAAATATAGAAATACTGACTTTAAACATGAGGATGTTTCATTTCAATCAGATCAAGATGAGAACAAAAAAGTATCAGATCGTATCCTAATTGTAGGAGCAATCTGCTAGAAAGTTCCAAGCAGGATACTTTAGCCTGCTTAGTTAGTGATGTAGAGTACATCGTAGCATATGATGCTGTCATGTATGCTGTGTAGTTGTTGAGCTTCATTAACAGGTTGGGAGTGGCACCCTCCATCGATGGACCAGTCCTATCGTAGCTCTGGAGCCATAAATCTGGCTAAAGAATTGAAGGACCAGCATACTTTGTATTGCTATGACTTTTGATTTTAGATCAGGTGATATCGATCTTTAGAAGATCGATGAAAAAGAGGACTTGACCGACCCATTTGTTAAGGCCTCGAAACTAAGAAGTTCTACAAACTCAAGTGGAAGATAGGATATTTGATATCATCTGATTGGCTTTAGTACAGGTGAGAGTTGTTGGGAAATATGTCCTAAAGCAATATCTAAGTGGTAGATGATTGAAATTAGTATATGAATTATCTAATAATAGTTATTTGGCAAGTTCATCATAAAAGTTCTATCTTCCTTAAATGAACTCCTAAATTATGATGAAATCCTTAGAACCACAATCAATGATAAAGAAGGATTTATCGGATGGTTCTTAAATTGTTCACGATCAAATAATAAGTTATTAACAAGGACGATAACTTATCAAGTGTAGGTCACTGTATGCCATATGCGTTGGTTGTCCTCGTAATCAAGTAGTATAGAGACACCGATATGGCATCCAGGTGAGATGTAGGAGTACATCTGCATTGAACGTGACCAACGTAACACTCTACTGTCAAGAGTAGCTAGTTAAGGCCAATGGATATAAGTGTCCCCTTCAACCTGAGATCACCACGATGACTTGCAAGCAACTCACTGTGCTTTGGTGTCGGACTTTCTATATTTTTAATATAGGTTCGAAAGATTTTTGGATACAGTCAAGTACTTGTGAAGTCGGTGTGTGAGTCAAGATAAGATTGACCACTCTGATTAACTTCAGAAAGAGAATGTCTCGCTGTGTTTCAATTTAGCAAAACCTAGATCTAGGTGATCCTCATGAGGAGTCACCAGATTTGCAAAATTTTGAGACACAGTAGAGATGATTTATATGAGTGATTGACAGCATACTCGAAGTCATCTTGAGCATTATTGGTCAAAAACATGAATTATACGGTAACCATGGGTCAAGACTCTTAGAATGTTGCTTTGCATACATTCAACCTAACTGGACGTCAGAAACTATTGCTAAATGGTTACTTCGACTGGTACAGAAATTAGTTTTTGTACTACCACTTAGGTTCGAATCTATAGGGTCACACACATAAGAGGTTGTAACCTAATCAGATGGTTAATCGATAATTGAGAATCATTCTAAGGTTAAACGATCAATGTGATTGATGTTTGACCTAATACAAGTATTGCAGGAGGATCAATTAGCAATTAATTGCTAATAAGCTCAATCTAATTGAGCAATTGAACTGACATCAAGTCTAATTGAATTTAATTTAACTAAATTAGTTTATATTTAATTGGATTAAGTCTAATTGGTTTATTGGATAAGCCAATTGCAATGAAGAACAAGTCCTATTTGACTGGACTTGTATGCACCTAATTCCTAATTAAGTTAGGATTTAAATCAGAATTAAATATGGTTTAATCTAATTTAATTAGACTCCAAGTTAGACTAAGATCATCATTAATTAGGTTGCAATTAATTTGGATTGGATTCAAAGAGCTTGACCTAGTCTACATAAGAATCCTAGTTAGATTAGGATTCCATCTCTTATCTTGCGCCACCTAAGAAACTCCAAGCCTATGCCACATATTTAATTTTAGATAATTTTTATGTGATATCCATGTCTAAGAAAAGTAATCTCAAACCACTTATTTAGATATTTGGATCAGATTTGATTTGGTTCAATATGAAAAGTAATATGATTTATTATGGAAAGTGGTTTAGGTTCATTTCTTTTTTGAAAGAGTCCCTCTTCAGAAGAACTCTTCCTCCTCTTACGTGCTAACTTCCTCCATGCTTATTCCTTCTTTTTTGTTGCCCTTTTGTGCTTGTTATCAGGCTCTCCACGAAAATTAAAAGGCAAGGGGCATCCAAGAGTTGGATGCCCATGGACTCTTTGTTAGACTAGGTCTAATGACCTAGTCTACCTTATATAAAGTTGCCACCCCATATGATAAGAATAAGGAGTCAAAAATCATTGGATTATTGATAGAAAAACTAGAGAAAAAAGAGGATGCCATGGGTGGTTTAAGGCACCAATATCCATGGAGGAGAGTCTTCTATCAAGAGATCAAAAGTTGATGTCTTGTAGAGAAAGAAAGGTAAGAGAGAAGATTTTTTCTCTTATTATTTTCCTTTTAGGTTATTCTCTCTTTATTTTATATTTTTTATATGATAAAAAATATGAGAGAGAAAGATGGATGGTGTGGTGGATTCATGCTCCAATGAGTTGGGGTATGGTGATCTAATTTTAGACATGATCTGATCATGTTCTGATGAGAGAAGAAGAAGAAAAGAAGGTCTTCTCTTAAGGTTTCTTTTAGAACCCTTCTTCTCCATAAATCATGAGATTTTTTTATGAGAAAAATCAGATATTATAAGATCTAAAAATTTAAAAAATATCTAAAGAAGAGGTCTTCTCATGTCCTAGCATAGAGATGTTCTCAGGACATCAATTGTTGATGTACTAAAAGAGAAGATCTATCTTCTCTTAGATCCTTTTCTTTTACATATTATTTTTAATTTTAGGAAGGTCAAAAAGTTTGACTTTTCCTTGTTCCTTCTTATATTCTTCATCTCTTGAAATGTCCAAGAGATCCGAAGAATATTTTTTAGATTAACCATCCAGAGGGATCCGCAAGAAGCTAGCACTTCGAGCGAATCTTCGTTCGACAAACCTCCAATTTTGTTACAGCCTCATGTGGATCACCTGTAGAGGTCGGACGCATGTGCGGCTTCAAAGATAATAAAAAAAATCAACCACAGAGTTCTCAACCTACATGAAGGTAAGAGATCTGATCTCTTCTCTTATCTAGATGTGATCTAGTTTTAGATATAAAACTATTTTAGATCTAGGGTATTGATTTGATCAATACCAAAGCTTTTATTTTCTGACTTATAAATAAATATGACATATTATAGATTCTAATTGTAGAGTTTAGTAATTTGATTATATATATTTATATATTAAATTATTTAATTTACATATTTCGCTGATTATATTTTAAAATTATTTTGAAATTCATGTATGAAACCCTGCATCTTTTCCAACAATCTTACACCAATTATTTTTCGGTATCACAATCAACCCTGTTGGTTTTATGGACTCACCAATCAAAACCTACAAAGTCTTATTTTGGGTTTGGATGGGTCTAATCCCCAAGTTTCTTTCTCCTAAAGAAACTTATAAAGAAATCAAAAATACAAAAAAAAAATTAGCACAAAAATAAAAATAAAATTTTAAACTCTTTGAGCATGAAAAAGAGATTGAATGGTCGGCTTTTTTGAAGTTTGAACACTCTTCTTTGAAGCTTGAAAGGATATTAGAGATGTTGTAGAAGATCACTCTTAAATGTCTCTAAATTTAAAGCTTGAATCCTCTCTTTTTCTCTCTTTTTGATATGCAATGGAATTCCCTAAATATGAAAATAATTTCTCTCTTAATTCATTTATCTTGCTTCCAAATTGTTTCTCTAATCTTAAATACTCTTGAGGATGGTTAGAGAGTGAGTTCTAACTGTTGGAAGTTTGGGACTAGCCATTGGAGTGGAGAAATAGCCGTTTGAAGTAGTGCAAAAAATTAGCCGTTAGTGCAGTCCCAAATCAGGGGTCGACTCTAATTTCTCAAATGTTGACTCCAGCTATCCTAGGGTCGACTCTAACTATTTTGGGGTTGACTCTTAAAATCTTAAAACTTGAAATCTCTCAATTTCAATCTGTTTCAGTGCAGGGATTGGTTCCTAGCCTCTTGAGATCGACCCCACTAAGTCTGAAACTTAAAAATTCTTCTTTGATGTCCTTGACTTAGTTTCTTTTAAGTAGATCTTTCTCATGAATAAATTCTTCAATTTAAGCACTTGAAAAAAATCTACATTCATCCTTGAAACACATGATTAAACTCATAATTACTCAAAGTTGGGCAATCATCAAAATTAATCATAAGATCAATAATCTTCATCTTTTTGATGATGAAAAACTTTGAGTATATACTAATAAAAATATATAATATGTTTTAATTAAATTACTAATATGAATCATGAAGTAATAAAATAACTATATATGAACATACACTTCATGAATGCTTAAGTTCATATTTCAAAATCAATCATATTTTAATTTATTTAAAATATATCAAGCATTTCAAGAATTTTTTTTGGACATGATCAACACATATAATTTAAGAGATCCTTTTAAGCATATACTCAACATTCATCTCTTCCCCTTTTTGACAGCATCCAAAAGTGTAAAAAAAAGAAAAAAAATTATCAAAATCAATGAAGTAGAATTGAAAGAGAGTATCAAATCGAGAGATGTATTAAATGCAAATTTTATGGCATATCTCCCCTTTCTAAAACATATCTCTTGGTTCAAAATATACTCAAAAATAATTCTTTCTTTACTAGATTAACATGAATTTAATTTTTTTTCAATATTTAAATAATATTTTCTCTCTTCATTTTTCATAATTATTGCTGAATAATCTTATTTTTCAACTTTTCTCCCCCTTTTTCTTTCAAATTAAGCATATTTAACATAAATTTAACTTTTAAATTCAGATTTTCTAACTTTTCAAATTTAGATTTTCACATTCAAATATATTTTCAATTAATTGATCATTTCTTCTTTAATATTTTCTCTCCTTTTATCTTGCAAACATAGCCATTTTCAAAATTAAGCAAAATACAAATGTGTGATCATCAACTGAATGAACTAAGCATCAATTAATCCAAATATCAATCAAACAGAGCATTCAACTAAGTAGACACCAATTTTTTCAAAAATTTGCTTTTCATTAACTTTAAAGGATGTTTACGCAGAGATGCTTACAATGAGTACAAACATCAAAAAGACCAAAAAGTATAACATGTATATCTACCAAAAATGGATTGCTAGGGAGAACCAATGCTCTATAATGCATGTCTTAGCATCTTAACAGAAGATGGTCTAGAGGCTCTATGAAGATGAAATTTTTTTGAATAATATAGCCTTAAAAATACTTCTCTCCTTTATGATACTAAAGCAAATCA
This sequence comes from Elaeis guineensis, assembly GCF_000442705.2. Classification (NCBI taxonomy): domain Eukaryota; kingdom Viridiplantae; phylum Streptophyta; class Magnoliopsida; order Arecales; family Arecaceae; genus Elaeis; species Elaeis guineensis. The sequence goes on from NC_025995.2 coordinate 10,903,711, forward strand.
TTCAAAAATATATCATAAGAATTTATCTCAAATGATGTAATAGTAAGAATATAGCCATAAAAATTCAAATTTGAGATATAGTATACCTTTCTTTTATCAAAAGAAAAAGCAATAGAATTTAAGACAAGAAATACCTATTATGAGAATTATGATACAAATTGTGATAAATTTCTGAAAAAATTTCTCTTGATGCCAATTGCTTTAAGATTCAAATCAATTGATAGTTTCCTTAAAAAAAAGATTTTTTGATACCAATCAGAGATTTAAAAGGAACATTTGTTAAATTCATTTCCCTACAATACTCAAATTCATTTGTCAGAGTTAAAATCTTTCAAGCTCAGCTTGATACTAATTATTTTAGTTTTGAGTTGATCAAGATAAATCGATTCAAATCAAATAATTTTGAGGATTTAGAGTGATAAATCAATCAAATACAGAGCAAATAGTAAGCTATTTGATATTAATTGATTAAAACTAAAGTCCTCTTTAAAAATTTAACATTAAAAATAAATGACAGCTTCTTTGAAATATTTTGCTTGATATCAACTTTAAGAGATTCAAGAAGAGTACTTTTCAAATTTAATTTTTAAAATTAGTCAATCAGAATAAAGTATGAATGTTCATCAATAAATTTTCTTTTAAGATAAAAAAAGAATCAAATCAATGATCAAGATGGATATTCATATTGATTTGGGGGATCAAGAATCAATCAATTGAGGGTATGATAATCAAACAGGTCAAGTATGATCAAATCAAGAAGAATCTAGATAATAGTTCTATGGGATTTGGTTCAACTAGAAATTTTATATCCTTAGGGGTAAACCTAAGATGCAATGCATATCAATCAAGCATTTGATTTTTATGATTGAATCTCTAATCTTTAAATACTTCGATCATGCAATTTTTAGGAGAATTTCAATAATTAAGCATCTTATGGGGGGATATCAAAACTAGTTTTACTTATCATTTTTTGCAATCAAATAGATTCATAGACAATGACCATTATAAGCATAAATGAGTCATCAAAATCAATCAAATATACTTAATAATTATTATAATTAATAATAGTATGATGAGAGAAATATTTTTTTTTATCAAATATCATCACCCATTTTCTCAAGTCCAAGCCATCCATCCATAAGAATTCCTCCTTTTGCTTCATTAGATGCTTGGCCTCCATGTAAAAATCATTTTCTAGCTTTTGGTACCCAAGCCATCTTGGGTCCATTAAGGTTAGAGTACACAGTTCCTTTTGGAACCTAAATTTGTTTGCTTAAAGTATGGCCTATTCTTTTATTATTATATTCTAAAATTTTGTGGCCAACTTTATTACATTTGAAACAAACTATAGAATGATTTTCAGAATAAGATTTTGTAAACATATTCTTAACAAGTTTCTATTTTCTTAAGAAGTTGTATCCAATTCTAGATTTATCAAAAACAGCCTTTTCATTATTCAAAATTGATTGAAGCTTTTGTGATTCATGTGTAAATTTTTCAATCATAGACTTCAATATTTCAATCTCTTTTCTTAATTTAGCATTTTGTTTCAAAATTTTTTTTTCAGATTTCAAGAGCTTTTCTTTTTCTTCAACTAAGAATTTTTTAGATTTTACTAAATTCTCTTTTTCCTTAGCTAATGCTTTCTTTTCTTTCAAAAAATCTGTCTTTTCAATTAATATTTTATTCTTTTCTTCAACCAAAAATAACTTAGACTTTTTGAGTTCTTTATTTTTCAGCTTTAGATTTTTATATTCATCTATTAAGTCATTAAAGGCCTCAAATAATTCATCAAAAAAAAATTCAAAAGAGTTTTTAAGGAATACCTCATGTTGTTAGCCATGAGGTAAGGATTTGCAATGCACTACTCTTCTTTTTCATTTTTTCTTTCTTTGTCTTGCTCCCCCTTAATCAATATTTTCTTTTTCTTTTATTTTCTCTTCTTCTTCTTCTTTTCATCCTCATGAGCCATGAGGCATATGTTGAGATGAGCTTCCTTATCTTCTTGGGAGTTTGATTCTATTCTTTGATTTTCTTCTTTAAAAATTATTTTTAATTTCTACCATATTTATTTAGCTGAAATATATGAAGAAATTATATTAAATTTATTTATATCTAATGAATAATAAAGCATATTCATAGTTTTAGTATTTAGTTGGATTATTCTTTTATCAGTCAATATATTGGATGTGTATGGACCATTGACTAGAATTTTTCATAAATTATAATCATGTGATTGTATGAAGATTTTCATCCGAACTTTTAAATAGATGTAATTTGATCCATTAAAGAGTGGAAGATGATCTAGAGAGTGGCCTTCATTAAACATAGATTCAATTTGGGTTACCATGATCTTTAGCTCTAGACCGCTTGGTCAATAATAAATAACAAAGCACCTATTTTGATACCATTTATTATCCAAAAAGATAGCAACCCAAGAGGGGGGTGAATAGGGTTCTTTAAAAATTTTAACTAAACTAAAATTTAAGCAAATATATATTTCAATTTGACATAAGTTAAGTGATTGTGAGGTGATTACAATATATATTGAGAAAAATGCCTCAAGATTTGATCTATAATAAGCCCAAAATGAGATTCAAAATAAAAATAATAGAATCCAACGAGCCCAAGAACAGTTCAAATGGAATCCAGACGGAGTAGATACGTACAAGGCCAGCAGCAGGCTAGTATGGCCCATGGGCCGTCGGAGGGGGCCCACGGGTTAGCATAGGCCGGCAGCATACGGGCAGCCCAAGAATGCACGGGCACACATTGGCTGGTCATGGGTGTTAGATGTGTGCCCAGAAGCCAATCTTAACTAATACATACTTTTCTCTAGGACATGTTTTGTATTTGATGGGCAGTCTTTATAACTAATCATATCATTTGTATCCATGATTTGTCCTAAAAATTAACAAAGATGATTTTGTATATTCTTAAAATATTGAGAATTCGAGACATACATCATTAGTAGTTAATTTCTAAAAGCTTCCGATCAAAGGATTGTCACAGAAGACAGTGATCAATCCATTTAAGATCAGTGCACGGATCACCTCTCTTTTGGACAGATGAGTCTCGAGTCTGCAGTGTAAAGACACTGGAGTGAGAGTGCAGGTAGTTGTTAGAGAACAACTTACACTGAGTGTGACCAATACGAAAAACTACTTGGATGTCTACTCACTCGTTAGTGATCTTTCTCCATGCTGCAGTGGTGTGATTGGTCCTTTGACCTACGGTGTGTTGGCTATTCATAGTGAGGCTAGTTAGTTTGACTGCATATTTTTTTAGTCCCTAACCATTCGGATCCTTGCTGTGTATGTTGGCTATTGTAGGTTAAGATTCGTTGTTTGGAGTAGGATGCACCTAGATGGAATCTATCGATCTGTTAGAGTTCGAGTTTGAGATATACATGTGTGTTTTAAAATTTTATTTTCTAAATACCGCAGCAGAATATAAGATTAAAATATTTTTAATCTGAATCATGCGTGCATAAAAATATAAAATCACAAGGATCTAGTTCATGTACTAAAATTGATATATGCTGAAATTCAGATAGTGATCAATTCACATATCTGTTTCGCAATCTCTTTCTTCGAATCTGGATCTAGAATAGAAGAGATTTTTTTTAGCCATACAACTATCCGACCTCTACAGATATTCACTCAGGATCAGCCTAGAATAGTCTCTAGAATTTGAATTTTTTTTCTTTAAAAAATTCAGCCTGCTGAATCTGAACGAAGTCTGGATCGTGATCAACACTTGATCTCTTTTCTTGATCTTTTTTTTCTCCTCTTCTCTAAACTTTTTCTTTGTTATGTGCTGCTACCAGCAAGTGGAAACCAACAAACAAGAGGGCCCATAACAGCCCTTGGCATGAAAAAGAGGGGACGTCTAAGGGAGGAGAAGAGAGGGAGAGAAAGAGAGTGCATGGGGAGGTCTCTTAGGTGTGGGGGGTTGCTAGTTTTGATGCTTTTGAGACCTTAGGGGAGGTTTCTTTAAATAGGCAAGAGGACTGAATCCTATTCAATCTCATAATACAAGTCTTACTTGTATTAGGTTTTCTAATAACTTAAGTTATTCAACTTACATTATGAATCCTATTAGGCACTAACTCTTGGAGCCCTTGCACCCAATTAAATACATCCTCTTTTGCACCCAGGGGATGCTCCATATCAGATTAATAAGCCCTCTAATCATAGGACACGTCCAACTTGATCAAATCAAGGTGGCGCCCCATAATAACTATAAAAAAAATTAATTAGGAACTTATACCCTAATTTAATTGATCCATAATCTTAGACACCCAACAATTAGAGTCTCATGAATCTAATTCATATAGGTTATTAGCAGATAATTAAGTTTGAATTATCTTATCAAATAAAAAATTTCAATGAAAAAAGAATTGGATCCAACCATGTGCTAGTAAGGTTACCATGAATCCAATCAAATTTTTTTAAACCCAATTGACACTTCATAAGTTCAATTACTAATTCTAGACCTAATTCCTTTGTTGTGTCACCCCATAGGTTCAATTCTATTTGGTAGTGAGATATACAATGATCTTTATCAAAGTATCATTGAAACTCTTTTCAATGGGTTGGAATAATTCCACTTTAATTCATCAAGAATTATCGATCCAGAACAACCCTAGTGAACTCTCACAATCTATCAATGACACCTAACAGTATATAGTAGTAACCTAGTAGAATTGAAATAAACCTCTAGGTGTAGTTAACATGTGATTCAGTCTCTCTATCGTGAGTCCCGACTAGATGGCAGGTCATGGATAAATCATCAAACCATATCATCAGTCATATGACAGATTCAATTAGCTTAAGTCCAGTTGTGACTTCTATGAAAATTTTTTTCATCAATCACACTGCTATGGCCACAGATTCTTGAACTTAGCTTTTTAATCTCATAGGACTACTTCTTTCTATCAAGATGATAGATCCCATCTTAATGTGCACCCTATCCCTACGGTGGATCAACTGTCGCCAACATCCACTACAAAGGCTCATTGAGACCCATATTTATATGTCAGTCAAACTCCAGCAGTCTCACTGTGAGTAGTAGTACAATCTCAGATCAAAAGATCAGTCACACAACTACAGCATCGAGATGATCACTGACGATCGAGTAAAATTCAAGTGATCTCTCATATGGTCATACTCAGTACTAGTTATTCTCTAACAACTACCCACACTCGTTGCCAGTGTCTCTACATCGTAGACCAGAGACTCATCTATCCTGAAGGAAGTAATCTGATGTCAGTCTATTCGGATCGATTACCATGCTCATGATGATTCTATGATCGAGAGTATTTAGGAATTAAATATATATCTCTAATTCTCAATACCTTGAGAATATATATCAAAACTAATTTCATGGATGATTCAAGGACACATCACACTTGAATAAAAAAAAAATTTACCCTTTTATTGATTAAATCAATGTATTAAGTATAAAATTATGTCCTAGAGTTATTACAATGTGTCAGCCATATTGACTTCTAGGCATATATCTAACAATCTCCCACTTGACTAAAGCCAATTGGTCACAAATCTAAATCCCATCTTCTCAAGGTGGACTTTTATTTTTGGTTGGCTCAACTGCTTAGTCAGTGGGTCTGTCATATTGTCCGCAGGGTCTACTCTTCGCACCTCAACATATCTTTTTTCGAGGTAGTTGTGTATGATATGATATCGTTGCTCAATGTACTTCGATTTCTGATGAGACCTTGACTCTTTAGCAAGTGCTATGGCTCATTATTGTCGCAGTACAATGGTATGGCATCCGATGTTATAACTTCAAGTTTCATGATGAACTTCTTGAACCAGAAGCCTTGCTTTACAGCATCTGAAGCAACGACATACTTAGCCTCTATGGTCGAATCCGCTATGATGGATTGCTTGGAACTCTTCCAGCTGACCGTGCCATCATTGCAAACGAATATATATTCTAGTATAGACTTTCTATCATCAACCTCAGACATGAAGTCTGAGTCAGTGTACCCCTCGACTCATAACTTAGAATTACCTCCAAAGATCAAGAACAAATCATTAATCCTTCTTAAGTACTTAAGGATGTTCTTCACAGCTATCCAGTGCTCTTCATCTGAATTCGACTGATACCTGCTCGTGACACTCATAGTAAGGGCAATATCAGGTCGAATACATAGTATGATGTACATGAGTCTCCGTATGGTCGAGGCGTAAGGAATCCTACTCATGCACTGCACCTCCTCAGATGTGGTCGGACACATCATCTTGGAGAGACTAATACCATGCTTAAGAGGTAAAAGCCATCCTTTAAAGTTTTTTATGCTGAACCTCTTCAATACTTTCTTTATGTACAGTTTTTGTGAAAGACCTGACATCCATTTAGGTCTATCCCTATAGACCTTTATTCCGAGAATATAGGATTTTTTCCTAGATGTTTCATAGAAAATTCTTTGGACAACCATCTTTTAATCATGGTCGGTATGGGAATATCATTCTTAATGAGGAGAATATCATCCACGTACAATAAGAAAAATGTTATCGCACTCCTACTGACTCTTTTATATACATATGGTTCCTCTTCATTTTTGATGAAATCAAACGATTTGATTGCCTCATCAAAATGATGGTTCCAACTTCAGAAGCTTGCTTTAATCTATCATAGCTTTGCAACTTGCAGACTCTGTGATCACCATCACCAGATGTGAAACTCATAGACTGCTCTATATAGATATCTTTCTTAAGATATCCATTTAGGAAAGCAATTTTCACATCTATCTGTCAGATTTCATAATCATAGTAAGCTGCAACAGCAAGCAAAGTACAAATGGATTTTAGCATGGCTACGAACGAGAAAGTTTTCTGATAGTCAATATCTCGAAATTTTTGATAGTCAATATCCTCGCACTGACTATAACCTTTAGCCACAAGCCTAGCTTTATAGATCTCTACTTTACCATCGATACCTATTTTCCTTTTATAGATCCATTTATACCTAATGGGTACAATACCCTCAGGTGAATCCACTAAGGTCCATACTTGGTTCGAGTGCATTGAGTCAATTTCTGACTTCATCGCATCTAACTATTTTTCGAAATCGATGTCAGACATCGCCTCATTAAAAGTGGTAGGATCATCACTATGACCCCTATCTCCCATAAGGAACATTTTTTTTACTTTTTTGATAAACATACCCATATACCTTTCAGGAGGTCGGGAGATCCTGCTAGATCTACGAGATGGTTGAGGAACGTCTACTACTGGCTCATGGATAATGGATTCCTGAGAATCTATAGCTTTAGCTCTTCAGAGATTTTCTCTTTGAGCTCAACTAACTTTCCATTACCACCATCCTGGATAAACTATTTTTTTAGGAATACGACATTTTGACTCATAATCATATTGCGGTCTTGTGGAAAGTAGTACTATCCCATGAATTCTTTAGGATACCCTATAAAGCGAGCTATAATGGATCTATCCTCTAGTTTATCCTCATCTGTCACTTGACATAGGTCGGACATCTTCAAGTCTTAAGATAATCTAGACTCGACTTTTTATCGAATCATATCTCATACGGTGTGATAGAAACGGACTCTGATGGAATCCTATTCAACAGGTGAATTATGGTTAACAAGGCATGTCCCCAAAGATATAAGGATAGATCAGTAAAGCTCATCATGGACCTGACCATATCCAATAGGATCCTGTTCCTCTTTTCGAATATCCTATTGAGCTGAGGTGTTCTAGGAGGCGTCCATTGAAAGATTATGCCATTGTCCTTAAGATATCCTAAAAATTTTTGATTAAGATATTCACCTCCTCGATCAGATCAAAGAACTTTAATAGGTTTGTCTGTTTGTTTTTCTACTTCATGTTTGAATTGCTTGAACTTTTCAAAGCCTCAGACTTGTATTTCATCAGATATATATATCCGTAACTAGACAGATCATTGGTAAAAGTAATGAAGTAGGTATAACCATCCCTCACTTGTACATCAAATGGCCCATACACATCAGTGTTACTAGGGCGAGTAACTTAGTGGCCCTCTCCCCATGTCCTACAAAGGGTAACTTGACTATTTTTTCTCGAAGATAGGATTCGCAAGCTGGATATGACTTTGAGTTAAAAGAGCCAAGGATCCCATCTTTCTCCAGTCTGTTCATCCTGTCCTCTTTAATATGGCCTGATCTATGGTGCCACAAGTATTTCTGATTAATTTCATCTTTAGATCTCTTTTGGCCTACAGCACTCAATATTTGCTCGTTTAAGTTCACATTCACATCAACTGCAAGTGATAAAGACTGTCAATTAAAAGACCTCATGCAATCAATTTATTTCATGAATAAATGGAATAAAAATCTTTATTGAAAATTTCAAAACCTTCCTGTGCTAGCACAGACATAGAAATTAAATTTGACTAGCTACAAGAACATAATAATAGTCCCTTAAATCTAATCTAACATCAGATGATAATCAAAGAGGATAAGTACCAACGTCTTTGTAGTAATTTTTACTCCATTACCGATCCGAAGGATCATGTCACCTTTCCTCAACCTCTTATTTTCTATCAGACCCTGCATTGAGGTACATATATGAGCACTCGAGCCAAAGTCTAATACCCAACTAGAAGTAGAAAAACCGTAAGGTTAGATTCAATTACGAGCATATCTTTGAAAGGTTTATCATCCTTTTTGATCTTTAGACTCTCCAGATATTTTGGATAGTTCCTTCTCTAGTGGCCTTCAGCATGACAGTGAAAATATTTTTTCTTTGCTTCGGCCTTGCTAGGAACTTCTTTTTTTGGCCTGTTCTCCTTCTTTTGCTTCTTAGCGGATTTTGCTTTCTTCTTTTCAGTAGACTTTTTCTTAGAAGAAGTCTGCTCCACAGCGAGAATAGTGTCCCTAGAACTCTTCAAGATTCTCTCCATACTGACCAACATGTTGACTAGTTCAGGTATACTGCAATCGAGCTTGTTCACATAAAAATTTATAATAAATTGACTATATGAACTTGTGTAGAATTGAAGGATCAGATCCATCTGTAATTCTTTTTGTATTTCTAGTCTGAGCTTTTCAAACTCCTCAATATCCTTGATCACTGTCATACAGTGCTCATGGACTGACTGCCTTTGCGCATCTACATATTGAAGAGTCTTTTGGATACCTCGAAGCATGCTGTGCAGCTCTGCTCATCATGCAACTCTTGCAGGTGAGTGATCATAGCCCTGACAGTAGGCATATGCTCATGCTGGCTTTGTAACTCATTTGATATAGACGCCAGCACATAATACTTAACCCGACTGTCTTCATCCGTTTACTTCTCAAAAGCAATCCTTTGCTCAGTAGTAAGATAGTTTGGTAGCACTATGGGTTCCTGATCGAGTACATGACCTAATTTTTTGAAGGTCAGGATAATCCTAAGATTTCTGAGCTAGTTTTTGTAATTGGTACCAGTCAAATGATTGGTTTCAAGGATGCAGGCTCTAAGGTTTGAGGTCGATATTTTTAATTGTGAGAGTAGAGATTCGAGTTAAACTTTTATACTTAATGGTTATATTTACTTCTAGAGACTTTAAGATGCAAACAATGACTCCCACTAATTTATCGGATTCCTCCACTCTTTGGGAAGGAAACAAAAACTCTAATGCGATAAAAGATTTTTAGTGGATGCTGCGGTCCCATCGATAACATGCACCTCACCTAACAGTTATTGGTAATATGCATACCAATGTATAGGCAACCTTTGCTTAGATACTTCTCTAAGCATGTTGCAGCGACTTGGTTTCTAAATCGAGCTCACCTAACAGTTATTGCCCACACTTCTTAGTTAACCTGACCCACCATTCACAAGCAAGTACAAGGCCATTATTGGATCCCTCACCTAATAGTTATTGGATCCAACCCCATCCTTATCCTAGAGCAACTCTTTGCTAATAGAATGATTACATATTTTCGATACAACTGAACCACTGTAATTAGTCGAGAAAATCAACGTCGGTAGCATGCCTGCACATCTACAATGGTGGAAGACCTATAGACTTAATATTTGTGAAGAAGTTTAGATTTAGATCTCATCTAATCAGTCATCATATGATCGATCTAATTGGCATGGGCTAAACTAAAGCGCTAAGCAACCCAATTTAAGACCCAATCCTTCAAATTGACCAGATAAATAGAGATTGGTGGGGGTCTCCTCGTTGCTTTCTTTAGACACCAATAAATTAATCAGGTAAGCGAATGCAGCTAATTAAATAACTATGTCCTATTAACTTGCCTTAGACACCAATAGGTCAATTGGTCCAAATAGGTTCTCTAGCAAATCAGATTCAAACCATCGAACCAAATTAAGTCCTTAGGTTAATCGATTATACACATCGGACTCAAATGATTTGATCAACAATAATTACATAATTATATAACTTAATTGATCTGATCCTAATCATTACTTGACTTGGTTCGATCAATTACTTAATCGAATTATACCCATATGACTTAAATCAAAAATCTTAGATGTAATCCTATTACATGATCTAATTTATGATTTTTTCATAACCAAAATTCTCATGCATAAATATAAATTTTAAATTCTAAAATTAAAATTTTAAATCTAAATTTTTTATATAAAAATAAATTTTAAATCATGAAAATAATTTTCAGATTTAACATACAAACATATATCACATATATTTATATAAAATTTAGATCTAAATAAATTTATATCTACTACATGATATCATATATCTCATATACTAATCATGAATCATATCAAAAGTAAATTTATGATCTAAATATATAATCATATATTACATATATGAATCAAAATTCAGATCATATAAAATTTCAGATTTCATGCATGCATCTATGTATCATATAAATATGAACTAAAACTCTTTCTAGATCAAAATTCAGATATATGCATGCTTTTATATATCAACTATATATTCTAAAATCAAACCTAAAATTAAATTTTAGATTCTAAAATTTATCTATACATCTCATATATCAAGAAAAAATTAGATTTTAAAATTTTTTTTAAAACATGTATGATAATTTCAGCAATATGAAACCTGTGGCTCTGATACCACTGTTGAAATTTGAAATTTGGGACATGCGTCTGTGTTTCAAAATTTTATTTTCTAAACACTATAGTAAATAATAAGATTAAAATATTTTTAATCTGAATCACACATGCATAAAAATATAAAATTATAAGGATCTAGTTCATGTGCTAAAATTGATATATGCTAAAATTTAGATTGCGATCAATTCACATATCTGTTTCACAATCTCTTTCTTCAATCTGGATCTGAAAGAGAAATTTTTTTTTTTCTAGCCACATAAGTATCTGGTCTCTATAGGTATCCACTCAAAATCAGTCTGAACAGTCCTCTAGAATTTAAATTTTTTTCTCTAAGAAAATTTAGCCTGCTGAATCTGAATGAAGCTTGGATTGCGATCAATACTTGATCTCTTTCCTTGATATTTTTCTTCTCTTCTTCTCTAAACTTTCTCTTTTGTTATGTGCTGCTACCAGCAGGTGAAAACCAGCAAACAAGAGGCCCACAACAGCCCTTGGCGTGAAGAAGAGGGGATGCCCAAGGTGGGGCATGTGGGATGCCCAAGGGGGAGAAGAGAGGGAGAGGAAGAGAGGGCATAGGGAGGTCTCTTAGGCATGAGGGTTTGTTAGTTTTAATACTTTTGAAACCTTAGGAGAGGTCTCTTTAAATAGGCATGAGGATTGAATCCTATATCAATCTCATAATACAAGTCCTACTTGTATTAAGTTTCCTAATAACTTAAGTTATTCAACTTACATTAGGAATCCTATTAGGTGGCCACTCTTGGAGCCCTTGCATCTAATTAAACATACCCTCTTTTGCACCCAGGGGATACTCCATATCAGATTAATAAGCCCTCTAATCATAGGACACACCCAACTTGATCAAATCAAGGTGGCACCCCATAATAACTATCAAGAAAAATTAATTAGAAACTTATACTCTAATTTAATTGATCCATAATCTTAGACACCCAACAATTGAAGTCTCATGAATCTAATTCATATAGATTATTAGTAGATAATTAAGTTTAATTATCTTATCAAATAAAAAATTCTAATGAAAAGAGAATTGGGTCCAGCCATGTGTTAGCAAGGTTACCATAAACCCAATCGAGTTTTTTTAAACCCAATTGACACTTCATAAGTTCAATTACTAATTTTAGACCTAATTTTTTATTGTGTGACCCCATAGTTTTAATTCTATTTGGTAGTGAGATATACAATGATCTCTATCAAAGTATTATTGAAACTCTTTTCAATAGATTGAAATAATTCCACTCTAATTCATCAAGGATTGTCGATCTAGAACAACCCTAGTGAGCTCTCACAATCCATCAGTGATACCTAGCAGTATGTAGTGGCAATCCAGTAGAACTAAAATGAACCTTTAGGTATAGTTAATATATGATTTAGTCCCTCTATTGCGAGTCCCGACTGGATGGCAGGTCATGGATAAATTGTCAAACCTCATTATCATTTATATGATAGATTCGATTAGCTTAAGTCTAGTTGTGACTTCTATTAAAACTTCTTTTCATCAATCATACTACTGTGGCCATAGATTCTCAGACTTAGCTTCTCAAATTCTATAAGACTACTCCTTTCTACCAAGATTGATAAATCCCATCTTGATGTGCACCCTACCCCTACAGTAGATCAACTGTTGCCAACATCCACTATAAGAGCTCATTGAGACCCATGATTATGTGTCAGTCAAAGTCCAACAGCCTCACTGTGAATAGTAATATAATCTTAGATCAAAAGATCAGTTACATAACTACAGCATCGAGATGATCACTGACGATCGAGTAGAAATCCAAGTAATCTCTCGTATGGTGACACTCAGTACTAGTTGTTCTCTAACAGCTACCCGCACTCGTTGTCCAGTGTCTCTACATTGTAGACCAGAGACTCATCTATCCCAAAAGAAGTGATCTATACGTCAGTCTATCCGGATCGATCACTGTCCTCATGATGATCCTATGATCAGGAGTATTTAGGAATTAAATGTTGGATTGCGCAGGAGTTTCATGCATGCATTTCAAAAATTTTTCAATGAAAGAATATTAGATTAAACTATTTAATCTATAAATATATGCATAAGATTTAATCTTAAAACTTCTACAAATAGATCGATGACATGAATTTATATGCATAAAAATCTGAATCTAAAATGACAAGCATGTGAACCAAAAATAGCATTTAATAATAGATCTAATCTACCACTTCTAAGATTCTGAACCTAATACCTGAGCATGGGTAGTTGCACTCCACGATCGAGAATGTAGATCTAAAAGTCTTCTTTGGTCACTCATAGCCACACAAGCATCCGACCTCTACAGATGGTCCACACGAAGTTCTTCAGACCGATCAACCCTCCGCAGGAATGCTAGCTCGTGCAATCGGCTTCTGATGGCAGATCTGACTTGATCTCCTTCTTCGATCACTTCACACCTTTTTGATGTCAAAGATGGATCAGAGGAGGATGCTGGATGGTACAAAAAAATCTAATAAAGACTCTCTTCACTTTGATTTTTTTTCCTCACCCAAAAACCTAGAACAGTTCTAGGTCTCTCACCCGAGAGGAGAAGAGAACGGTCTCCTCTTTTGTTCACGTCAAGAAAGAAAGAAAACCACCCAAACCTTACACCCCAAAGAAGGATTTTCGCCTCTCTTTCTCTCTGGTATCTCACAGTGAAAAGTTCTCTCTTATTGGTGCACAAAATTATGGCCTTTTATGGTTATCGCATAAATCAGGTAAGACAGGATAAGAGCTGGAGTTTGTTGCTATTCAAACCATTTTGAATTTTAATTTGACTCTAACTTTTTCTTACCTTATTTGACTTAAAGAAAAACTTACCAGAGAAAATTATGTATGAAAAACTGATGCGTAGTCGTTGATAGCACCAAAAATAACTCTACTCACTACGTAGATAGGATGAGTCAAGATCGTATCCTCAGGGACCTTGGGTTAAGTTGAGATTACAAAATAAAAGAAAGAAGCATTGTTTTGATTTAAAAAATAAATTATCTTAAAATTGATGTAATTAAAAAATAAAGAGCTCGGGAGTTTTGAATTAATTTTGTACTAGTAGAGTTGTATCTTTTTTTTTTAATTAAATAGATGCGATTAATCTTAGGAAAAATACCTATCTTTTCTCGGCACACCCCATACCCATAGATCACGGTGCATCTCTAGAAAGTACTAGGTAAACAACTCTTCTTTTCTCGGCACGCCCCGTACCCGTAGATCACGGTGCATCTCCAGAAAGTAAAAGTTGTTCCTAATATTAATCTAACAGGAAAGCATAAATAAAAGCATATGAAAGAGAGCAAATAAAGAGCTCATGACGATTTAAATAAAAAGTATAATTTTTATTGCATATAAAGAATACAAGAAAGTTTAGAACAATAAACCCACTCTGTGTCGTTACAAAATTTCTTCTCCACTCCCGAGACTGCTAGCCTAGCTGCTCACGGAGTAGTCCCTTTCTCTTCCTCTATGCAAGGCTCTAGAAGAATTTCTGAGCTCCCCCTCCAATGAGATTATAAAAGTATTTTTTATAAGTGTTAGAAGGGAGGAGTTTTACATAGTTTTTCGATGTGGGACTAAAAAAAATACTAAGGACTAAAAGATAGATGGATGAGATGGAAAGATCACAAGCAGATAAAGAAAATACAAATTCTTCCTTTTGAAGTATTTCCAAGTATCATATTTTTTCCTTTAATGAGCATCTGTTCGCCACTGTGTCCGCCAGCACCACTCCCCGCGAACCCGCCATGCCGCACGCCCGCGCCCGCGCTGCCGTGTGCCCGCACCCGCACTGCCGCTCTACTGGTTTTTTTTATTACAAAAAAAACTTTTGTTTCTTTAAAATGATGCCTATATCCTTTTTGGGTTTCTTGCATAGTATCTTCATTTTTTATAATACCATATGCATCCTTCTTTTATTTTAATTTTATTTTAAGTTCAATTTTCTTCAAATTTGAGTTTTTTTGATCTACGAATCAGACTCTTTATATCGACGATCTCTTTCCTGTAAAATATAAAAAGAATCATCAAATTTTTAATAAATAAAATAAATTAAATATAATTTTTTACTTTAAATGACTTAAATTAAGTATTTATCACACCCTCCAACTTGAATTTTACTCGTCCTCGAGTAAAATAGATATATCAGCATTGTGTATCGACTCGGTCTTGAATAAAAAATTAGGTTAGGCATCCCAAAAGGTAGATGATACCTGGTCAGACTATTAAAGAATTACTTCATTGGATTATCAATTTGACCCAATTAGTCGCTAAGTATTAACTAAAAAAATTTCAAGAGCTTTTCTTTCACCAACTCTCTACTTTACTCTTTAAATCTTCTAACTTAATGTGAGAGAGGTTTATTATCTTCTTGCAATTTAGTCCCCACTATTTTTTTTTTTAACATTGCCTATCTTTTTACGCGAACCACAACGCTTACTTAGGCGAAGGAGCCCAGTTACTCAGTAGGAAATCAATATTTTTTTTTAAATAAAAATTTTAAAAAGAATTTTTGCATACCTCGACCTTTCCACCCAATCTCTCATGAAGCAGATTCTTTATTGAGATCAATAAGAAGAGGGTTGTAGAATCACTCCTAAAATTTGGTCTAGTCTAAACCCTACCATTCATTGGGTTTTCTTAATAATTTATTCCTAAGTATCTCTAAAATTATCTTGACCGTTAATCATTCATTGCTTAGGATGTCTAATTGACTCTTAATCAAAATAAAATTTGGATACACAAAACTAATTATTTCTGACCATACTCGAGGATTTGATTAATTTTCTTCCCCCCAACTTAATCTATATTGTCCTCAATGGAGTAGAAAAGCAAAGAAAATAAAAGGAGAGAGTGCACCTGGGATAATTTTGCTTCGGAAGTTGAAGATAGCTTCATTGATTAATAGGCTCTTATTCTAAATTTCTGCAGCTGCAGTAAAATAAAAAAAAAAATGAAATCATTGGGTTGCCTCCCAACAAGCGCTAAGTTTTACGTCTTTAGCCAGACGTCAAGTTTATTATTCATTATAAAGTGGATCACACAGGTAGATGGTGTCGATTCGTTCTTTATGTGTAATTTCATCTACATATGGCTTCAGACATTGGTCGTTTACCTTAAATGTATTGCCATTTTGGGGGTCATGAATTTCAATTGCTCCATGTGGAAATATTTGTGTGACAATGAAAGACCCATCCCATCGGGATCGAAGTTTACCGGGAAAAAGGCGTAACCTGGAATTGAAAAGCCATACCTTTTGATTTAGCTCAAACAATTTTCTAGAGATATATTTGTCATGAAATACTTTGGTTCGAGCCTTGTAAATTCGTGAACTCTCGTATGCATCGTTGCGAAGTTCTTCTAGTTCATTGATTTGCAACCTTCGATTAGAACCTGCATTCTTCATGTTAAAATTAAACATTCGTATGGCCCAGAGTGCACGATGTTCTAATTCAACCGGCAGATGGCAAGCTTTGCCATAAACTAGTCGGTAGGGTGACATACTGATATGGGTTTTAAAAGCTGTACGGTAAGCCCATAATGCATCATCTAAGCGAAGAGACCAATCCTTTCTATCGAGCCTAACCATCTTTTCTAGGATATGTTTAATCTCCCTATTTGACACCTCTACCTGACCATTAGTTTGGGGATGATATGGTGTGGCCACTTTGTGTGTAATGTTATATTTTTTCACAAGTGCTCCATCTTTTCTAGGATATGTTTAATCTCCCTATTTGACACCTCTACCTAACCATTAGTTTGGGGGTGATATGGTGTGGCCACTTTGTGTGTAATATTATATTTTTTCATAAGTGCTTCAAAATGTTTATTCGTAAAATGAGTCCCCTCGTCAAAATGATCACCCTTGGGAAGCCAAATCGACTAATGATGTTTCGTTGGATAAAACTAGTTACAACTTTATTATCATTAGTCCGTGTAGCTATTGCCTCCACCCATTTTGACACATAATCAACTGCCACCAGAATATATTCGAATCCAAACGAGGCTGGAAAAGGTCCCATGAAATCAATCCCCCAAACATCAAAAATTTCTACTACTAAAATGGGGGTCACGGCATCATATCCTTCTTGGATAAATTTTTTGTTTGTTGACATTGCAGACAACTTCGGCCAAATTTATGTGCATCCTTGAAAAGCGTTGGCCAATAAAATCCACTCTGCAGTACTTTTGCTGCAGTTTTTCTTCCACTAAAATATCCCCCACATGCCGAAGAATGGCAAAAAGTGAGAATGCTTTGAAATTCACTCTCGGAGACACAACGACGAATAACTTGGTCAGGACAGTATTTGAATAGTTTAATTCCTCTCAGAAATAATGTTTAATTTGTGAGAAAAATCGATCTTTTTCTTGTTTTGTCCAGTGAGAAGGTACTTGTCCTGTTGACAAGTAATTGACAATATGGGCAAACCATGGAGGATGGCTGAGGAGATTGCGAAAAGTTGTTCGTCAGAAAATTTCTCTTTGACCTCATCTATGCCTATCGTGTGTTCAACTAAGATCCTAGAGATATGATCAGCTACCATATTCTCGAAACCCTTCTTATCTCGGATTTACAGATCAAATTCTTGTAAAAGAAGGATCCATCTGATCAAACGTGGTTTAGTATCTTTCTTTGAGAGGAGATGTTTCAGAGCTGCATGATCAGAGTAAACTAGAACCTTAGACCCTAACAGATATGAGCAAAATTTTTCAAGGATGAACACTACTACTAGTAGCTCTTTTTTTATTGTGGTGTAGTTTAATTGGGCATCGGAAAGAGTCTTGCTAGCATAATAGATCACATGTGGCTCCTTATTGATTTTTTGGCCTAAGACGGCACCTATTGCAAAGTCAGAGGTATCACACATAATCTCAAATGGAATGGACCAGTCAGGGGGTTTTATTATGGGTGTTGTTGTCAGGGCTGTTCGTAATGTGTTGAATGCTTTTAAACAGTCTTCGTCAAAGACAAATGGTGTATCCTTAGCCAACAGATTGCACAGGGGTCTTGAAATCTTGCTAAAGTCTTTGATGAAGCGTCTATAAAATCCGGCATAACCTAAGAAGGATCGTATTTGTCGGATCGAAGTAGGAGGTGGTAGTTTTGAAATGACTTCAACTTTGGCTTTATCTACCTCGATCCCTCTTTCAGAAATAATATGTCCTAATACAATTTCCTTCAGTACCATGAAATGGCTCTTTTTCAACTTAGGACAAGATTTGTCTCCATACACCATTTATGAATTTTGAAAAGATTATGGAGACAATCCTCAAAGGTGGTTCCAAACACAGAAAAATCATCCATAAAAATTTCAAGATATTTGTCCACCATATCCGAAAAAATGGTCAGTATGCACCGTTGAAATGTAGCGGGTGCATTGCAAAGCTCGAATGGCATACGCCGAAAAGCGAAGGTGCCATAGGGGCAGGTGAAGGTAGTCTTTTCTTGATCATCCGAAAATACAGGTACTTGATTGTACCCTGAATAACCATCAAGAAAATAGAAGAAACTTTGTCCTGCTAACCATTCTAAGATTTGGTCGATGAAGGGCAATGGAAAATGGTCCTTCTTAGTAACGGTATTTAGTTTTCTATAATCTATGCATACTCGCCATCCAGATGATAGTGAGTGGGAAGTAGTTCACCTTCTTCGTTCTCAACCACAGTAATACCTAATTTCTTAGGTACTACTTGAGTGGGACTGATCCATTTACTATCGGATATGGGGTAGATGATTCCAGCATCTAAGCACTTTACCACATCTTTCTTTACTACACGCATGTTTGGGTTCAATCTCCTCTGCATATCTCGATTGGGTTTGGCATTTACCTCAAAATGAATATGGTGCATGCAAATGAGGGGTCAATTCCTTTTAAATCAGCAATAGATCAACCGATAGCCTCTTTGTGTTCCTTTAGAATACCAACCAATTGTGCTTCCTGATTAGGGGTCAAGTCTGATGCAATGATTGCCGGGAGGGTGTCATTGGATCCTAAAAATACATACTTGAGCGTTGCAGGAAGAATTTCAATTCTAACGTAGGTGGTGATTCTAAAGATGGGACTATTGGTGTATTGGCTAATGTGGGCAATGGCTCATACTTGATTGTCCATGGAGGAGTGATTTTATCATGTGGTGTATCCAACAAGGTTTTAACTTCTTTCATATATCCCTTAAAGTCATACACTCCAAAGTGAGCCAAGCAAGTATCTAAGGGGTCTGGTGCTAGAATTGTGGGTGTTGCATCTTCTATAATGTCTTCTAGTGTATCTACTTCGAAGCAACTATCCATTGATGGTCCTTGAGAAGCACCAAACACATTCAGTCTCAGTGTCTTATTTTCAAATGATACGTCCATGACTCATGTCCTACAATTAATGCATGCATTTACCGTAGCTAGGAAGGTCGTCCTAAGATAATGGAATTTATCTTGGGTTGCCACTAGTTCATGTCGAGAATCAGAAAATCAACTGAAAAGTAAAACTCATCTACCTTGACCAAGACATCCTCCAGCATTCCATGTGGTTCCTTAATTGATCTGTCAGCTAATTGCAGTGTGACTGATGTGGGTTTCAGTTCTTCGAATCCAAAAAGTTCATACACCGAACTAGGTAAAAGATTCATACTTGCCCCTAAGTCTAAAAGAGCTTTTTCAATGTGATAATCTCCTATAACACAGGAAATGATAGGGCCTTTTGGGTCCTTAAGCTTTGGAGGAGTGGTATGCTGGAAGACAGAACTAGCTGTTCAGTGAGGCATACTTTTTTTGGGATTTGTGATCTAGATTTATATTTTTGGGTGCACAAATCTTTCAAAAATTTGACATAAGCAGGGACCTGTTTGATTGCATCTAGAAAGGAAAGATTAATTTGGACTTGCTTAAATAATTCCAATATCTTGTCGAGTCTTCCTCCCTTCTTATCTGCAGGAATAGGGGCTTTCAGGGCATCCAAAATGGGCTTTAGGCAAGTAAGATGATTCCGGTGCAGTTGGTTCATTCTCTATTTTAAGGTCCTCCTTGTTCTTGGGTGATTTGGCTTCGGTTAGAGGTTTAGGGTCGGTCTCATTGGTTTTACTAGTGTGTTCAATGATCTTCCCACTTCTCAGAGTCATGATTGATTTGGCATGTTCAGAAAAAGCTTCTGGGGTATTAGAGCTTTCAATCACAAATTGCCCTCTTGGGTTGCTCTCGGTTGGCTAGGTAATTTTCCTCCTTCCCTCCTACTGAATGTAGTCGCTAGTTGACATATTTGGGTCTCTAGCTTAGCAATGGATTGTGTGTGGGAGTTAAGGGTCTGAGTGTTACTTCTAATCGTTCTAGTACTTTCAAATTTTTTTCTCAAAAGTTGAGCTGTGACCAGTAGTAGACGGTTGAGGAGCATTTTGAAATGATGGTATGGTCCATGCCTATATGTTGGGTCCTGATATTGAGGTCGAGGTGCGGCAGGGCCAACCACTGGTTGTGGTCTCCAGAAAAAATTTGGATGTTTCTCCAGCGGGGTTATAAGTGTTCGAATATGGATCATTTCCTGGTCTGCAAGCTTGTTGGATTGAGCTTGCTGAACCTGCTCGTGTACAAACTCAGAAAATTGAGGTGCAGCTGGGCATTCACTAACAAAATGGTTCGGACTTGCACACAATGTACAAACTTCTTGGATTGGGATAGGTGGAATCGGGGATTGTCCAGTATTTAGAAGATGTCTAATTTTTGGGACAGTTCATCTACCTTACTGTGGATATCCATGACATTTCAATCTGATAAATTTCACTTCTTTTTTGTTGAAGCATGGGTTGTTCTCTAGAGGTGGCAGACATATGATGTAGGAAATTCTCACTAAGTGTTTCAAAGAGCTGCCAGGCTTCATCCTCACTCTTTAGCATGAATGTCTCATCACATGATGCATCAACCATTTGTCGTATTTCTCCGATAGACCATCATAAAAATACTGACAAAGTTGCCATTTAGGGACAGCATGGTGTGGACATTTACGAATGAGGTCCCTTAACCTTTCCCATGTCTCATGAAAAAGTTCACCCTCCAATTGGAAAAAACTAGTGATAGCTTTTCTAATTTGATTTATTTTTCTAATTGAAAAGTATTTCTTGAGAAATTCTCTCTGAAGATGTTCCCAAGTTGAAATGGTTATAGAGTCTAAGGAGTTTAACCAATGCTTGGCTTTGTCCTTAAGTGAGAAAAGGAACAGTTTCAACCTAAGGGCATCATCGAAGAAGTTTTGGATTTTTACTGTGGAACAAATTTAAGAAATTCATCCAAGTATTTGATGAAATATTTGAATAATGCTAGACTTAATCTCATATTGGGTAGCTTCTACTAGAGATGCTGAATGCATGGAGAGTAGGTATATGAGGATGGAGTGAAATATTCTCTCAATGAGCGTGGAGGATTAGCCTCACCAGGTGCAGCCATGTTTCTAACTCGGATAGTCCTAAGAGTCTTTTCTAATTCTTCGTCTAATGGTTGCAAGTCGGGTTTTAGTGATCGTCGACCTAACATGCAACTAAAAGGTCTATGTAGGACTATCCTTGTCTGTTAAGGATTTTTTTTTTTAATTAAGAGGAGAGGAGAAGAGAGAAAAGAGTTCTAAAGAAGAGATCCTAAGAAGTCTTAAAACTAATAGAAGAATTAGTTGTGGTTAGATTTTAATTATAATCAAGTTAGCACACAGTGGACTCTCTATCCTAAAGTTACCCTAGTTCTAGACAACTCCTAACTGTAGTTAGCCTTCAAGCCCTCCAAGTCGGAGCTTGACTAACCAACTGGCCAGATAAGTATAAGGTCGGAGGGAGTCCCCCCGTTACTTTCCTTAGACACCAATTAAATTGGTCAGGTCAGCGAACGGAACCAATTAAAAACCATCTTCCTTCGGGCCCAGTCATCCCGCAAACTACTTGCCCAGACACCAGCTAGATGACCAAGTCTAACCTGGTTCAACTCTCAGGGTCACTTATCCTAATGAGCTTGAAATCCTTAGGGGTCAATGTCTAATTAATTTTAGATTAAGGTTTAGGTTATGCAAATGCAAGGGAGTGATTTGTGGGCCAAAAAAGGGTGATCAAATCTCTACCTTATCTTAGTTAATGGGTTGCGCCCTTAAAGTTAGTTATGGAGATGCAATGAAAGAAACAAGGTGTCCAATCAAGTTAGAAATTTTTATATTTGAGGTTACGCTATTTTAGTTATGAAATGTCAGTGGCTTTTTTTTTTAAATTCAACCATGCCAAGATCCCCGACAACGGTGCCAAAATTTGATGCGTAGTCATTGATAGCACCAAAAATAACTCTACTGACTACGTAGGTAGGATGAGTCGAGATCGTATCCTCAGGGACTTTGGGCTAAGTTGAGATTGTAAAATAAAAGAAAGAAGCATTGTTTTGATTTAAAAAATAAATTATCTTAAAATTGATGTAATTAGAAAATAAAGAGCTCGAGAGTTTTGAATTAATTTTGCACTAGTAGAGTTGTATCTCTTTTTTTTTTAATTAAATAGATGTGATTAATCTTAGAAAAAATATCTATCTTTCCTCGGCACACCCCATACCCGTAGATCACCAGCGTCTCCGAAAACTACTAGGTAAACAACTCTTCTTTCTTCGGCACGCTCCGTACCCGTAGATCACGGCACGTCTCCGAAAAATAAAAGTTGTTCCTAATATTAATCTAACAGGAAAGCATAAATAAAAGTATATGAAAGAAAGCAAATAAAGAACTCATGACGATTTAAATAAAAAGCATAATCTTTATTGTATATAAAGAAATATAAAAAAGTTTAGAACAATAAACCCACTTTGTGTCGTTATAAAATTTCTTCTCCACTCCCGAGACTGCTAGCCTAGCTGCTCATGGAGTAGTCCCTTTCTCTTCCTCTATGCAAGGCTCTAGAAGAATTTCTGGGCTCCCCCTCCAATGGGATTACAAAAGTCTTTTTTATAGGTGTTAGAAGGGAGGAGTTTTACATAGTTTTTTGATGTGGGACTAAAGAAAATACTAAGGACTAAAAGATGGATGGATGAGATGGAAAGATCACAAGCAGATAAAGAAAATACAAATTCTTCCTTTTGAAGTATTTTCAAGTATCATATTTTTTCCTTTAGTGAGCATCTGTTCGCCACTGTGTCCGCCAGCACCACTCCCCGCGAACCCACCATGCCGTGCGTCTGCGCCCGCCTGCCGTGTGCCTGCCTGCACCCGCGCACCCGCCTACCACGCGCCCGCACCCACGTTGCCGCTCTGCTGGTTTTTTTTATTACAAAAAGAAACTTTTATTTCTTTAAAATGATGCCTATATCTTTTTGGGTTCCTTGCATAGTATCTTCATTTTTATAATACCGTATGTATCCTTCTTTTATTTTAATTTTATTTTAAGTCCAATTTTCTTCAAACTTGAGTTTTTTGATCTGCGAATCGGACTTTTGTATCGACGATCCTTTCCTGTAAAACATATAAAGAATCATCAAATTCTTAATAAATAAAATAAATTAAATATAATTTTTTGCTTTAAATGACTTAAATTAAGTGTTTATCAAAAATCATTGGGAAGACTTCTTTTTCTCGCACACAATAGGTGCCTTCAAAAATAGCCAATGTGTGGAAGGATATGGATAAATTTTAGGTTGAATTCAAACCATTTTGAATTCAAATTAAAACCAACCAATTTCTATCCTCAATAGAAAATAAAAGAAAGGCTATCTTTTGATTTTCTTATATACAAACTAATTTTGTGCAGTGAGAAAAGACATGAGACAATTTGGATGTCGGAAGGGAGAGAGTCCCATTCATTTGAGACTCTAGGGTTTAACCAATTAGATTTCTTTCAAACCCAATCTAATTAGATCCAAATAAAATATAATAAATCTAATCTAATTAGGCTCTTATAACTTTAATTAAATCTAATCAAATCAATAAATTAATTGAGCTATAGATCCGATCAAATCAGGATCATTTCTCTCTTACCGATTTGCCGTCTCATAACCTAATCTGACCTGACCTGATTGAATTTAATTCAATCAGACTTGATCCAGACTTTAATGCTCAATTAAATTGAGCTAATTAGTGATCTAATCATTAATTAATCTTTCATTAATGATAGAGTCCAAGTTTAGTGAGACTCTTCTCTAGAGTCTCCATCTAGTGGGACTTTCAGTAGAGTCTCCATCTAGTGGGACTCTTCAGATTAGCCATGTGATGAAAAAAAATTTTAATATGTGTAACCCTATAGGTTCGAACCTAAGCCGATAATATAGAAACTGATTTCTATGCTAATCGGAGTAACCATCTAGGAATGGTACTCAACATTCGGATAGACTGAATATATGTAAAGCAACACTCAAAAATCTATTTGGATATAGTTACCATATAATTCATCCCTTGACCCTTAATGCTAGGATGACTTAGAGTTTAAACTATCAACTCTTAATAGTACATCCATTATGTGTCTCAACCTGAAAAATCTTGTGACTTCTCACAAGAATTGTTTTGGCCAAGGTCTTACTAAATTGAAACACAAAGCAATCTCTCCAATTTTTTTAAAGTGATCAATTTTATTTTGATTACGCACCGACTTCACAAGTACTTGACTGTGCCCAGAAACCTTCGAATCCTAATTAGAAATTCGGATAGTCTGGCACCAAAGTACAGTGAGTTACTTGCAAGTCACCATGGTGATCTCAGATCGGAGTGATACTTATACCTATATCCCTTCGGAGTGACTCTTGACAGCAAAGTGCTCCGGAGTTGGTCATGTTTAGTGAAATATGCTCCGACATTTCACTTACATGCCATACCAACATCTCCACTCTCCTTGGTTAAGAGGACAACCAACCTATATGGCACACAACAACCTACATTTGATATGTCCATCATCTTAGTTATAGCATATCATTTGATCGTAAACTCATTCAAGGGCTAAACGATAAATCTTTCTTTATCGATTTAAAATAGTCCTAAGAACTTTCATCATAACATAGAAGTTCGATATAGAAGATGTACAAGCTTATGATAAAAATTACTAAATAAGTATTTTATTAATTAATTCATATATAATTATATCAAATAGCACAACTGTCAACAGACTGACGATTGACTTTGAGACATATTTTTTAATATTAAATACATATCTTTAATTCTCAATACTTTAAGAATATGTATCAAAACTAATTTCATGGATGATTCAAAGATACATCACACTTGAATAAAAAATAAATTTCTCTTTTACTAATTAAATCAATGTATTAAGTATAAAATTATACCCTAAAGTTATTATAATGTGTCAGCCATATTGGCTTCTAGGACATACATCTAACATGACTATGGTACAAAAGGAGAAGTCCTATGCGATTCATAAGATTGAGTTCAGAAAATCTCTAGCCAGAGTAAGTGTGAATACTGGAAAAGAATTTTTATGAGATTCACAAATAAACTCGAATCGAGTCAATCTAGCATATGACTGACGATGGAGTTTGACGAATTCTCCATGACCTCCTTCAAGTCAGGACTCACGATATAGAGATTGTATCACATGATAACTGTTCCTAGAAGTTTATTTTTCTGTTCTGCTGGGTTGCTACTATATGTTGCTAGACGTTACTGGTGGATCGTGAAACTCACTAAGATCATTTTCGGATCAACGATCTTTATTGAGGTGAGTTGGAATCATTTCAGCCCAT
Organism: Elaeis guineensis; assembly: GCF_000442705.2. NCBI lineage: Eukaryota > Viridiplantae > Streptophyta > Magnoliopsida > Arecales > Arecaceae > Elaeis > Elaeis guineensis. The sequence goes on from NC_025995.2 coordinate 10,929,488, forward strand.
CAAAAAGAGTTTCGATGATACTGTGATAGAGATCATGGTATATCTCACTACCAGATAGAATAGAATATGAGGGATCACATACAAAAAGACATGACCTGATCAATGACTTGGATTATATTCGAATTATCAATCAGGTTGATAATTTGAATTTTAAAAACTGCTAATTTGTAATCGTTACAGTTTTGGCAACTACTAATTGTTAGCATAGGAACTTAATTATAAATATTATACTTTTTTGAAGCTGATTAAATTATAAATTAAGTCTTAATTTCAAGTCTGATTGATCAGCTCATTTCAGACTCGATTTGAACCCGATTAAGGTCTAACTTGAACCAGAAGAATCTTGATTCAGAGAGTCTTGATCTCCTGAGACTCTCTCTCCAAAAATCATGCCAAGAAGAGAAGAAAGGTATTGTTTTTCTCATCCTTCTCTTCTTGCACGCATGAAAGGAGAGGGGGCGCCAATAGTTGGCGCTATTGGCGCCCCACCTTATCTAAAATTCTTTTTCATCCAGATTTTTTTTCTATTTGAATATGATTCAAAATAAGAATAAAATATATCTAATTGGGGTGTGAAAGATTTTTTTTTATGTGATAAAAAAAATTGAAGAAGATTGGCGTGCGCTAATTTATGAGAAGAGGTTTTTTTCTTACAACACAACTCTATCTCAACGCCCATCTAACCTTTGATTTAGATTTGAACGCCTATGATTCAAAGAGATTAGATCTCTAAGGCGTTAAGAAAGGTTTTGGACGTAGATATGTGGTGGTGTGTGATGCACATGGTCAAGGCACCAAAAATAAATCCAATTCTAACTTACTATATAGCTAGGATGAATCGGGATCGTATCTACAGAAATCTCGGATAATTGTTTAATAATTAATAGAAGAGAAAGAAAGAATCAATTTTAATTAATTACTAAGAAAATAATAATTTTAATTTAATTCATGATAGAAAATCAAATAAGAAAGAAGTCTCAAAAATTCAGAATCCACCATACAAAATAGATTTTATTTTCTTTTACTTTTATGTAACAATGATGAGATTTTAATTGAAATACAGTGTAATTTATCTCGGATAGGCATGAACTGTACCCTTGGATTATGCTCATCCAGCTCGAGTATAGATTACCTTATCTCAACTACAAATTTGAGATTTGAATCAATTTATCTTTCCTAAGCACGCACCATACTTGTAGATCACGGCGTGTCTGTGAAGAGTATAGGTTATGCACGCTGAATCCAAACCTCTAAAGGAAGAAAAAAGAATATCAAATAAACATGAAGCATAAAATAATTCTTTATTTCATTGCATGAAAAATAAATACAAAAAAAAAGAAAATATATCTATGTTGCATATTTCATTATCTTTTCGAGTTGGAAAAATCTAGCCTTCCATGAAACTTGCTCACTGACATCCTGGGGTGAGGAGACTCCTGGGTAACAGCTAAAAATATTTAATGGTAGCAGAAGGAGAGATGATGGTGCCAGAGGGAAATGGATTTTGATGTGGGGAAGGATGGTGAAGGTGTTGAAGGATTCTCCCAATGTTTTCTGCGATCTTCTTTTTATAGACTTCATTTTACACGTTCAAGTCGTGTTTGTTTCGCATCCCAACAGCCCCTTCTTATCCTCTTTTTCATATTTTTTTCATAAAATCATGCATCCACATAGGTTTTTGTGTCTATTCCATAGATTTTATTTTCTGTTTAGCCGTTCTGCTTTCTGCATTTACCCCTGCTCGCTAGCTTCCTTGGATAAATTTAAACCGCGCTCACTATTCGCGTGTCTGCTTGCCAATGCATACCCAAACTTGAAGCCTACGTGTCCATCTCCATGCATTCAAATCGCTGGGTGGTGCATACCCTTTGAATGCTTTAGTGAGCACATGCCAGACCCAGCCAACGTCTTTCTTCTTTTAATGTTCCCATGTGGGTCCCTATTTTTTTTAAACTTTAAACCACCCATTCAGATATTACGTGAAAACTTGTTGACTTTATAAGTCATTCCCTTCTCAAACTTCATGTGCTATGGACTCTTTCTCCTATGTAGACCATGCAACCAACTCTTATACACCAAAGCTTTGTACATTGTGTGGGCTATATGAAGAGATTTTGGGACTTTCATCATTTTATTTTAACTTGAGTTAGGCTTGATTTTGAGCATTGGATTTGGACTTAATCTCCTAATTACTTGCAAAAGAGATTAAGAAGCATTAAATACCAACTAATAAAGATTAAATAATATAATATTTAATACTTCTAACATTATAATTCATGTATTGATCACACTCTCCAACTTGAATTTTGCCCGTCCTCGAGTAAAATAGATAAATTAGCACTATGTACCGACTCATCCTTGAATTAAAAATTATCATAGTAATTCTAAAGTCAATTAATATTTGGCTAGACCATTAAAGAGGTACTTCATCGGATTATCAATTCTACCCATTCAATGGTTGAGCAAAGTCCATAAATTTTTTTTTGAGTTTTTTTTTTGTCAACTTTTCACTTTACTCTTTAAGTCCTCTAACTTGCTAGGAGCTTGGTGTAGTATCTTCTTACAGTTTAGTCCCTTATTCTCTCTCTCTCTCTTTTTTTAATAATCAGTACAATGTTTTAACCCCTTAAACTTTCTGATTGACCTTTGTAACGAGCTTTAAGTCAATGACTCCCAAACTAGTTAGTTTTAAGGCATTAGGTGTAGAACACCCCTCAGACTTACTGACTCGAGTCATAAAAGCTACGAGTTAAGACTGACTTTATAACAAGTCTCTTGGCATCTTCTCCTTTTGATGTGAACCATAATGCTTACTTAGGTGAAGAGGCCCAGTTACTCAGTGAGACAATACTGAGCCCTTTATATATATATCAACATTTTGTATACCTTGATCTTTCCACCCAAATCCCATGAAGCAGATTTTTTATTGAGATCGGTAAGAAGAGGGTTCTGGAATTACTCTTAAAATTTGATCTAGACTAAACTCTACCATTTATTGGATTTTCTTAATAATTATTCTTCAATATCTTTAAAATTATCTAAACCGTTGATCATTCATCAATTAGAATGCCCGATTAACTTCAAATCCAAACAAAATCTAGTACACAAAATTGATTATGGTCTGATCATGATCATACTTAAGGACTTAATTAAATTAGTTTTTCTCCCTCCTAATTTAATTTCTATTTCTCCCAATGGAAGAAAAGTATAACAAAGTATAACAAAATACAGAAAAAAAGTGCAAGAAAGGATACCACCTAGATTTAATGTGCTCCTTCATTGTTGGGTGGTTTGTCTGTATTTTGGGGGTGTGATTTGTTCGTGATTCCATTTGAGCCGTAGATGGGGTGCTCCTCCCAACTTGGATGATTGTCCTTCTTGAGATTTCTAATAAAATGAAAAGAAGCTAGATAATTGAAAGAAATGTATAAATTGAGTTACCTCCCAGTAGCACTAAGTTTAAAGTCTTCAGCCAGACTGTATTGAACATCATGGCGACATTGGATCTATTCTATCCATCGATTCAATTAATTTTTCATTGTTAATTCCATCTATGTAAGGCTTCAATCATTGACCGTTTACCTTAAAGATGTTCCTCTGTTTCAGATCTCTGAGTTCTACAGCCCTATGGGGAAATATCTGAGTCACAACGAAGGGTCCATCCCAGTGTGAACGAAGTTTACCAGAAAAATGACGTAATCTAGAATTGAAAAGCCACACTTTTTGATTGGGCTTGAATATTTTTCGTACAATAAATTTGTCGTGATATATTTTAGTTCGAGCTTTATAAATTCTAGCATTTTCATACGCTTCATTACGTAGCTCTTCAAGTTCATTTAGCTGAAGTCTCCTATTGAAACCTGCTTTTTTTATCTCAAAATTAAATTACCGTATGGCCCAAAATATGCGATGTTCCAATTCAATCGGTAGATGACAAGCTTTGCCGAATACAAGTCAGTAAGGAGACATTCCTATGGATGTTTTAAAAGCAGTACGGTAAGCCCAAAGTGCATCATCTAATCGCATAGACCAATCCTTCCTGTCGGACCTAACCATCTTCTTTAAAATATGTTTGATCTCCCTATTGGAGACCTTTACCTGGCCACTTATTTGGGGGTGATAAGGTGTGGCAACTTTATGGGTTATCCCATATTTTTTTATTAAATTTTTAAAGTGCTTATTTGTGAAGTGTTTACCCCCATCGCTTATGATGGTTCTTAGGCATCCAAACCGACTAAAGATGTTATGCTGAATGAATTTGATCACGACTTTGTGATCATTGGTTTGGATTGCTATGGCCTCTACCCATTTAGAGATGTAATCTACGACCACTAGAATATATTCGAACCCATGAGAAACTGGGAATGGTCCCATGAAATTCATTCCCCAAACATTAAAAATTTCTACTATTAAAATTGAGATTAGGGGTATCATATCCTTCCTGGATATGTTTCCTATCTATTGGTACCTGGACAGCTACAAAAAAAGTTATGTGCATCTTTAAATAATATTGGCTAGTAGAACCTGTTTTGCAGCACTTTTGTTGTAGTCTTCTTTCCACTGAAATATCCCCCACATGCTAGGGAGTGGCAGAATTTGAGAATGCTTTGAAACTCACTCTCAAGAACACACCTACAGATCACTTGATCGGGGCAGTGTTTGAATAGTTTAGGTTCCTTCCAAAAGTAGTGTTTAACTTATGAGAAGAATCGATCCTTTTCTTGTTTTGACCAATGGGAGGAGATTTGTCCTGTGGCCAGGTAATTGACAATGTGGGCAAACCACGGAGGATGATTAGAGAAGATTGTAAAAAGTTGTTCATTAGAAAAAAAATTTTGACCTCATCGATGCCTTTTGTGTGTTCAACTAAAATTCTAGAAATATGATCTGCTACTACATTTTCAAAATCTTTCATCTCTGATTTCTAAATTAAATTCTTGAAGAAGAAGGATCCATCTGATCAACCTAGGCTTTGTATCTTTCTTAGAGAGCAAGTATTTTAATGTCGCATGATTAGAGTAGACTGGGACCTTAGAGCCTAAAAGATATGATCTAAACTTTTTCAAGACAAACACAACTGCAAGTAACTCTTTCTCAGTAGTCATGTAATTCAATTATGCATCAGAGAGAGTTTTGTTTGCATAATAAATCACACGGGGTTTCCTATTTATCCTTTGTCCCAAGACTGCCCCTATAGCATAGTCGAATGCATCACACATTATTTCAAAGGGTAGGATCCAATCTGGGGGTTTAAGTAAAGGTGCTGTTGATAATGCAGCTCTAAGAGTATGATATGAGTCAAGACAGTCTTTATTAAATTCAAATGAGCTATCCTTAGCAAGCAAGTTGCATAAAGGTCTCAAGATCTCACTGAAATTCTTAATGAAACATCAGTAAAATCTAGCATGACCTAAGAAAGATCGTATTTGTCGGACTAAGGTTGGGGGTGGGAGTTTTGAAATTACTTCAACTTTATCTTTGTCTACTTCAATCCCCTCTCAAAAACAATGTGTCTAAGTACACTTCCTTCTCGAACTATAAAGTAACTTTTCTCCCAACTTAACACCAAGTTTGTCTCCTTACAATGTTTGAGAACTTTCCTAAGATATCAGAGACAATCGTCAAAAGTAGAACCAAACATTAAAAAGTCATCCATAAAATCTTCTAGAAATCTATTAATCATATCTGAAAAGATGGCCAACATACACCGCTAGAATGTGGCCGATATATTACAGAGTCTGAATGGCATGCACCTAAAGGCAAATATTTCGTAAGGATAAGTGAAGGTATTTTTTTTTATCTTCAGAGAAAATAGGTACCTGATTATATCCTAAATATCCATCCAGAAAATAGAAGAAGCCCTGACCTGCTAGCTGTACTAGAATTTGGTCAATGAAAGATAGTGAAAAATGGTCTTTCCTAGTGATGGTATTGAGTTTTCTATAATCTATACACACTCGCCAATCAGTTATTGTACAAGTAGAAATAACTCACCTTCTTGTTCTCTATCACTATAATACTACTTCTTAGGTAGTACCTAGATTGGACTGACCCATTTACTATCCGAAATATGATAGATAATCCTTGTATTAAGCCATTTCACTACTTCTTTCTTTACCACCTCCCGCATATTCAGATTAAGTCTCCTCTGCATGTCTTTATAGGGTTTGGCATTTTTCTCACAGTAAATATGGTGCATGTAGATGGAAAGGTCAATACCTTTCAAATCAGCAATCAACCATCCAATTGCTTCTCTATGTTCTTTTAATACACCTACAAGTTGAGATTCTTAGTTAGAGGTTAGGTCACAAGCAATGATAACAGGAAGGGTATCATTGGATCTGAGAAATACATACTTTAACGTGGCTGGAAGGAGTTTTAATTCAAGAGTAGGTGATGCTTCTAATGATGGTACTAGTGTGCTAGATTGAGTAGGCAATTGCTCATATTTCATAGTCCAAGGAGGAGTGGTTTTAGAAGTGGGTGGTTCTAATAAGACATTTACTTTCATGATATACCCATCGACATCAAAATCATCTACTCCGAAGTGAGTTAATATGCCTGTAAAAGGTCTTGCATGAGCATGGTAGGGGTAGTTTCTTCTATGATTTCCTCTGCACATCAATTTCATTACAGTCATAAGTTGGTGGTTTCTGAGAAGCATTAAATATGTTCAACCTTAGCTTTTTGTTCTCCAATGATACGTCCATGACTCCTATCCTACAGTTAATGCAAATGTTGGCTGTGGCCAGAAAGGATCGTCCTAAGATGATAGGGATTTGGCTAGGGTTGCTACCAAATTCTGTCTAATACCAGAAAGTCTATGGGAAAGTAAAACTCATCCACTTTTACCAACACATCTTCCAACATTCCACGAGGTACCTTAATGGATCGGTCAGCTACTTGTAAGGTCACCGTCATGGGTTTTAACTCTTCAAATCCAAATAGATCATATACAGAGCTCGGGAGAAGGTTGACACTTGCACCTAAATCTAATAATGCCTTCTTAATCGTGAGATCTCCTATGACACAAGATATAATTGGGCTACCTGGATCTTTGAGTTTAGGTGAGATGGTATGCTGGAAGATTGAGCTAGCTTGCTCAGTAAGATGGATTTTCTTTGGTGTTTATGCTTTTAATCTACACTTTTGTGTGCACAAATCTTTGAAAAATTTGGCATAAGTTGGAACCTGTTTGATTGCATCTAGAAGGAGAAGGTTTATCAGAACTTGTTTAAAAAGTTCTAACATTTCATTCATCTTAATGCCTTTCTTGTCGAGAGGTAGAGGAGATTCCAGAGCATTTGAAAATAGAGCTTTAAGTGTGGGTGCTGGTGTAATTGGTTCCTTCCTCTCCTCAATGTTGTTCTTTTCTAGCTTGGTTGGCACTGCTTGTTCTAGTTGTTGCTTTTTTTTTATTGGTTTAAGACTGACTGGTTTAAGACTTTTCCACTTCTAAGCTTATTATAGATTTTGTATGTTTGGGACAAGTTTCAAGGCCAGTGGAGCTCTCAGCCATATACTGCCTGTAGGATTGCTAATGGGTTGGCTTGGAAGTTTTCCTTCCTCCCTTCTACTAAAAGCAGTGGCTAGTTGACCTATCTGGGTTTCTAGCTTGGCTATTGATTGAGTGTGAGAGTGAAAGAGCTGGGTGTTCATCTCGAGCCCTTTTAATGCTTGCAACACTTTCTCCTCAAAGGCAGAACTCCGATTGCTAGGAGGGGTTTGGGATTGTGGGGCATTCGGGTACTGAGAGTATGACATTTTTCTAAACTATGTCTCTTGATGATTAGGATTAAGTGATGCTGGATTGGCCATAGATTGTGATCTCTAAGAAAAATTCGAATGATTTTACCAACCTGGATTATAAGTATTTGAGTACGAATCATTTCTTGATCTAGAAGCCATTCGAATTTGGGCTTGGTGGGCTTGCTCCTGAACAAGCTCAGAAAATTGACATGCGGTTGGACAATCACCTATCGAATGTGTTGGACTCGAATAGGTTATACAAACATCCTGTGATTGTGTGGATGGGGAAGAGGTGTGCCCGACTTAGAGTAGTCGATCAAGTTTTTGAGATAGTTCATCTATCTTACTATAGATATCCATAGAACTACCTACCTCATATATTCCACCTCATTCTGATCCAACCATGGGAGGGTCTCTACAGGCAGCCGACATGTGATGTAATAAATTCTCACTTAATATTTTGAAGAGCTGTCAAGCTTCATGTTCATTTTGGAGTATGAATGTCCCACCACAAGAAGAGTCAACTATTTGTTAATTTTTTTCTGACAAACCATCATAGAAGCAATGGACTAATTGCCATTTAGGTATGGCGTGGTGCAGACATTTTCTAATCAATTCTTTTAATCTCTCCTATATTTCATGGAACATCTCACCATCCATCTGGAAAAAACTTATGATGGCTTTTCTAATTTGATTAGTTTTTCCTATAGGAAAGTATTTCTTTAAAAATTTCTGTGATGTTGGTCTCAGGTCGAAATTGTTACAGTGTCTAAAGAGTTCAACCAATACTTAGCCTTATCTTTCAGGAAAAATGGGAACAACTTGAGTCTGAGAGCATCATCAGAAAAATTTGGGATTTTAATTGTTGAACAAATTTCAAAAAATTCGTCTAGATATTTATAAGGGTCCTCATTCACAAGTCTATAAAAAGATGGTAGCATCTGAATCACGCTAGACTTGATTTCATATTGGACTGCCTCAATAAGGGGCACTTGTATACAGGGAGAGTAGGTGTATGTTGAAGGAGTAAAGTACTCCTTCAACTATCGTAGTGGATCAGTCTCGTGATTGTGGTCCATGATTCTATTTTGGTTGGCTTTGATGGTTCTAAGAGTTCATTTTATTTCAGGATCTAATGGTTGAATTTCTGATCGTAACGATCTACGACCAAGCATACACCTCCACAGTTATACCTTTAGAGCAAACATAGAAAATCTTAGTTTTTTATTTATTTTTTATTTTTTTAAAATGAAAAAAGAGGTTTGAAGAGAAAAGCCCAAGAGTCCTTAATCTAAGTTAAAGTTTTTTTTTTCACACACTTACTCAAACAAATTACTTCTAGCCTAGGTTACCTTAAATCTAGACAGCTCCTAACTTCCAAGGTCACTTTGGGGCCCTCCAACTTAGAAACTAACTAGCTAACTGGCCAGATAAGGATAAGATTGGTGGGAGGCTCTCCATGCTTTCGCAACAGACCTAATTAGAGAACCACCTTTCTTCAGGTTCTTATCCCTGAATCCCTTTTCTAGACACTAGTCAACTAGCTAATTCTGACTCGATCTCACTCTTTCGAGTGCCTTATCTTAATGAGCTCAAGCACCTTAGAGCCAACGTCTAATTAATTTTAAAATTAAGGCTTGGGTTAATGCAGAATGATGGATTGTGGTTTCTGGGCTGAGGGGTGATGAAATCCCCACTTTATCTGATTAATGGATTAGCCCTTAAGATATATTATGACCATACAATGCAACAAATCAAAGTGTCCAAGCTTATAATTAGCATGCAGTCAAGACTAAATTAAATTAATTTATTTTTTTTAGATTTTATGATTAGATCTCTAATTTTCTAAATAATTTATGAGGTGCCCGTGTAAAATTTTTAAATTTTACAGGAATGTAAATTTGACTAAATTAGATAGTACTAAAAATAGATTAAACTATGAACAAAAGGTAAAAAATAAATCAAACAAAAATTTCTAAGTTAATTCAACCTTTTCATGCCCTAGGACAACTATTCAATGTAACTTTCAGTTACGCTAGGGCAACCTTATGTCAAGGCAATCAAGATTGATGAAAAGAATTGAAGTGATCTAATTTTTCTTTTCCAAAACAACTGTGCCACGGATCCCTGGCAACGATGTCAAAAATTTGATGCACATCATTAAGGCATCAAAAATAAACTCAATTCTAATTTACTACATAGCTAGGGTGAATCGGGATCGTATCCAGAGGGATCTTGGATAATTATTTAATAATTAATAGAAAAAAAGAGAGAATCAATTTTAATTAATTACTAAAAAAAAATAATTTTAATTTAATTTACAAAAAAAATCAAATAAGAAAGAAGCCTCAAAAATTCAGAATCCACCATGCAAAATAGATTTTATTTTCTTTTACTTTTATGTAGCAATGATGAGATTTGTAATTGAAATGCAGTGTAATTTACCTCAGATAGGCATGAACCGTACCCTTGGATTATGGCTCATCCGTCCAAAGTATAGATTACCTTATCTCAACTACAAGTTAGAGATTTGAATCAATTTATCTCCCCTAAGTATGCATCGTACCTGTAGATCACGGTGTGTCTGTAAAGAGTATAGGTTGTTCATGCTGAATCCAAACCTCTAAAGGAAGAAGAAAGAATATCAAATAAACATGAAGCACAAAATAATTCTTTATTTTATTGTATAAAAAATAAATATGAAAAAAAAAATAATAAATCTATGTTGCAGGTTTCATCGTCTTCCCGAGTTGGAGAAATCTAGCATTCCATGGAACTCTTGCTCACTGACATCCTAGAGCTGAGGAGACCCTTGGGCAATAACTGGAAAATATTTGATGGCAGCAGAAGGAGAGATGATGGTGCTAGGGAGAAATGGGTTTTGATGTGGGGAAGGATGGTGAAGGTGTCGAAGGATTGTCCTGATGTCTTCTGCGATCTTCTTTTTATAAACTTCATTTTACACATTTAGGTCGTGTTTGTTTCACATCCCAATAGCCCCTTCTTATCCTCTTTTCCATAATTTTTTTCATAAAATCATGCGTCCACATAAGTTTCCATATAGCCCCTTCTTATCCTCTTTTCCATAATTTTTTTCATAAAATCATGCGTCCACATAAGTTTCCATGTCTGTTCCATAGATTTTATCTTCTGTTTAGCCGTTTTGCTTTCTGTGTTTGCCCCTGTTCGCCAGCTTCCATGGATAAATTTAAACTACGCTCGCTATTCACGTGCCTGCTTACCAATGCATACCCAAACCTGAAGCCTACGTGTCCATCTCCATGCATTCAAATCGCTGGGTGGCGCATACCCTTTGAATGCTTTAATGACCACACGCCAGGCCTAGCCAATGTCTTTCTTCTTTTAATGTTCCCATGTGGGTCCCCATTTTTTTTAAACTTTAAATCACCCATTCAGATATTACATGAAAACTTGTTGACTTTTTAAATCATTCCCTTCTCAAACTTCATGTGCTGTGGACTCTCTCTCCTACGTAGACCATGCAACCAACTCTTATACACTAAAGTTTCTGTAGATTGTGTGGGCTGCATGAAGAGATTTTGGGTCTTCTATTATTTTATTTTGAACTTGAGTTAGGCTTGATTTTGAGCATTACTTGAGTTTGGACTCAATCTTCTAATTACCTACAAAAGAGATTAAAAATATTAAATACCAACTAATAAAGATTAAATAATATAATATTTAATACCTCTAACATTATAATTTATGTATTGATCAGTGTGCGACAAAAATTAAAAAGGTGAAGAGGCATGCGTCAGATGGTGAGGAGTCTTCTTTCTTATATCATATCTTCCTTCCCAACACCTCCTCTTTCCTTCTCCCCTTCATCCAATGTCCAGATCTGACGGTGATCAGATCTAAGAAGAGAAAAGAGAAAGAAGAAGAGAAGAAGAAGGGTTCTTCTTCTCTTCATGATGATCTGATTCAAATCTCAATGGATTTGCACGAAAGAGTTCATGCAGTGATCTCCTTCTTCAAGATCTAGAAGAAGAGATCTAGATCCAAAGATGAGGAGCGAGATCTGCAAGGTGCTAACACACCAGTAATCTTGGGGCTCTAATCAAGCATCTCCATGTGGATACTAGTAAAGGTCGGGCGCGTGCACGGCTATGATCAGAATCCGAAACATCCACAAGATCCGAGGTATGGAGATCAAATTTTCGTTTGATTTTTCTAACAGTTTATTTTTCGCGTGCACGGCTATGATCAGAATTCGAAACATCCACAAGATCTGAGGTATGGAGATCAAATTTCCGTTTGATTTTTCTAACAGTTTATTTTTCTTTTTTAGACTTCAGATCATGGTCATTTATTCATATCAAGATCCTAACTATGGTTTTCAGATTAGATCTGATACGTGTTTAATTAAAAGTATTTTAATTAATTTACTTCCATTGCATTCATATTTAGAAAAAGTTTTAAACTATATATACGAAACTGTAGCGATTTTTTAACAGTGGTATCAGAGCATAGGTTCTGATACAAACATGAAAATCCCCTTATATCTAAAATCTATTTGTAAAAATCAGATCTAAAGGTTAGTTTGATGATATATTCATTCTGAAATAAGGTTGCCCTGGCATAATTCTGTTATGCTGAACGGTTATCTTAGAACGATGTAGAACATCGATTAAGGTTAGATCTGAATTTTCTACATGTTGTAATATAATTACAGGATTATTTTAGATCTAAAATTATTTTAAATCTAAAATAAATTATGAATTATTTAGATTTGAAATTAATTTTAGATCTAAAAATATTAATTAAGATTTAATTTAGATCTAGTATGGTTGCTGAAATTTTTTTTATATGCATAGATTCATAGTTATTGTTCATATGTTTGACATGTGAAAGATAATTAGATCTGATTTTTAATTGATTACATATGTGATATGTTAGATTAAATTTTTAGTAGCTTAATAATCGAATTGAGATAGTCACCATGGTCATCCGATCATAAGATGATGAAGGGATTAAAGTTCCTCTCTTGCCTATTCGATGGGTTCTCTCTTATGATGTGTAGGGGTGCCGATTATGATGTTTTCTATAAAGATGAACAACGAACAAAAAATTATAATTGTTACATATTTTAGATTTAAATTAGATTATGCATATATTTTTTTATATATTTTAGATCGCTAAAATATTATATTTGATATATTGTTTGACACACGAACTAAAATTTAATTTTTAAAAATCCTAGATCCAAAACCCTAGGCTCTATTTGCATGAAAATATGAAACTGTGACTGGTATGCTTGTGGAGTCGACTCGATTTTCAATTGGATCGACTCGAGTGCTTGCTGAGTCGACTTAATTTATTGAAGTCGGCTCGAGATCCTGGTAAGTCAGCTCATTTATTGATGAGCTGACTCAATTGTGCAGGCTAGGTCTACAGGTTTCTATTTGTCTCAGTATTATGCTGACTCACTATGACAAGTTGATTCATGTACCAGGATAAATCGACTCGATTCTATAGACAAACTCATTGTATGAGATACAATAAAATAGTTTAGATTTAAAAATATTTCGAGATCTAAACTTTAATCCATGTGCATAATACACTTAATTGAGATTAAGATTTGAAATTATAAGATCTAAAATTATGAATTTAAGATCTAAATTTCTATGCATAAAACATGGACTTTGGGTATAGTTTGAACAAATTAAGTTTAGAGACTAAACTATAACTAGGGTCATTGATTAGATCAGATTAAAATCTTTTTGATTTTGAGCAGCCAATTGAACCTAATCAAGAGTTGGTTAGGATTAGGTCAAAGGGGCTCAAAATTGAATTTAGTTTTAGTTGGTCAAATTGATTTACATGTAATATGAATTGATTAAGTCAAGATCGAATTTGACTCAGTAGTTCGAGCCCGGGTCTATAGGTTAACCTAATTAATTCTAATCAACCAATTTAGTGTCTAAAGCAAGTATTAGATGATGGTTATTTAATTGATTTTATTGTCTGACCTGACCAATTCATTGATGTTTAAGGAAAGCAATGGGGGGATCCCTACTCATCTTCACTTATCTGGCCATCTTAGGAGATTATATTTTGTATTAGGTTACTTGTTGATCCGAGTTCATCCATACCGACTGGATTGGTCAGATATGAAATATGCTGACTCAAACCATATTATCATTACATTAAATGTATATGACTAATTAGAAGAGATCTGAACCCAAATCTCCTCACTAAATATTAAGTCTACTGGTCCTCCACCATTATAGAGATGCGGATGTCTTTTTTGGCGTTGATCATTCTCGATTGGTTACAGCGGTTCAGTTGCATCGGGAAGGCACAATCACTCTATTAGCATTAGATACCTTGGGGTAAAGATAAGGTTGAGCCCAATAACTATTAGGTGAGAGACTCAATGATAGCTTTGTACTCACTGATAAACGGTGGGTCGGACTTAACTAAGAAATGTGCTAATAACTGTTCAGTGAGGCCACAAGATTTAGAGATCAAGTCACTAGAACATACTTGGAGAAGTATCTGGATAAAGAGTTATTCATGCATTGATATACGTGTCATCAATAACTGTTAAGTGACGTGCCGTACATCGATGGAACTGCAGTATCCACTAAAACCAATTATTGTGTTAGGATTTCTGTTTCTTCACTCGAGGAGTGTGAGAGACTCAAAAAATTAGTGGAAGCTTTTTGTTTGTTTTTAAAGTCTCTAAAATAAACTATTATAAGTACAATCATCTAATTAAATCTTTACTTTATATGATCAATTCTTCAGCTTCCAACACTCTAACTCGAATCCTAGATATTAATCACCTAACCGAAATTAAATTGTATATTCTGGCTCATAGTTTTTAGCATTTAAAATTAAGTCATGTTCTTGATCAGGTTAATCCAAAATCATCAGTTTGTCCAATCCATAGTCAATGAGCTATACTTGACAAATGATTGGACATTGACAATTAGGTTAGGTGCTATAAATTAGACTTCATAGTTGATAAAATTCAATATATGTATAAGGACATGTAGACTGCCAATGACATACTAATTCATCTGCAATAGTTATGAGATGATCAAAGCACACAGTGTATGAGATGCATGATAGACAGTTTATCCATGATCGATGATCAAGGATATTGAAGAGCTTGAAAGGCTCGACATGACCATGTATAAGAAATTGCTAATAGATTTGACCCTGTAATTTTTGATTCATATGAATAGTTTATGAAATTATTATATGAATAAATATTATGGCACTTTAACTGAATTGATCGATATACTGATAACTAAGAGATCTTGAAAAGTTCAGAGATACATACTTGGAGAACTTGAAGAAATATTGACATGCTTTTAGAAAGTATGTCAAATTGCTCAAAATTAATTTTATGATTTTTTTTTTCATTAGACTCTAGTGCATATTATGCACTTCAGTATAAGGTCTAAGAAAGAAAGAGGACTGAGGGAAGGTGAAATGACTCTTTTGAGTCAATAATGATGCAAAAGTTGCACTATGATCATAGGCACCTAATCTCGGTGATTATCGTTTGGATTTAATTTTATCATTTGCATGGTGATGCATTTGTAAAAATTATTTGAGCAAATAGTGAATGCCATTGGGTATGAGAGATCTAGAACCAAATAATCTGAAGTATACAGATGGTTCTTTTGGCTAAATCATGTATGAGAAGAAATGATTTGTTGATAGGAGAAAATGGACCTTTGGGCTTATTGACTGTTACGTCATATTTAGTCTGTGAATCATCTCTTTGAGGATTAATGACCAAACTATCATTTGTGGGTTAAAAGAATAAGACCATTGAAATTCTTATCCTAGTACACATACAATGTACATGGCCCATTTGATGAGCTAGACTAGGAGGTTATCACTACTTCATCACCTTTATCGATGAAAAGTCATGGTATCAGTATGTATATGAGATACAAATATGAAAGATATTGAAAGATTCAAAGAATTTAAATATGAAGTAGAAGAGATATATCAAAAAAATTCTAAAGATATTTTGATTAGATCGAGGATACAATACCAAATAGAAAATTTATCAGATATCTAAAGAGAATAGCATAATTTCATGATGGAATTCTCCTTGTACACCTCAGCACAATGATGTATTTGTGAGGAGCAATGGCGCTGTATGAGATATGGTCCAGTCTATCATGAACATCACCAATTTAACTATTGTTTCTTTAAAATAAGATTTAATTTTTGAAATTTAAATAAGCTTCCCTCTAAAGTTGGTTTCATCACATTATATGAGATATAATATGGTGGACAAGTTAGAGGATAGGTCTGTGAGAGCTCATTTATAGAGTATTCCAAAAGAGTTTGGGATGCCATTTTTTCTTCCTAATGATTCATAATGTGATTGTGAGCAATCATATTTTTCTTAAAAATAGTGGGAGGATGAACTCAAAGAGAAAATCTCAAAAGAACAATGAGTCACAGGACATGTACAATATATTTAATATGAGCCAGTATATGTAGTACATCCTCCACCTCGTAGATCTAGTAGGATCTTCCATCTTTTAGAAAGGTACTTGGTATTCTTACAAAGGATTCAGAGAAAGTGTTTCTCGAGGGAGATTGGAAACATAGGAATAATCTCAAAACCTACAACGACGTGATATGAGGAATCATGTAGTTACATAAACATCAGTAGGAGAGTCCCATACTGACATTGGTTACGATATGGTTACATATAGAATTTTTTTTTCAAAAACCTAGATCAAACATTCTGGAAATAAAGGTCTATAGAGATAGATCTTAAAAAAATATTTTATTTTTACAAACAAATATATAGAAGAGGTGCTGAAAGGGTTCAGCATTGAAATCTCCAAGAGAGATCTGTTATCATCTTAGGCATGGTGTATGTCAAGCTATGTACTCGACTTGGTATATCTTACTGTGAAAGTTACAAGCAGATATTAGTTGAATCCACACTGAGAGCATTGGATGGCTGTGAAAATATTTTGAGTACTTGAGAAGTACTAAGAGATTATTCCTCATCTTAGAAGAAGGGTTAGAGCTAAGAGTGGGAGGATACACTGATGCTGATGGTAGAATATCTACATCAGTATGTATTTTTGAGTTATGTTAGTTTGATATGTTGGAAGTATTCAGGCAATCGATCAATAGAAGCTAAATATGCTATAAATGTGCAGGATGCGTTCTGATTCTTATGATAGTTGCGGAACTTGATGTCATACCATTAGATGTTATAACATTGTACTACAAAAATAATGGTCAATAGCCCTCGTTAAGGAGCCAAGATCTCATCAGAAGTCTATGCACATAGAGAAAATATATACGCGATTACCTTAAGTAAAAATTATATCGAGATAAAAAGAGTAGACTCCACATAGATGTGGTAGGCCCAAGTCACTTAACCAGCTAAATACCGAAGCCTGTCTTCAGAAGATGGGCTCAAGTATATGACGGATTGGCTTTAGTATAAGTGGGAGTTTGTTAGATGTGTGTCCTAGAAATTAATCTTGACTGACATATTTTTTTAGAGCATGTTTTGTACTTGATGAGTAGTCTTTATAACCAATCATGTTATTTGTATCAATGATTTATCCTAATAATTAACAAAGATGATTTTGTATATTCTCAAGGTGTTGAGAATTTAAGACATACATTATTAGTGGTTAATTTCTAAAAGCTTTCGATCGAAGGATCGTCACGGAGGACAGTGATCAATCCATTCAAGATCGATGCACGGATCACCTTTCTTTTGGACAGATGAGTCTTGAGTCTGCGGTGTAGAGACACTGGGGTGAGAGTGTTGGCAGTTGTTAAAGAATAACTTGCACTGAACGTGATCAATATGAGAAATCACTTGGATGTCTACTCACTCATCAATGGTCTTTCTCGATGCTGCAATGGTGTGATTGGTCCTTTGACCTGAAGTGTGTTGGCTATTCACAGCAAAGCTAGTTAGTTTGACTGCACGTTCCCTTGGTCCCTAGCCATTTGGGTTCTTACTATCTATGTTGGCTATTGTACGTTCAAATTTGCTGTTTGGAGTAGGATGTATCTAGATAGAATCTATCGACCTTGATAGAAAAGAAAAAATCCTATGCAATTCGTAAGACTGAGTTCAAAAAATCTTGATCAGAGTAAGTGTGAATACTAGAAAAGAGTTTTCACAGGATTCACAAATGAACTCGAATCGAGCCAATCTAGCATATGACTGATGATGGGGTTTGACGAGTTCTCTATGACCTCCGTCAAGTCAGAACTCACGATAGAGAGATTGTATCACACGATAACTGTACCTAAGGATTTATTTTTTTATTCTACTAGGTTACCACTATATATTGCTAGATGTCACTGGTGGATCGTGAGAATTCATTAAGATCATTTTCAGATCAACGATCTTTGTTAAGGTGAGTTAGAATCGTTTCAGCCCATCGAAAAGAATTTCGATGATACTGTGATGAAATCATGGTATATCTCACTACCAGATAAAATAGAACATGAGGGGTCACATACAAAAGGAGCATGATCAGATCAATGACTTGGATCATATTCGAATTATCAATCGGATTGATAGTTTGAATTTTAGAAACTGCTAATTTATAATCGTTACAATTTTGACAGCTACTAATTATTAGCGCAGGGACTTAATTACAAATATTATAATTTTTTTGGAGCTGATTAAA
Organism: Elaeis guineensis; assembly: GCF_000442705.2. NCBI lineage: Eukaryota > Viridiplantae > Streptophyta > Magnoliopsida > Arecales > Arecaceae > Elaeis > Elaeis guineensis. Next base: position 10,947,916 of record NC_025995.2, read on the forward strand.
TTATAAATTAAGTCTTATTTATTTTAATTAAATTTAATTTAATTTAATGTTAATTGGGTTCAATTATCCAAATCAGATTTAGATTTCAAGTCTGATTAGATCAGGCTTGACAGCCTTTTCGAATTCGGCTCGTTTCGGACTGGATTTGAATCTGATTAAGATCTAATTTGAACTAGAAAAATCTTGATTCAAAGAGTCCTAATCCCCTAGGACTCTCTCTCTAGAAATCATGCCAAGAAGGGAAGAAGGGCATTATTTTTCTCATCTTTCTCATCCTTCTCTTCTTGCATGCATGAAGGAGAGGGGGCACCAACTATTGGTGCCCCACCTTATCTAAAATTTTTTCTAATCCAATTTTTTTTATTTGAATATAATTTAAAATAAAAATAAAATATATCTAAATGGAGTATGGAAAAATTTTTTTTGTGCAACAAAAAAAATTGAAGAAGATTGACATGCGCTAATTTGTGAGAAGAGGTTTCTTTCTTACAACACAACTCTATCTCAACGCCCATCTAACCTTTGATTTGGATTTGAACGCCTATGATTCAAAGAGATTAGATCTCTACGATGTTAAGAAAGGTTTTGGGTGTGAGATATGTGGTGGTGTGTGATAAAAATTAAAAAGGTGAAGAGGAGGCGTGCGTGAGATGGTGAGGAGTCTTCTTTCTTACATCATATCTTCCTTCCCAACACCTCCTCCTCCCTTCTCCCCTTCATCCAATGCCCAGATTTGATGGTGATCAAATCTAAGAAGAAAAAAGAGAGAGAAGAAGTGAAGAAGAAGGGTTCTTCTTCTTTTCATGATGATTTGATTCAGATTCCGATGGATCTGTGTGAAAAAGTTCGTGCAGTGATCTCCTTTTTCAAAATCTAGAAGAAGAGATCTAGATTCAAGAATGAGGAGCGAAATCTGTAAGATGCTAGCACACTGATGATCTTGGTGCTCTGATCAAGCATCTCGTGTGGATACCAGTAGAGATCGAGCGCGTGCACGGCTACGATTAGAACCTGGGACATCAGCAAAATCCCAGGTATGGAGATCTAATCTTCGTTTGATTTTTCTAACAGTTTGTTTTTTTTTTTCAAATTTTGGATCATGGTCACTTGTTCATATCAAGATCCTAACTATGATTTTCAGATTAAATCTGGTACATATTTAATTAAAAATATTTTAATTAATTTACTTTCATTGCATTCATGTTTAGAAAAAGTTTTAAACTACACGTATGAAACCATAGCGATTTTCTAACAATGGGTACGTGGCCCAGTGCAGGCATGCGTGGGTGCGGCCTAGCATGCAGCCCCGCCCTGCGTCGGCTTTTGCAGGTGCTCGCGAGCCGACCCAGCTAACACGCATGGTGTGTGGCATACCGCCATCCATCAGGCTAGTGCAATCCATGGGGGGCTGTGTGGACCAGGCCCAATTTTTCAGGGCATTTTGTGCAGTCTACGGTGGACTAGTGGCATTTTGTTGGGAGTTTCTCATGGTCTATGGTATTTTTGTGGACCGACATTACACGATTGCATGATCGGACGGCGACTGGAGTATGCTGGGCGTGATCTGATAGTTCGGTGGGTTGTTGGATGCTGTCAGGACATCTAAACTCCGATCTGGACTTGGTCTCAAGTCCTTAAAAGTTCCTGTGGGTGAACAGAGCATGGTAGGCAGCAGTGAGCATCGTAAGAGGTTCTGGAATCCTAGTGAGTGATAGGAAGGCTTCTTTGGGTGATTTTGAGAGCTCTGTAAGGGTAAGTGCTTCTTGTTGAACGAGAAAAATAGGGATTTAAGAGTTGAGCAAGTAATGTATCTTCTTGTAATTAATTTCTCTTTTTCATAATGAAGATTTGTATGTCCCATGGAGGCAAGCTTTTTGGTTGATCCACATATTTGATTATTTTTTTGATTTTATTTCTTCTTCTTTTTCGTAATAATTGATACCAGATCCTGTCTAGCATGTGGTATCAGAGCCAGATAGTACTAGTGCTAGATTACGATGGTGTTGATCAAGATTGGAGATAGAGAAGATAAGTACAATCAAGATAGAGATCAATTGGTTCGATGAAAAGAGCAATTTCTACTTGTGACAAGCAAGGGTGAAGGACATGCTCATCCAATATGGGTTGATCGATGCTCTCTTGCATAAGAAGAAGCCAGCCACCATGGAGGAGAAGACCTGAGAGCGGCTACAGATGTAGATGGTGAGTACCATCCGTATGTACCTGACGGATAAAGTGGTGATCCATATACTTGGCGAGACTTCTCCGATGATGCTGTGGTCAAAACTCAAGAAGTTGTATATGGTGAAGTCCTTCACCAATGCTTTTTTCTTATGAAGGCAATTTTACCAACTGCGGATGGATGAAGGACAGAATGTGCAAAGCATCTCAGCCACTTCTAAAAGATTCTCATCAATCTTCTCAATGTAGGTGAGAAGATTGAGGAGAAGATAGGGCATTGGTATTGCTAGCATCGCTTCTTTCTTCGTATGAGTCTTTGATGACTGCTCTTCTAGTAAGAAAGAGCACCATCAAGATGGATGAGGTCACCATGGTGATTCTCCAGAACGAGATTCTCAAATGGGAGAATCAAGTTTCGAGCTCAGATGGCAGTAGCTTAGTTTTGGTAATTTCTGAAAAAGCAGGTGGCAGCAAATAGAGCGACAGAGGATCGTGAGGAAGACGATCTAGGTCCAAGAGGAGGGACCCCAGCAAGATCAGGTGCTACTAATGTGATGAGTTGAGGTATCGTGTCAGAGATTGCTCTCAATTTAAAGATCGGATGATGGCTACTATAGCAATGGCCTGTAGTGAGTCAGAGGATGATGTCCTGTTGATATCTGATGAAGTATCTACTTTTTTCAATAGTGGATTTTAGATTCTACATGCACCCATCATATATGTTGCAGAGAGAAGCTATTTGACTCCCTAAAAAATAGTGAAGGCACTATTTATCTGTCAAATGGATCAAGCTGTACGATTAGAGGCATCGAGATGGTCAACTGGAGGACACATGATGGTGCAGTAAAAAAATTCGGAGAGGTCCGATACATATCCAATTTCAGATAGAATCTTATCTCACTGAGCAGACTGATGATAAAATCTTAAAAGTTATGCGTGGCAATAGGATGATATTAAAGGAGACAAAGAATCAAAGGAGGACATTACTACCTGATAGGAAGCCCAATGCAAAGTGGAGCTTCAGGAGTCAGGGGGAGCCCAATGCGAGATAGAGCTCTAGGTGAAGGTGGATCGGACACGAGACGGGAGACTTTGGAGGATGAGAGGTGACGTCACAGAATGAAGCTCCTATTATCGTAGGAGAATTTTTGGAGTAGATCTTTAGTTAGAGTGAATACAGCCCACGATGGAGATGGGATTAAGTGGCCTGGCTCGACTCTCATATTTGTCTATCCATGAGATAGCAGACGTGTCCTAGGACATAGAGACGAGATGGTTCATAAGCTCTCAGAGACAGGTTAAGGCTGAACATTGAGTCGAGATGAAGATTGTTGAGAAAAATACCTCAAGATTCTATCCATAATAAGCCCAAAATGAGATTTAGGATGAAAAATGAAATCCAACGAGCCCAAAAATAGTCCAAACGAAATAGATACGCATGAGAGAAGGTTAGCAGCAGATGGTATGGCCCAAGGGCCATCGAAGAGGGCCTACAGGTCGATGCAGGACAGCAACATTCGGGCCAGCACAAGCGCACGTGGGCCGACCTCGGGCGTGGGCGTGCATGGGCGTAGCCCAGTGCATGGCCTCGGCCCAGCACAGGCGCACATGGGCTGGCCTAGTAGGTGCACATGGGTGCGACATACCGTGGTCCACCGGGCTGGTGCAGTACATGGGGGTCGTGTGGACCAAGCTCTGTTTCCCAAGGTGTTTCGCCCGGTCCACGATGGACCAATGGTGTTTTCTAGGGAGTTTCTCACAGTCTATGGTGTTTTTGTGGACCGACTTCATGCGATTGTATGATCGAACAGTGATTGGAGTGTGTCAGGCATGATCTGATGGTTCGGTGGGTTATTGGGTGCTGTTAGGAGATCTAAACTTCGATCTGGACTCGATCTTAGGTTCTTAAAAGCTTCCATAGATGATAGAGCACGATAGAAGGTGCAGTCGAGAGATAGAGGCAGCAGTGAGCATCGTGAGACGTCCTAGAGTCTCGGTGAGCGATAGGGAGGCTTCTTTGGATGATTTTGAGAGCTCTGTAAGGGTAAGTGCTTCTTGTTGAGAGAAAAAGATAGAGATTTGAGAGTTGAGCAAGTAAGATTTCTTCTTGTAATTAATTTCTCTTTTTCATAGTAAACCTTTGCATGTCCCATAGAGACGAGCTTTTTGGCTTATCTACGTATTTGATTATTTTCTATTTTTATTTTTTTTTTCACTATAATTGATACCGGATCCTATCCAACAATATGGACCAGCGGAAACCAACTATAATTAAAGCTATGCAAGAATTAAATCAAGCTAAACAAGAATTGAAAGTATGCAAGGTAAGAGAAAAAAGCCATAATACAAACAAGATAAATTTATAGTGGTTCGGTGCAACTTCGCACCTATGTCTACTCCCCAAGAGTCTCTTGAGAATTTCACTATAATCATCCGATTACAGGGTATTTGTTTTAACTCGGAATCACAAATAAATCCAGTCAATTTTTCATGATTACCAACCACGATCTTACACCAACTTTTTTTCGGCTTATAATCAACTCAGTTGATTTTTTGAGATTACCAATCAAAATCTTACACCGATTATTTTTCGAGCTCACAATCAATTCAGTTTGTTTTACGAGCTCACCAACCAAAACCTACAAAGTCCAATTCTGAGCTTGGACGGACCTAATCCTTAAGTTTCTTTTTTTCAAAAAAAATTATAAAGAAATAAAAAATACAAGAGAAATTTTCAATATAAAAAATAAAAATAAAATTTTAAACTCTTTGAGCACAAAGAAGAGGGTGAATGATCAGCTCTTTTGAAGCTGGAACACTTTTCTTTGAAGCTTGAAAGGATGTTAGAGATGTTGTGGAAGATCACTCTTAAATGCCCTCTGAATTCAAAGCTTAAATCTTCTTTTTCTTTTTCTCTTTATGATGTGCAATGGAATTTTCTAAATCTGAAAATAATTTCTCTCTTAATCCTCCTTTATCTTGCTTCCAAATTATTTCTCTAGCCTTAAATACTCTTGAGGATGGCTGGAGAATGAGTTCTAGCCGTTGGAAGCCTTGGATTAGCTGTTGGAGTGAAAAAATAGTCATTTGAAGTAGTGAGAAAACTAGCCGTTAGTGCAGTCCCGAGCCAGGGGTCGACTCCAATTTTTTAGGGGTCGACTCCAACTGTCCTGGGATCGAGTCTAGCTATTTTGGGGTCAACTCCCGAAATTCTAAAACTTAAAATCTCTCTGTTTTAGCCCATTTCAGTGTAGGGGTCAGCTCCTAGCCTCCTGGGGTCGAACCCACAAGCCTGAAACTTAAAAATTGTTCTTTGATGCCTTAACTTAGTTTTTTTTTAGGAGATCTTTTTCATGAATGAATTTTCAATTTAAATATCTAAAAAAATCTATATTCATCCTTGAAACATATGATTAGACTCATAATTATTCAAAATTTGATAATTATCAAAAATCAATCATAGGGTCCAGAATATTGAATAGACATTGCTGGAAATACAGCTATCTAATAGCTTCAGTTTGTGATTTAACACTTTGAGAGAACCGGAACAGAGACTATAGTCAAGGATTAATTGAAAGAATCTTCAAGTTAACATCCAGTTGATTCTAAATAAAAACATGCATTGTTTGATTCTTAGATTATTATCAACAGGTTTGCCTAGATGCCTAATGGAGAACAAGCAGGTGGGAAGAGCTTAAGATTCATTCATTCGCACATTCATTCATATGCCGATATATCCAGTGAGACCAAAAGGCTTTCAAGTAGAAGTTTTCTTTACTTCTCTCTTGTAGGAGGACAGGAAAAAATAGGTTTCATTGCTTATGGAAGTAAGATACATGCAATTAGCCTATAAACATATCCCTGTGCATAAAATCAAGAGGTGAACTATCTTTTCTCATCTCAACATCTAACTTGAATTTGGACAAGAATATTGTCAGCAACTAGATGATGGCACAAAAATGAGAATTCCCATCCGAAAGGAAATGGCAGCACTAACAAACCAATGGAGGGCCAGATGGATGAGTGATACAAGTGCAGGTTTATTTTGGACATGAGAACTATAAAATTTCTGAGCTGGACAATCATTTAGTCAGAATATACTATATTCAACCAACTATAGTTCTAGACAATGGCGGTGGAAAAACATATCGATAACATGTTCATAATTACACCGCGTATTAGCAGTAGTTTCAATTTAAACTTCCAAAATCTCACCATAAAAAGACATCATGATGAGTACCACAAATGTAAGCAAGCCAAGTCCATAAGCAAAGTAGGCATTGACACAAAGAACCGAAGTTTCATTCAAACTTTTTATGTTCAATTATCATCTAGTTACAACATACAAAAGGCTTAAAACATAACCTAAACCAACAAACCTTGCCCAACTTTTAAGGTTTTGTTTCAAATTTTCAGTGGTTTTGTTGCGACAAACCCAAGATCTAAACTGATCAGCGAATATAGAAATCGAAAGGAAAAACAAGCCAAGAGAACAGGAGAATTTGATGTGGTTTGGCCTTTGGCTTTATACCCATGAGCAAAGAGGATCGAAGCAATCTCACTATCAGGAGATTACAGGGTTATTGAAATTGTCATTACAAGACTAGCTAAAACCCCACACGCCCATATCTCACTTTTTCTGTCTCAAGGAGGTTCCAAAAGGGAGAAAAAATACGGCGTTGCACACACCTGGAGATCCAGGAAAAGATACGTTCTTTCTCTAATCTAATTAAGTCTTGACCTACACTTGCTTATTATCAAATTGTCAAGCTTTGGCTTCCGTCAGAAAGCCTGTAATTTGAAAGCAAAGTGTTGCACATGAGAATGCCCCAAGACGATACTCAACAAATCTCCACCATGGGCAGAATTGTTTAAATGCTACAAAATAGAATTTTCTTCAATTGCCATTTCCAATTCCCTTAGGAAACTTTCGGATACTATGCTCACAGACCAAGTCCAAACAATTATTGAACTTGATTGAAGGGATAGGCTTTATCACCATATTTGCATGATTACCTGATATGGCAAACTTCATCACTGGAACAACGTCCTAAGATAATTTTTCAAATGAAGCGATATTTGACATCAATGTATTTGGTTCTTTTATGGTATACATATTTTTTTTAACAAATGTATGGCACTTTGGTTGTCCAAATACACAATAGTCAATATCTATTGCAAGCCAAAATCACCAACCAATCCCTCAACTATAATGCTTCCTTCGTTGCCTCCTTGCTACCATGTATTTTGTCTCTATTGTAGATAACCCAACTGCAAACTGCAAAATTAACTATTAGAGATCTCGTTTTATCTAGATCACCTATATACCACTGTTGTTCTTACCTCTATCAAAAACTAAACCAATATCCATAATACCTTTTAGATATATATTTATTAATGGTAGTCGCTTCTCATATCTTCCAAAACCAAAATAAAAAGACCCAATATATATATTGATGCCAATGCTAGCTTGGAACCACAATCAACATATAAGTAGCAAGATTACTTCCGAGAGAACTCATAGATAAGCTAATTGGCTACCTTAAGACAATATTCCAATGCAGCATAGTATGAGATTAAGGTTTCACAATTTCCTCAAAAAAAAAAAAAAAGAGATTAAGGTTTCACGGTTAATGATAGATCCTATATTCATTTATTGACATACAAATTGAATCAATCAAAACTTTGGAACTGCCTAACTTTCAGATATGACTTTTTTGTGGAGAAGTTTCAGATAAAATCTCATCCATTCATATTACATGGAAGAGTTTCATATCAAATTTTAAATTATGATCTGATTTTGTTGATGGAAATAGTGGTGCTTTGAGCATCTTCCAAAATGAAATCATATAGATATGTATGATTAATTAAGATAACTAATTTTTGGATTATTGGTTAGGAAAACTAGGACTGCATACCACTGGAATTAGCAGATTTGAGACTTCTAATTATTGAGGAAACAAGTAATCAGGAGGACCGGTAACAAAAGAAATGAAAGATCGCAAACAATAGGAAAAAAAAAAAAAGCGGTAATGGAAAATATTAGATCAAGTTATTGATAATTTCTGAATGTGTAAGCTCTGAAGAAAAAAAATGAAAATGAAAAAGAAGATAATTGAATGAAGGAACCACTGAAGAATTCTCCGGAAGCCATTTACATTATTTGTTATAGAACAAAGAGAGCAGCTAGATACATCCTCTAACACAAAACATTTATTGAATCACATGGGACATAACAACTAAAAGAATCTATTTAGCCTATCTAGGTATCTAGAAAAAAACAAATAAAAAAAAGGAATCATACTAGAAAACTTTACAGCGAGCAAGAAGTTTAGAGATTGGTGTGCTAGAAACAGGTATGCACTTTACAATCCAAGCAATTGGCCATGAGATGGCCGCAATACCAGCACAAATACCCCACTGTCCCCAGCCCAATCTTTCTGTACCAGAAACCTTTTCAGCAGCTCCACCATCATCACTTGCAGGATCAAAGTCACTCCAACGATCCCCAAGAAGAGTTTGTTCCTATGAATTCCATCAAACACATTCTTCTTCTCCAGCTTCCTCGCATTGAATTCATTGAAGACTTGGCAGAGCACAAACGTATTAAAGATGATTGTGTTGTTGATCTTTTGACTCACTCCAAATATGGACTTCCCTGCAAACTGGAACACAAGTAGAACTGCAATCTGAAAGAGAGCTTGTGCTGTGAGGTTCCTCCACATGATGTTGCTGATAAGTGGCTCGGTTCGGCCTACCGGGGGCTTCTTCATCAATTCCTTTGTTGGTCTATCGGTAGCTAATGCCAGAGCTCCCATCGTATCCATGATCAAGTTCACCCACAGGAGTTGCACAGTAGTTAATGGAACTTCACCGGAAGCGATCGCCGACACAAAGTTTATGACCAATGCTGCAATGTTCACTGTGAGCTGAAACTGAAGAAATTTCTGAATGTTATTGTAGACACACCTTCCCCATCTCATGACGGTGACGACGGTGCTGAAGTTGTCATCCATTATTACGATGTCGGAGCTCTCCTTAGCCACCTCCGTACCCTGGATTCCCATGGAGAGCCCAACATCAGCTTCCTTCAGTGCTGGTGCATCATTTGTTCCATCTCCAGTGACTGCAACAACATGACCCTTTTGCTTCAAGGACTCCACCATTAGTAGCTTATCAAAAGGAGAGGACCTTGCCATCACTCGAATTCTATCCACCATTGCTAATCTCTTCTCTGTTGAATAGTTCCGGAACTCTTTCCCTTCAATCACCAGTCCATCACAGTCATCGTCTCCGAGTATTCCACATTCGACGGCGATCGCTCTGGCTGTGAAGACATTATCCCCTGTTATCATTTTTACGGTGACTCCCGCATTTCGACAAGACTTGATTGCTGATCTCACTTCGGGCCGGCATGGATCTTTCAGGCCAACTAATCCCACCAAAGTTAGCCTCTCATCATCAAGCTTTCGAACTGCTCCGTCTTCATCGACATGAACATCCTCTGCTTCAGATTCCTTGTAGGCAAAGGCGATGCATCTAAGACTACAAGCTGCCATGTCTTTGATAATGAGATCAAACTTCCTCCTCTTCTCAGCATCCATTTCTCGAATCAACCCATTTCTCTCAAAGTAGCTCGAGCACCGATCAAGAATCATCTCTGCAGCTCCTTTCCAATGTGTGACCGTCGCCACTCTTCCATTCTCCCTCACTAGAACCCGCTTTGCTTCTTTTCCGAATTGAAGGCTTCGACATGGATGATTGGAAACTTCTTTTCAGCTCCTCGGTATCCATCCCCAACTCAATTGCCCAATAAAGAAGTGCTTTCTCTGTTGGGCTGCCGGTGATCTCTGGCTCCGAAACAGAGTTAGGCCTGTAAACACTACCGGTCGTGTTCAACCCAACTCCTTGGTGGATGGAGCGGAGAATTCTTGTATCGATGGAAGCAGCGCCGCCCGGCTCAACCTTTTCTCCGCCGACCCAAAACGCGGTGACCATCATCTGATTCAGCGTCAGAGTCCCTGTTTTGTCGGTGCAGATGGTCGTGACGGAGCCCATCGTCTCGCACGCCGAGAGCCTCCGCACCAATGCATGATCCTTCATCATCCTCTTCATGGAGAAGGCCAAAGTTAGAGTCACCGCCAGGGGAAGACCTTCAGGGATGGCGACCACGATGATGGTGACCGCCTGCTGGAATATCTCCACGATGGCACTGATCACGCCGTTGGCTGTCACGTTGCTCTTGTCGAACTTTGGCTGGCCGTTCTCATCTATGGTACTTCCGGTGAAGTAGCGGATCGTCAGCACTGCGAAGACTAAGACGGCGACCGCAATTCCGATCTTCCCGATGCTCGACGTCAGCTTCTGGAGCCGCTCCTGGAGCGGTGTTGGCTCGGTGGTCTCGCGGGTGATGGTGCTCATCATCTCTCCCCAAGTAGTGTCCATGCCGACGGCGGTGACGAGCATTCGGGCGTAGCCATCGACTACTTTGACGCCGGAGGTGAGGAAGGGGTTCTTTTGGCCGTCGATGTCGATGGGGTGGCATTCGCCGGTCATGCTGGATTCGTCGACTTGCAGAGAGTGGCCTTCGAGGAAGACGCCATCGGCGGGGACCTGGTCGCCGATCTTGAGGAAGACGATGTCCCCCACGACGATGTCGAAGATGGACACATCCTGCCGGCGGCCATCTCTGATGACGTTGGCATGGATGTTGTTGCACTCGCCGGCGAGCTTGTCGAAGCGCTTCATCTGGCGGAAGTTGCTCACGGAGGAGACGACGGCGACCAAGAAGATGCAAGGAAAATGCTGGCGCCATCGTACCTGATTGAAATGACATGTACATGAGAAACGAAAAAAAAAAAAAACCTTCACCTTCCTTTCTTTCTTTCTTTCTTTTCGTGAAAAGGAGGACTGGGGATCACCAAACTTCAATCTTAAACAATATCATGCTTGCATGAGAAAATTCTCTTCAATTATAAAGGTAAATCATGTTTGCATCTTTAAGATAAGATCATGCTTGCACTATTCTGCTGAGTAAATATTGTTTAATTAGCAAAGTGGGCTATGCCATGTGTCATCGGTTATTTTATTTGCACATTAACAGAATTTTGATGAAATAAGAAATTATTATTAATATTATGTGTACCATATAGTCGTGCACCGAATCCATCGTGGCGATAGGTTTCTAGTGATTTTGTTTATCAAGTATGTATCTCAATGCAAATGATTGTGATTGGCTGTATGTATAGTATGCACGCACAGTATGCAATAATTTTTTATGTTGAAAAAGTCATTACATTTCAATTGCACATTTAAATAAGGTTCAATATAATAAAAATAAAATATTGAAGAGAGCATAAAGTTTGCCATGTAAAGAAAATAGATAGAAAAATTAAATGAGAAAGCTCATTAAGAGTCGTGACTAAATCAGGCTCAAACCAATTTATCTCTAAATATAGCTCCACAAAACAATTTGCTCAAGAAATCCAGTAATAAAAGCTCAAAATTTTTAAATTTTTGTTTATATATTTTTAAATTAATTGTTAAAATTATATCTTAAAAATTCTAATTAATTATATAATCATATTAATTTCTAATAAATAATTATAAAATATTTGTTTATGATAAAATAAAAATTTATTAGATAAAATAAAATTATATTATATAAATATTTATATGTTAATCTTTCAATCCACTTTGATAAGCCAAGTGCAACAAGCTAGAGCTGTGCAAAGCAGCATGATAAAAATCTATTTATTTGACAGCCTGGGTACACAAAATAATTGGGCTCTTGGTTGCCGGACAAGGGGATATCACAGGCATCCGGTTCCGGACTAGTACTAATGTTAATCTTATCGATACCTCTTGTCTACATCCTGATTTTATCTTTTTATTGAAAGCATCAATGCTAGAGGGATTCTTTACTTTAGACTATTTTTTTTATTGTATCTGTTTTCTTTTCCTACATGGTAATAAAAAAATTAAGAAAAAAAAAAGGAATCCAGCTTAATTTTCTCGTGGAAAAGATAGATCTTTTCAACTCTGTAATCATTTAATACCTCTTCCAACAACCTAAGATTAATTCCCTTGATGGCAAAACATTTTCCTAATGACTTTAGTTTTGGTTTGAATTCCAACTTCTTTATTAGAGTCAGAGGTTGTTTATCTACCAGAAACCATGAGAGTAATAAAATTAATTAGAAAAGAAATGACATGCACGCAACGCAACATATTCTTAAATTAATCCAAACCGAAAACACAAATATTAATGAAATAATAAATTTAAAACTTTGTAAAATTTTGAAAATTTACCAGCCATCTTTGATGCCATTCTCTTTGATTCCAAATCCAAGCGAGACCACAGCACAACCAATGAGGATGAGGAGGAAGAAATCATTGAGAGCTTCATACACAAACCGGAAGAACCCCTTAGGCTTCGGCTTCGGATACGTATTCGAACCGAACACCTCCTGTCTCCGACGAAGATCACCAATGCCACCGGCAATGCCAGCCTCTGCGTGAGAAGCCAACTTACCGACCAACCCACCGACACCGCCGAGCCTGTGCAAGTCATCAAGCCTCTTCTCCTTGACGACGGTTGATAAGACCTCGGCATCGACATCGAAGACTGGAGACCCGCTCCGATCTTCATCGGCGTCATCGATGTCGAGGGCGATGTAGGAGGGGCTGCGGAGGACGGCATGGAGCTTTTTCTTGGCAAGGGTGCAGATGGTGCGGCAGGAGTAGATGACGGTCATCGCCACGCGCCATCTTTTATGTGGCAAGGTGATGCGGCGGCCCGGGGCGAGGAAGAAGGCAGCAAAGTCCATGAGAAAATTTGTAGAAGCCGGCAATACCAGGATAAAAGCAATGAAGGATTGGCTCCCTAGGCGTGTGTGTATATAAAGCTGCCAACTTATGGATCAAGAATACTTAATGTAGAACTTTCAGCGAAGGTCCATTGGCGGTTACGCGGCAAAAACGCGAAGCAAGCCAGAAAAATCCAAGGCGAAGCTAAGTGAAAAATAGAAGAAAGGAGAAAGCATGGATTCTATGGCAATTGAAATCTAACTCCTTAACAAGTAAAGACCGAAGGAAGGTTCGGTGCTGCTTCTATCCCAGGACGAGGGCCTCTCTCCCTAACAGCGAAACCGTGATGGGAAAGCAATCTCTACATCAGAAAGAAATTTTTTTTTTTTGGGTAAAAGTAAAAGAAATTTTTAAAAAAAATAAATAAATATTTTTGAAGTGAGCCGTGAAGCTGGCCCGCCCTACGGCGGTTGTGGGGGAGGCCGGCCTTGCGTTAAAAGCTTCGACGGGGGATTTTGATTAGGTCCGCTGCAGCGCAGGAGGAATGTCCTTCTTTGCACTGGGGCAGGATAGGATACACGGAAGACTTCGATAGTCGCGTAGAGGTGATGATGCGAGGAGTTGCGGAGCGTGAATCTTGAAGCCCACCTTTGTATCTATCGGGAACCCGGTGGCAACGCGGCGGACGTACACGGAAATCCGTTCGCGTGCGTAGCGATGCGAGCTGGCGAAAGTTGGCCGCGTGTTGCTTTTTTTTTTTTTTTTTCTTCGTGTTGTTAAGAGCGTAGATAATTTGGCACATGGGGAGGGAAAACGTATTAAATACATGATAAGACGTATGGTGAGCCAAAAAAAAGAAAAATAAATTAAATAATCTATGATCTACTCTGGATTGGGTTGGACCTTTGAACTAGAAATAATTAATATCTTTCTTCTCCTTAACAATATGGATTACCACATATTTACTGTTTTTTCCTTCTTAATTAACAACACGTGCTGTGATGTATTACATGTCTGCTAACAAATAAAATATTTTTGATTCACTGTGAACCAGGTCCAACCAATAATCTCTGTTGGATTGGCCCATGCTCAACGGTAGATCTGGTCCTATTAAAACTTTTGTTAAATATAACGATCTTTGCTACGACGATGACAACAAACAAAAATTATCATCGAAGCATCATGCTGTTCTCGTGACACATTGATAGTCGTCAGGGTTGAATTATTATCGGATCAAAAATCATGTCGATTGAGAGAGACGTTCTTCTTCTGCGAGAGGTCTTTGTTTCCGTCGCCACAAACGCGGCGGGGAATACATGACCAGTATTAATCCCCGTCACAACTATGAAGGAGATGCTATCCACTGATGTCTCTAAACAAGTCTCAAGTCATCGTCAGCAAGACGATTTAGACCCTTCCACTTGGCCGCCGCAAACTGAGCTCACATTCAGTGATTCACACTCGAAGAGAATTTTTTCAAAGAAAGAAATATATGGATAAGTTTGAAGGGGATTAAGGTCATCGATAGGATAAGAGTTTTGTGTAGTTAGTTAGACGAATAAGTAAGGAAGTTATTATATTATATAATATTTGAATGGAGAAATAAGTATTGAAATGAGCTGTAGATCTCTCTGATTAGGAATGCAATCGTCTAATTAGAGAGAAATATGTTTGTATAATTCCTAAATTGAATCCCTCTAATTAAGAATGCAATCGTCTAATTAGAGGAAAATATATTTGTATAATTCCTAAATTGAATCCCTCTGATTAGGAATGCAATCGTCTAATTAGAGAGAAATATATTTGTATAATTCCTAAATTGAGCCCATGGAAATTAATAAAAAGGGCCCTTTTGGTCCTAGAGAAGTAATCCTTCTTCTTCTGAAATCTTTGTCTTCACCCTCTTTTTTATTCTTCTTCTGTTTATACTTCTGTTTGTCAACATAGTATCAGAGCATATTTAGGGAACAGAGTGCTCTGTTCCGCCACATCTCAATCCCTAAACCTCTTCAACCGCCGATCGTCCACAACTCAAATCTCTCCTCTCAAACAGAGTGGGATCTGTTCCCCCTTCAAACCATCGCCGCTGCTCTCTCTGTGGATCCCTGCAAACCTTGAAAGCCACTCTTCATTTTCGTTAAATCTCTCACTCTCTCTCTCGCATCCCTTCAAATCATCGGCGCCTCTTCCCCAGAACCATCATCTTCATCTATGATCACCGCCTCTGCTATGATCGCCGCCTCCGCTGCCGCAGCCATCGTCGCCGCCGCCGCTGCCTGAGCCTTCTCCACTATGATCGCCGCCTCCGCTGCCGCTGCCATCATCGCCGCTGCCACTGCTATCGCTGCTTCTGCCATCGCCGCTGCAATCGCCACCGCTGACGCTGCTACCGCCGCTGCCGTCGCTGCTACCGCCGCTGCCATCGACGCCACCACCGTTTCCACCCGAGAACCACGGGGTTGAAAACGGTTCTCATCCCTTATTAGGTATTTTTTTAAATACCAAAAAAAAATTCAAAAAAAAAAACTCTATTGCTGTCACATGTGTCTCCAATTGTAGATGCTGTTTTTTCTGGAGCAACAATGGAGCGTCCTGTTTTGGAGTTTCTGAATATTATCAAGGCACCTTTCATGGAAGCAGAGATTCGATATTTTTTCGTCATCTGAGTTTATCTCAGATCGTTGGTGAGAAAACTTCAATTTCCTCCCTCAAGATTGTTCTTGTTTACTTGATCATTTAAGTTTTTTGTTATGGGTGATAAAACTCCTTTAACCATGGAGGATTTAGAAAAGTTAATGGTTAGGATGATGGAATCTCGTATCTCGGATAGTGAGTTTTCAAAGATCACCCTAGAAACTAACCCAGTCAAATTGGATGGGCCGGGTACCTACTTAAGTTGGACGCGACATGTTCGTCTAATTTTGGATTCTCACAATCTTGAGGGGTTTATAAGTGGTACTGCAAAAAGGCCAGAAAGAGATGGGATAGCTGTTAGACAGTAAAATTCTAATAACTCTCGGGTGGTAGCATGGCTCCTTGCCTCTATGGTACCAAGTGTTGCTCATACGGTTGAGGCACTAACGAATGCTTATGAGTTATGGCAGGCTGTAGCCACAACTTATTCTTATAAAGGCAATAATATGCATGCCCATAAGATCCAGCGAGAGCTTCGAGGACTTAATCAGGGTTCCCGATCTATAATAGAGTATGTTGGAGAATTAAAAAGGTTGTGGAACGATTTTGATTTTTATAGTCTCTTTACCCCTAATCATCCTAGTGATGTTGATGTGTTTCGCAAATGGATAGAGCGACAGTGACTTGTGGATTTTTTGGATGGACTAAACCCAGAGTTTGAGTATCGACGCTTTTCTATTCTTAGTACACAGGAGTGGCCAACTCTTGATGAAACTATTTCTTTGGTTCTTAGTGAAGAAACTCGATTAACCACTGTCTTCTTCTATGAACATAACTATACGATCTGCACTTATGGTACAGCCTAATACTCTTGAAAGCTCGTCTCCTAATTCTGCTCAAGAAACTCAGCCTCGACCTCGTGGGGTTAAAATATGTGACCACTGTCATAAGCCGGGCCACATCAAAGCTTACTGCTATGAGCTACATGGTCGTCCAAATAGAGGCCGTGGTCGTGGAGGTGGTCGTTTTGGTAGAGGCCGAGGTCAGTATAATCAGGCTCATTTTTCTTCTATGGAAGATTTATCAGTTGAAGAAATGTAACTTTTGAAAAAATTCAGATCTGGTGTAAATATTTCTGAAAGCAGTACTTCCACAGAAAATTCTTCAAATCAACCAGCCAGTTCTCAGGGTAATTTTGCCCAAATAGGTATCAGTGATCAAATTCATGCTCTTAACTGTAGTAATTTTTCTCCATGGGTTGTTGATTCTGGAGCATCCAATCATATGACTGGATCCTTTAGAGATTTTGTGTCTTATATTCCCTGTTCTGGTCGTGATAAAGTTCGTCTTGCTGATGGCTCCTTTACCCCTATTTCTGGAAAAGGATCTATCAAATGCATTTTCGAATTACCCTTATCATCTGTTCTACATGTCCCAAGATTTTCTATAAATCTCCTATCCATTAGTGCTATTACAAATGATCTTGATTGTGCCGTAACTTTTTTCAAAACACATTATGTCTTTCAGGAACCAAAGACAGAGAGAAAACTTGGGATTGACATAATGCGTAATGGGCTCTACTATTTGGAGGGAGGAGTGTCTGGAGGCTACTCAGAAACCAGTTTGACTGTTTCATCTTCACAAAAGGAAGATCTGTTGCTCCAACACCGCAGGCTTGGTCATCTTTCATTTACTCTCTTAGCTCGTATATTTTCAACTATTTTTAAACATATAAAGAGAAGCTTGTATGTGATGCCTGTGAACTAGCTAAACACACTAGAAGTACTTATCCAAACTCAGGCCGACGTAGTAAAGCAATATTTGAGGTAGTTCATTCTGATGTATGGGAACCCTATGGGACCACCGCTATTTCTGGTCATCGATGGTTCGTCACTTTTATTGATTATTTTAGTCGTTGCACTTGGGTTTATCTATTGAAAAATAAGAATGAAGTGTTTCAGTCATTTAGAGATTTTCATAAAATGATTGGTACTCAATATGGAGCAACTCTTAAGATTTTTTGCTCTGATAATGGAACAGAATATCTTAATAAAGAATTTAAGGAGTATATACATAATAATGGAATTATACATCAAACGACGTGTGTTGACACACCAGCTCAAAATGAAGTTGCTGAAAGAAAGAATAGACATCTTCTTGAAGTGACAAGATGTTTGATGTTTTCTATGAATGTTCCTAAGTTCTTATGGGGAGAAGCAGTGTTAACTACAGCATATCTGATTAACCGAATGCCACTTCGAACTTTGGACTATAAGACTCCTCTTGAATGCCTGCAAGGAACTAATTCTTTTATAATTCCCCCCAAGGTATTTGGTTGTGTTTGTTTTGTTCGGGATCATCGACCTTTGGTTGGCAACCTTGACGCTCGTGCCCTCAAGTGCATTTTTGTAGGATATTCATCTACTCAAAAAGGATACAAATGTTGGTGTCCGACTGAGCGAAAGATGTTTATCAGTATTGATGTAACATTTCGGGAGTCTGAGCCATTCTATATATCTTCTGTGTCCTCTTCCTCTCCCGTTACCTCTGGAACTGGTCGAGAGGGGGAGTCCTCTGGAGGGAGTCCTATTACTGTGGATGTTACTATGGATGTTGGTACAAATGGTATATCTGACACTCAAGGAGAAGCATCTGACACTCAAGGAGAAGCATCTGAAATTGTATCTGAGACTCTCCCATAGCCTGTTTTATCTGATTCATCTCCTCTCTCAGAGTCTATTATGCATTCTCCAGTCTCCAGGTCTTCCTCTCCTGTCCCAACGATTTCATCTTCTACGACTAATGGTAATTCTCCTGTACCTCCCATCCATTTTACATTAGATAATGATGATCTAAATATTCCTATTGCTTTACGGAAGCCTACTCGTCATGCTGGTATTCCTACTCGACTTAAGAATGGAGTAGGGTACAAACATGACATCACTAATTTTGTATCCTATGAGTCTCTCTCTCCATCTTATCAGAGTTTTATAGCTTCTTTGTCCTCTGTCTCCATACTCGAGAACTGGAAGGTTGCTAAGGAAAACCCAAGTGGAAAGCCGCCATGCTTAAAGAAATGCAAGCACTAGAAAAAAATAATACATGAAAACTTGTACCTTTGCCAGCTGGTAAACAAACTGTGGGATGCAAATGGATTTTTACAGTTAAACAGACACCTGAGGGTACTATTGAACGGTACAAAGCTCACTTGGTAGCAAAAGGATATACTCAGACTTATGGCATCGACTATGATGAAACTTTTGCACCTGTTGCAAAAATGAACTCTGTTAGAACCCTTATATCATATGCTGCTAATTTCGGATGGGATCTGTTCCAGCTCGATGTAAAGAACGCTTTTCTTCATGGAGAACTTCAGGAGGAAGTATATATGGATGTTCCTCCAGATTTGCTACTGCTCAAACAGTGGGCAAAGTATGCCAGTTACGACGATCTCTTTATGGTTTGAAGCAGTCACCTCGTGCTTGGTTCGATCGCTTCCGGCAAGCAATCATTCAGATGGGGTATAAACAGAGCAATGCAGATCACACACTCTTCTTTCGACACAATAAGGGTAAGATTGCTGTTTTGATTGTCTATGTAGATGATATTGTAATCATAGGAGATGACTCTGAGGAGATAGCTCATTTGAAGGCTCAGCTGGCACAGGCATTTGAAGTAAAAGATCTTGAACATCTTCGATATTTTTTTGGGATAGAAGTTGCTCGTTCTTCAAAAAAAAATTTTCTCTCCCAAAGAAAATATATTCTAGATCTTCTTACAGAAACTGGTATGTTGGGATGTCGACCTATTGCTACTCCTATTGAGCAAAATCATCGACTAGTAGCCGATACCGGTGTCCTTATTAATCGAGAACGTTATCAACGATTGGTAGGGCGTTTGATTTATCTATCTCATACACGACTTGATATTGCATTCGTCGTTAGTGTGGTAAGTTAGTTTATGCATGATCCACGTTCAGTTCATATGGATGCTGTGACACGGATACTTCGTTATCTCAAAAGCTATCCTGGTCGAGGTTTGCTTTATTCTTGTCATGGCAACCTACGGGTGGAGTGCTATACTGATGCTGATTGGGCTGGATCACTTGATGATCGTCGCTCTACCTCAGGTTACTGTACTTTTATCGAAGGTATTCTAGTCACTTGGCGAAGCAAGAAACAGAATGTAGTTGCTCGATCTACTGCTGAAGCAGAGTTTCGAGCTATGGCACATGGCGTATGTAAAATTCTATGGTTACGGATCTTGTTATTGGAACTAGATCTTTATCAATCATCACCTCTTATGCTATATTGTGACAACAAGGCAGCAATCAATATTGCTAATAATCCAATACAGCATGATCGAACAAAGCACATCGAGATCGATCGACATTTTATCAAGGAAAAGCTCGATGCCAGAACCATTTGTATGCCTTATGTGCAATCTGCTAATCAACTAGCAGATATTTTGACCAAAGGTCTTAGTGTGTCTTCTTTTTCATTTATTCGTGACAAGATGGGTCTTTATGATATCTATAACCCATCTTGAGGGAGAGTGTTGAAATGAGCTGTAGATCCCTCTGATTAGGAATGCAATCGTCTAATTAGAGGAAAATATGTTTGTATAATTCTTAAATTGAATCCCTCTGATTAGGAATGCAATCGTCTAATTAAAGAAAAATATATTTGTATAATTTCTAAATTGAATCTCTCTGATTAGGAATGCAATCGTCTAATTAGAGAGAAATATATTTGTATAATTCCTAAATTGAGCCCATGAAAATTAATAAAAAGGGCCCTTTTGGTCCTACAGAAGTAATCCTTCTTCCTCTGAAATCTTCGTCTTCACCCTCTTTTCTATTCTTCTTCTGTTTATACTTCTGTTTGTCAACAATAAGTTGAGAGAATAAATGATAATTTTTGATTTTATGGACGATGTCGCCCTTTCACCAGTATCCAAGTCGTGGCAGTGGACAACTAAACGAACCTTCGTGATGAAGAATATATAAATAACCATATTTCCTGTTTCAAATAACAATAGAAGTAAATTAAAAATTGACAAAAAATTATTTAAAATTAATTAAGATGAAAGCTCGAATTATGAAAATATCATCATCATTGAGTTTAGACACAGGATGCATGTCATGCTAGGTGCTGCTGACCCATGGACCATGATAATGTAAAATCAACTTTCAAATATATGCCAAACCTTGCAAAGCCATGGAGGCCGACATTTGGCATGCCATCATCAACTTATAAGTGCAAGTGCCAATGGTTGCTATTGCTGCGAGGCTTCGAGGAGGTATTGATTAGGCTGAAGCTGGATGTACAATCGAGATCGACGATGTTGGAGTGTACTTATAAAGAAAGTTCACACTCATTGACGGTGTTCTGATAGAGACCTTCCGATGCCCAAGTTAGTTAGAGCTTTGAGAACGGTAAAGAGAAAAGATAGCATGAGTAGAGTGAGAGCCCCTTTGTGTTTACGAGTGTTCTTACTTGCCTTTCTTCACTTACTTGAGGATCCTCTTTTTGTACCTCTTTTATCTAAAGATTGAGCCTATAGGTCAATAGCTGGAATCTATATTTGTTAAGCCTGACTTTACAGGTTGTTAGGCCATATTTTGGTCTTCATCGTGCAAGAAATCTCTTCCACTCTCTCGTATCGAGGTTGTTAGTTATGGATATTAGGCGCAAGCTTGCACAGTTCGATAGAATTGATGGCATCTGAGTTCACAACTGCTATGACCTCACCATCACATCTTGAGCGTGCCTTTTTAGAGGATTGGTCTCAGTTGGTGGGCCTCTCCCACAACAGTTGCCATCTGACCATCAATTGTATCTAAAAAGTTGAGAAAAGAAATCACACTGATATAAGTAAAAAGCAAAATAAAGTCCTACATCTTGTAGGAATAGGAGGATGTTGCATCCTTTTAGTAACATGCATACCTACTAGGAATACTTTGCACAAGGTGTACAATGGAAGTCGACCATCAATACAAAACATGAAAAACCATGCTGTTGATTGGCCAAAAAAAAAAAAGTAAATTTTGCTTATCCACAAAACAACTTCAAGCAGCAACAATAAAAGCCTCTATCTCATGTGCTGTGGGCATAGGAGAGAGCCATCCTCCAACCAAAAGACCAAGACCACAATTCTAATAATCCCTTAATGTAATAACTAAATCATCCAAGTTACAAAACTTGTAATGAAAGAGGGATATGAGTGAAAAAGGAAAGGAGAAAGTGAGGGTTTTGACGGGCCTTTCTTCAGAGGGGATGGACAAAGGGAGAATGGCTACGAGGGGGAATGACTGGGAGGGCTGATTCGGTGAGGGCTTCTTCACTGAGCTACCCATAGAGTCCAGTGTTAGGATTTGATGCCTCGAGATTCAGCCCATATTGAGCCTACAGCGAGGTTCACGGTGAAAAATGGAGTCCAATGAGACCAAGATCACCTGAAACGAAGCTCGGATGGAGGAGATACGAGCTTTTGAAGTCAGCACGAGATTCTAGGCGGTGGAGGACCGGCGGCGGGCGGCAGCAGCATGGCCGCAGGCGGCGGCGCGCGGGACGCGCGACCCAGGCCCGCGGCCCAGGCGGGCGTGCGGCCCAGCCGGGCGCGCAGCCCAAGCGAGCGTGCGGCCCAGCCGGGCGAGCGGCCCAGGCACACGCGGGAGCAGGCCAGCCCAGCCGGCCCTGCTGGCCCTATTGCTCCGGTCCACCGTGGACCGGACGGTCAACGGCTGGGTCTGTGGACTGCATGGGCATTTTCCACACGTTTCTCGTAGTCCACGGCACTATTCTGTGGATCGAAGTGCGATCGGAGAGCCCAGGTGATTTTCGATGATGATCCGATGGTTCAGGAGGTTGATTTGGCTTGTTTAGGACTCTTAAACCTAATCTAATTAGGTTTAAATCCTGTTTAACCCTTTAAAGGTCCTGTGACGAACAGTGAAGCGGAGATTTGGGTTTCTCGCCATACAGAGCCGTACAAACCCGATTGAAGAGAGAGAGGCGGAAGCACTGAGAGAGGAGCAGGAGGCTCTTGGACAGCGGTCGCCAGACACTTCAGGGGTTCAGGGGGTCTTTAAGAGAGAGAGAGCTTTTGTGAGGAAAACTTCTAGTGAGAGAGAATTAGGTGTACAAGGGTTGAGGGTGAGGTCTCCTCTTGTAAATTTTTTTTTTCATAGTGAAGTTTGCATTCCCCATGGAGGCGAGCCCTTTTGTGGCTGATCCACGTATTTTGATTATTTTTCTTTTTTTTTGTTTCTTCTTTCTTCCTGCTGCATCGCGTGGTACTGAAAAGATCTTGGGAGGTGGTGTCCTGGCCAGACATCCACCCAACAAGTGGTATCAGAGCAAGGCGGTACAAGGACGCAGATTGCAGTGGTGGTGAGCAAGACTGAAGATGGAGAAGACGGAACAATCAAGATGGAGATCAACAAGTTCGATGGTAAGAGCAATTTCTCCTTGTGGCAGGCAAGGGTGAAGGATGTGCTCATCCAACAGGGGTTGATCGATGCTCTCTTGTGCGATGAGAAGTCGACCACCATGAAGGTGAGGGATTGGAAGCAGGTACAGATACAGGCGGTGAGTACCATCTGCATGTACCTAGCGGATGAGGTGGTGATCCATGTACTGAGCGAGACTTTCCCGACGGTGCTGTGGTCGAAGCTCGAGGAGTTGTACATGGCGAAGTCTCTCACCAACACACTTTTTCTCTGGAGGCAGTTTTACCAACTGCGGATGACTGAGGGACAGAGCGTACAGGAGCATTTGAGCCACTTCCAGAAGATCCTCACCGACCTCCTCACGTTGGTGAGAACGTTGAGGAGAAGACCAGGGCGCTGGTTTTGCTAGCGTCGCTTCTTCCTTCGTACGAGTCCTTGGTGACTGCTCTTCTAGTGTGGAAGAGTACTATCAAGATAGACGAGGTCACGCGGTGATACTCCAGAACGAGGTTCTCAAGAGGGAGAACCCAGCTTTGAGCTCAGGTGGCGGTAGCTCAGCTTTGGTGGCTTCTGGAGGAGCAGGAGGCGGTAGACGGAGCGACAGGAGATCGCAACGAGGGCGGTCTAAGTCCAGGAAGGACTTGAGCAAAATCAGGTGTTATCGGTGTGAGGAGTTGGGGCATCTAGCCAGAGATTGCCCTCAACTGAAAAATCAGATGGTGGCTGCTGTAGCGATGGCCGACAACGATTTAGATGGAGATGTCCTGGAGATATCTGATGAGGTATCTACTTCTTCCCAGCAGTGGATATTAAATTCTGCATGCCCCTATCATGTGTGTTGCAGAGAGGAGCAGTTTGACTCCCTGGAGAACAGTGAGGGCACTGTATATCTGCCGGACGGATCGAGCTGTGCGATCAGAGGCATTGGGACGGTCAGCTGGAGGACACATGACGGTGCAATGAGGAGATTGGGGGAGGTCCAATACATACCCGATTTCAGGCAGAATCTTATCTCACTTAGTAGACTGGATTCGAGAGGCTACAGGATGGTAGCTGGTGGAGGAATCCTGAGGGTGCTACGCGGCGATAGGATTGTGCTGGAGGGGAAGAAGAGGAGCAGAGGATATTATTACCTGACAGGGAGCCCAGTGCGAGGTGGAGCTTCAGGAGCCAGGCAGAGCCCAGAGCGAGGTGGAGCTCCAAGAGGTGGATCGGGCACGAGATAGGAGACTCGGGAGGACGAGAGGTGACGTCGCAAGGTGAGATTCCTATTGCCGCAGGACGATGCCCCAAGCAGGTCTCAGGTCAGGAGGAGCACAGCATACGACGGAGATGGGATCGAGCAGCCTGGCTTGACTCCCATGTTTGCCCATCCATGATCAACAGGCGATTGCCCCAGGGCATGGAGGCGAGGAGATCTAGAAGCTCTCGGAGTTTGGAGGAGGCCGAATATCGAGTGGAGGTAGAGATTGTTAGGATTTGACGTCTCGAGATTCAGCCCACATTGAGCCCACAACGAGGTTTGCGGCAAAAAATGGAGTCCAACGAGACCAAGATCACCTGAAACAGAGCTCGGATGGAGGAGATACGAGCTTTTGAAGTCAGCACAAGATTTGAGGCGGTGGAGGACTGCCGGCGATCGACGGCGGGCGGCAGCGGCATGGCCGCAGGCGGCGGCGCGTGGGACGCGCGACCCAGGCGGGCGTGCGGCCCAGGCTCGCGCAGGCCCGCGCACGGGAGCGGGCTAGCCCAGCTGGCCCTGCTGGCCCTGTTGCTCCGGTCCACGGTTGGGCCTGTGGACCGCATGGGCATTTCCCACGCGTTTCTCGCGGTCCACGGTACTATTTCATGGACCGGAGTGCAATCGGAGGGCCCAGGTGATTTTCGGTGACGATCCGACGGTTCAGGAGGTTGATTTGGCTTGTTTAGGACTCTTAAATCTAATCTAATTAGGTTTAAATCCTGTTTAACCCTTTAAAAGGGTCCTGTGACGAACAGTGAAGCGGAGGTTTGGATTTCTCGCCATACAGAGCCGTACGAACCCGATTGAAGAGGGAGAGGTGGAAGCGCTGAGAGAGAAGGAGCAGGAGGCTCCTGGACAGTGGTCGCCAGGCACTTCAGGGGGTCTTCAAGAGAGAGAGAGCTTTTGTGAGGAAAACTTCTAGTGAGAGAGAATTGGGTGTACAAGGGTTGAGGGTGAGGTCTCCTCTTGTAAAATTTTCTTTTTCATAATGAAGTTTGCATTTCCCGTGGAGGCGAGCCCTTTTGTGGCTGATCCACGTATTTTGATTGTTTTTTTTTTTATTTTTGTTTCTTCTTTCTTCCTGCTGCATCGCGTGGTACTGAAAAGATCTTGGGAAGTGGTGTCCTGGCCAGACATCCACCCAACATCCAGGTCATCAATAGAAAGGGGGAAAGGCTCACCTCTTCGAAGCTCATCAAGTAAGAACAGAGATAGAGAAACTGACTATAGAAAGACATGGGCTTAGGTGGTCTAAAATCTCTGGTGATTCAAATGAGAGACCTCCAAAGGTACAGTGAAGGAGGTGGTTGTATTGCAAGAGAGGTTCACACAGATTGTGGCATTTGCCAATGAGGACATCAATCAAGCATGCAATCATCAAAAAACTGCATTGATTAGTAAGTTCTTAGGAGAAGACTTCCGGCCCATTAGAATTTATCCGACATGAAATGAGGATGAGATGGAACATTGAAGGCAAGTTCCATACGTGTCCTCTCTTGCAAAGGGTGTTCTACTCTTTAATCTCCCATCCAAAGAGGTCCAAGAAAGGATCTTGGCCAAAGGCCCTTGGATTTTGGCTAGTCAATTACTGGCACTCAAAAGTTGGAAGCCAAATTTTAACCCCAAGTAGGACAAGATCTAGCTGGCTAGGTTTTGGGTTAGGCTACTGGATCTATCTATGAAGCTATGGGATAAAGAGAAGATATTCAAGATAGTTTCTATGGCTGGTTCCCTGTTTCTCTTGATGAGTGGATGGTGTCTTCTAGCCAAAAGGGATTTGCTAGAGTTTTTGTCCTCAATGTGGAGAAGAATGTTTGCCCAGAGGCACAAATCTGGATAAAAGATAACATGATCTGATAGTCATTTATCTATGAAAAATTGCCAGACATCTACTACCTCTGCTATATTTGTAGCTTGATGAGGAGAACCATGGAATCCTATGGTTGTGTCAAGATTCATAGGGCTAAATAAGTGTACGTACGCACCCTGAATCTGCATGCTAGGGTGCTGGTCCCACTTGCACCATCTCAAGGAGGTAGAAGGTCTCCCACTCTAGCCTATGTTGGTGGACAATCCTCCTCCACATGGATGCAACCCAAGAAGACCATGAGACAATCACCATCTAAATTTACTACATCCATTCTAGTTTGAGAATACACACAAATCGATATACATGTACGTAAACATATATTTGTGTGTACGTATACATACATACACTTACAAACGTGCATGTGTGCGAGCGTGTGTGTGTTTATAGAGAGAGGGAGAGAAATAAATTAGGCTTAAGTCAATTAGATTTGGTTTTAGATCTGATCAGATTCCCCACCACCCAATTAGCACAGATCTCCATACTACAAAACAAAAGTTAACACATGCCGAGGAATGAGCCCGAATTTATTTTTATTCTAGAGGTTTTATGTTTATATCACAAAATTTACATTTATGGAACGGCATATCTCTTTATTTTGGACTCATTTATTATTTATTTCATTTAAAATTTGTATTTATTCTTCATTATTTTTATTTATTATGAAAGAGACATAAACTAATCTGTCACATCTACATTAATAATTTTTTTTTTATATTTTTCAAATCCAAATAGGTAGAAAAACCATTAACTTTTGATATATTACATGAAATTCTTTTTTTTTTTTTTTTTTTTTTTTTTTTTTTTTTTTTTTTTTTTTTTTTTATATTTTTCAATGATCCAAATTGATAAGAAAAGAAATGGGTAATAAGAAACTTTGTATTTTATTTTTACTTTTATTTAATATATGATACATTTCTATGAAAGATTTCATTAATAGGGACCAACGGTACGAAATTGACAAATGAAAAAAATGAATATGCTTAGAGGTTTCGAAGTCACGACAGTCGAAAATCAAGGAGCCATGAATTGACCAAACTTTAATTTTGATCTATCTTCTGATAGAATTTATATTGATATAGCAAACCTAATGGCCATGTCATTGGATTGGTTTACACTAGGTATGAGCTAGCACGTGAAGTCTAGCTATACCACGTACTCCCACACCCCCCACTCCACAGCTTTGGACTTTCAATTATGCTTCATAGCTGCAGACGGAAAAGCTTTAATCATTCAAAATGCAGCCTCAAAAGAGAAGCAAAAAAAAGCACATAGGTTCATTCCATGTTTGATCAAGTATCTATTGATGTAATTGTGATAGACTAGTCTACATGTAAGTACATGGTTAT
>NC_025995.2:10980451-10987951 GCF_000442705.2 Elaeis guineensis
TCTCGTAGGAGTCCGGATGAAGTCTACCTGCATTCGGAGTCGGGGACGAAGTCCGGCTCCCGTAGGAGTCCGGATGAAGTCTTCCTGCAGTTGGAGTCGGGGACGAAGTCCGGCTTCCGTAGGAGTTCGGATGAAGTCTTCCTGCAGTTGGAGTCGGGGACGAAGTCTGGCTCCCATAGGAGTTCGGATGAAGTCTTCCTACAGTTGGAGTCGGGGACAAAGTCCGGCTCCCGTAGGAGTCCGGATGAAGTCTAGCAGGTAGAAACTTGGGTGGAGTCTGTCCGTCGTGAAGAATCCGATCGACGCTGGTGGGGATTTATCCGTCGAAGAACTTGAGAATGTTGCGGAGGCTCGGCCGTCGGAGAGGTTTGAAAAAGTGTCGCCGAAGGTCGGACGTTGGTAGAACCCCTGGAGGGTCACTCCTGATACGAACTTCGGCTGAGAGGGTATTTTATACCCAACACCAGTCTCCCTACTTTCGAGTTCGAGTTTCGAATGAAGGAAGTACAGAAAAATTTTCACAGTCGAAGTTGTCCCCTTTAATCCTGTGCACGATCGCCCTCAGATATTCTGGCATTTAATGCGCGCGTGCCGGAGTCTTTTCAAATCGGGGCGATCCGAAGGGACCTTTCGAAATTTCCACTGGAGCGTTGGCCTAGGTACGGCGTAGTAATGGCTCTGTCAGTTGTCAGTCATTTTTAGCCGCCTGCTGTGGTGAGTGGGACACGTGGCGAGCGTGGGTCGGCCTGGGGAGATCCGCGATCATTATAGTGCCGGATCCCAGGGTCTATTTAAACCCGCCTTTCCGCCTTCAGGAGTCTCATTCCGCCTGAGAGTTCTGTCAGTGTCTGCCTTCTCTCCGAGAGTTCTGACCCTCCTTGGGCCCCTAAGCATTCTTCGAGTCATCCCTGTCCTCGCACCTCTGCATCCTTCGGAGCGACTTAGGTTAGTCCCGAAACTTTCGTTTCTCTTCTTGCCATCTAGGTGCCCTTTCTCCTCCATTTTTCTTCTGCCGCATTCCCCTGGTTTGGTCCCCCGCGAACCTTTCACCTCTTATTTCGCTTGATTTCTCCGGGATTCTTAGGATCCTTGTTTGAAATATCTTCTGGCACCTCCGCCTCGAGTGGTTCCAGGAGTTCGTCCGCCTCAGGCCCCCAGAACCCTCATACTGAAGACGAACCCTCATCTAGGGCTGGGCCTCGTCCGATTTTTGCGTCAGGCACCATTCCTTGTTCTCTGACTCTGGATGAACTTTTATTGATAAGGGTTCAGTATGGAGTTCCTCTGGAGTATGATCTGGAGCTTCCTGATCCCGCCGACAGGGCTAGCACCCCTCCCACCTGGCCGTTTCTGCCTGTACCAGGAGGCCTTCCGTGCCGGGCTCCGTCTTCCGCTTCCATCCTTCGTCGTCGCTCTTTTCCATTTTTTAGACATTTCTTTGGCTTCAGTCGCACCGAATTCCTTTAGGTTTCTAATAAGGTTCCTCTCCTTTTGCCACGTAGTCGAAGTCCAGTCATCTCTTTCTTTGTTTAGGTATTTTTACACCTTCAAGCACCACCCCTCGACAAAGGACTGGTGGTACTTCTCCCCCAGTTCAGCAGGAAGGGGTTACTGAAGGGTGCTCCCTCTTCAATCCATAATTGGAATGGGAAGTACCTCTACGTCCAGTGCCCGACCTTGAAGCTGGGACTGCCCCCTTGGGGCTCCCTGAGGGACTCTGTCCGTCGGGCCCCCAGCTTGGGGGAGGACGACCTTCAGGTCACCCGGAAGCTTCTTAGCTATTCGACTCCTTCCCTTCCCAACCTTCTGAAGGAGCAGTTTTTGTTCAACATCGGCTTGAGCCCCCTTGATCCTGCGAGTATCCCATCTTTCCTTTCCTCTTCTTTTCTCCTGCTCTTCTTCTCTCTTTTTCTTTTTTTTTTTTTGCGCGTTACTTCTTCCTTTTTCACTCCATTACTGATCTCTTTTTCTCTCTCTTCTTTTTTTTTTAGGAATGGACGCCGAAGCAGCACGGATGCTCGCTAGGGGCCTCAAGGCTCACAAAAGAAAAGGCGCCGCAGCCTCCGGATCGACAAAGAAGGCCAGAACGAGGAGACGAGCTCGACCACGCCTGCCCAGCGGCCCTCGCGATCGACGTTCCTTCAGACACTGAGCCCCTGACTCCCCGGGCCTCTTCAAGGAGTTCCCCCACTGAGGTTCCCATTTCGGGGGCCCACTTCGAGGAGGTGCCAGGGGTTGAGAGGGGGAGGAGAAGGAAGTCGGTGGCCCGCAGGGTGAGCAGCCGTCGGGCCGCCATCAAAGAGTCCCACAATTTCGAAGAAGAGCCGGGGGAGAATCCTTTTAATGACAGGGACCTGATAAAGCGACTGGTCGATGGCTGCGTCCTGCCCGAAGTCGTCCAGAAGATCGTTTGCGCCGATCTCGAATAGCGGATTTGGGACTCTCTAGGATCCTTTCTCGAGGTAAACAGATTCACTTTCCTCCTTCCCTTCGCACCTTCATTTAATTAGCTTCTCAACCTTCGTTCTGATCTCCTAGCCGTCCTTGCAGATCGGGCACCAGCTCCTTGCTAACATCGAGGCGACGAACCGGACGAGGAGGGATGCCATCCAGGCGGAGGAGAGTCGCCGGGCCAAAGTCTCTCGCCTCAAAAAAAAGGCCGCGAGGTAGCCAACCTCCAAGAGGCCCTTGAGAAAGAAAAGTAGGCCTCGGAGGAGACGGTGAGGAAGGCGGAGGCCGAGGTCGCAAATTTGATGGAGCAGATTTCGGTTCTGATCTCGGAGGCCAGGGTCCTAGTAGTGGAGGAGTTTAAGGCCTCCGCGGAGATGAGGGACCTGAACATCAAATTCGGCCAAGAAGCATTCATCAAAGGATTCGAGCTCTGTCAAGAAAAGGTAGTCAACAAATTTTTCGAGCTCGACCTCAGCTTCTTGGATGAGGCATCTGAAGACAAAGTCGGGCTCTCTCACACTGCCACTGCCACCGCAGCTCCCCTTCCGAGAACATCGAGCTCCCCAACTCCTATTTCAGAGGTCTGAGACCTCTGACTTTGTATTTTTCTTTTATTGTAATTTTTATTTTCCTTTTTGTCTTTAAGAAATATTCAATCAATAAAATTAGATTTCTCCTTATGGAGGGCTTCTCCACTCTTCCTCCCTCTTTTTTTTTTTCTCTCTGCAATGAGATGCGCCTTGACGCTTTTGTCTCCCGATGGCAGTGTCCTGCCGAAGCGCTTCCCTTGCCACAAAAAATTCCGCTGAAGTCCACGATCCAACGTCTGAAGAAGAAAGTTCATCATTTAACAAAAAAGTCGAAAGAGATGGATGGCGAACTTCGCAGGTTGAGGGAGAGTCACTCTGAGGCCACTGCGGAGGCCACCCACTTTCGGAACCTCCACATGAAGGAGATCATGGAGTACAGCCGGAGGAAAGCAAACTTCGAGAAGGAGCTCGAGGAACATAAGAAGCGTGCCAGCGATCGATCTTGGGCCCAAGCTGCCAAGATCAGTCTCTCAGAGTGGAGCTGTCGGCTGCACAGGAGAGGATTAGCCAGTTGGAAGGAAGCTCGTCCCGGCTTTCGACTCGGGCCGACCGCGATCGGGAATGGTCGAAGAAGTTCTCTGACCTTCAGCAACAGCTCCAGGATGCCGAGGCGAGCTATAACGTGTACCGTGCCGGCTGGTGCAAGCAGGTGGACGACTATAAGGGGAAGCTCAGGATGGCGATCGATGAGGTTGCCCGCCTTCAAAGGCAGCTAGCTGAATGAGCTCAATTTGCTCCTGTTCGGGATCCCGACGAACTCCAATCTCTGAGAAGAACCGTAGAAGAGCTATCTATCGTCCTTGGGGAGGGGAAGGTCAAATTACAGTAATTGAAGATCCAGCTGGTATACGAGCAGCAGGCAGTCAAAGACGCGGAGGTGGAATCCAAAGTCCTGAGAAAAAGGCATCAAGAGGTGGAGAACGAAAGCCAGCGACTTCATCGGAGATATATGGAGATGCTAATGAAAGAGAAGGAATTGGAAGAAGAAGTTGAGAGTTTAAGGCACTCCCTGATGAGGGTCGAAGCCGAAAGTTCGAAGTCGAAGGAAGTCGGGCCCCCTTAGGGCAATTTTTGCCTTTCGTCCTTCCATATGTCTTCTTTTGCCGCTTGTTTGTTTGTTGGCGTTATTGTTTCTTCTTTTTTTTTTTTTTTTTGATTACGATGTCGTTTGGAGGTTCTTGGTCGTTGCCGCGTCGGCTTGCTTTTCTTGTCACCTTTCTTTTTCAGCCTCAAGGGCTCTGTAATATATACTTAATTAATGATATGAAAAGAAAATTTTCTGTTACCTCTTTTACTCACGTGTTGAATTGTCATTTGCCGAGCTTCCTTCGGCTTTTGCCTTGTCCGATATCGATGCCATTCGGAGGTACCCGATCGCCGTCGCATTGACCCATCCTTCTATTTATGGCCGCTGATTTGTCCGGGACCACTCGAGTTTGATGCCTCCTTTCAGAGTTCGAGCTCGGAGATCTAAGCTTCTCGTCGTCCTGAGGAAGCCATCTTATCCTTGGCCTGCATTGAGAGCTCTTTTGGAGACCGGAGATTTTTTATGAGAACCCCCATCCTCGCTGAGACAAGGTCCCCTGCATTTTTAATGCAATTTATTTTCCATTTGTCGCTGATGTAGTTCATCGCTTTTCTTTTTAACTCCTTCCCTTTTTTTCTTTTCTCAAGTGAGGGTTTTCCCCCTGTTCTTAGTGGGGTCGCGGGAGCGCGGAGGAGTCGCTGGGAAGGTTTCCTTTTTCTTATCCGATTTTGAATGACCAGACCTTAATTGGTGTCAGGACGAGGTTCTTCTGATGTGATCGATTTCAGCTCAGGTTAGGATGAGGTTCTCCTTCTGTTCCTAATGGGGCTGCGGGGGCACATATGGGCACTGTATGGCCTCTCCCCCCATCCGGTCTTCAAATAACCGGACCTTCGACCTTGCTCATGTTAGGACGAGGTTCTCCTCCTGTCCCTAACATGGCTGTGGGGGCGCATATGGGCACTGTATGGCCTCTCTCCCCATCCGGTCTACAAATAACTAGGCCTTCGACCTTGCTCATGTTAGGGCGAGGTTCTCCTCCTGTCCCTAACATGACTGTGGGGGCGCATATGGGCGCTGTATGGCCTCTCCCCCCATCCGGTCTACAAATAATCGGGCCTTCGATCTTGCTCATGTTAGGGTGAGGTTCTCCTCCTGTCCCTAACATGGCTGTGAGGGCGCACATGGGCGCTGTACGGCCTCTCCCCCCGTCCGATCTATAAATAACCAAACTTTCAACTTCGCCCACCTTAGGGTTTGTTTTTGTTGTCCGAAGGGGTCATCCCCTGTCGTTACAAGTCCGTGCCAAAAAGGGAAAGATATGCAGACCTGAAAGAAATCTTGATTTAAAGCGGGATCGTTCGTAATACATTTACAAATTTTTCAAATTCCAGGGCCGTAGAAGGTCTGCTTCCTGTCAAGGGCCTCCAGAGACGGAGTTGATGATCCCAATTGGAGGTCGATCTCCGGGCTGCTCTTCTCTCCTCGGCGGCTCAGGCTGCGGCAGGGCCCTTAGTCGTCCTCTCTACCCTCAGGCTGGCGTCGAATGAACCTGTCGAGCCGACCTCGTCGGATGAGCTCCTCGATCTCATCTCGGAGCTGAATGCATTCCTTCGTGTCGTGGCTGTGGTCACGATGGTAGAGGCAGAACTTATTAGGATTGTGCTTTTCGGGATGTGTGCGCATCCTTTCTGACCTAGGGAGCTGCTCTCTGACTTCCATCAGCACCTGGATTTTCGATACGTTGAGAGGGGCATAGCTGCAAAATCTTCCTGGAGGAGAGCCCCGCCGAACCCGGCGCTCCGGGCTTCTCTGCCTGCGTGCTTGGGGAGGAGTCTGGGCGTGCTTGTGCCCGAGAGGAGTTCGAGAATGTGGCCGAGCTTCTCTTGGCCCTTTTTCGATTGCGGGCTTACTCGAGTCTCCCGCCTGCCGCTCTCTCGCAGTCTCCTCATCCTTCATTTTGAAGGCTTCTTCTGCTCGGGCGTACCCTTCGGCCCGAGCCAACAGATCAGCAAAATCCCTGGGGTACTTCTTTTCCAAGGAGAATAAAAGGTCGTTCTTCTGAAGGTCGCCTTTCAGAGCGACCATCGCGATCGATTGGTCCAAGTTCCAGACCTCCAATGCGGCGACATTGAAACGGTTGACGTAAGCCCGGATGGACTCCCCCTCCCTTTGCTTGATGTTGATGAGGGACTCTGAACCCTTCCGGGGACGCCGGTTGCTAACAAAATGAGCCACAAACTGGTGGCTCATCTGATCAAAGGAAAAGATGGTACTCGGCTTCAGCGTCGAGTACCAGTTTCTAGCCGCTTCCTTCAAGGTGGATGGGAAAGCTCGGCATAGGATGGCGTCGGGTGCGCCATGAAGCAGCATCATTGTCCGGAAGGCCTCCAAGTGGTCAACTGGGTCCGAAGTCCCATCGTAGCTTTCAAATTGAGGAAGCTTAAAGTTTGACGGGATCGGTTCCTGCATGATCATTTTAGAAAAAGGAGGGTCAGTACAAATGTCCTCACCATAAGCGGGGGGCGCATGGCGGAGTTCCCCGATCCGCCGGTTCATCTCCCGAATCCTTTGATCCAGGAAATCCTCTCGACTGCGGGTCTCGAGGGTCTTCTGGCAGAATGGAGGTAGAGATCTTCCAGGAGTAGAATCATGATCCGATTGAGGGCTCTCCACCCTCGGATTCGTCTTTCCGGGAAAGACGGGGCGGCTGGCCCAAGTGGCCTGCCCTACCGACGGATTTTGGAGTTCCGACGACATTCTCTCCAGCCACACTGACGTCTATGGCTGTTGCTGCTGCTGCATGGCCTGCACCGCTTCAGTGAGGCCTCTGACCTGCTGGGCCAGTAGGTCGAATTATTCCGCACCAACTGCCGTTGCCGGAGGAGGAGGGGGAGGTTGGAAAACTGGAGGTGAGGCCAGAGCCTGAGATCTGATCGCGGAGGTCGTGGATCGTCGTGTGGATGCTTTGCGGGGAGGCATCGGGCGAAGATCTAGTGGGGGAAGGAGGAGAGGACGTCCGAAAAGATGACCAGAGGCGGTCCCGTTGAGCGCTCCTTTAAGAACAAGGGTACTGCGAAGACATAGGCCCCTTCCTCTAGCGCCAATCCTATTGGTGCAAAAATCCGCCCGCATCGGAGAAGCTGGAGTCGAGGGAGTCGCGGTCACCGCGGGACCTGCAAAGAAAGTCTAAACCGGAGTTGGGGGTGCTCCGGCAAGACCTTCCGACGCTCAAGTCAGTTCTCTGCCTCAACAAGAATGGAGTGCTCGAATAAAAATTTTAGCAGAGTTTTGAGATAGAAAAATAGAGATTAGAGAATAACGTATCTGGGGTCCCCCTTTTATAGGCGGGGGGTGCGATAGACTAATAGCGACGTTTGTAACCGTCTGGCAGTGGACCGTTCAGGGCCAGAAGGAGCTTGTTATGAAGAG
>NC_025995.2:10992951-11111863 GCF_000442705.2 Elaeis guineensis
GAGGACACATTACACTTGAATGAAAATAAATTTATCCTTTATTGATCAAATCAATGAATTCAGTATAAAATTATATCCTAGATTTATTACAATATTTCAGTCATATTAGCTTCTAGGACATACATCTAACAATCTCTTACTTGGACTAAAATCAATTGGCCACT
Organism: Elaeis guineensis; assembly: GCF_000442705.2. Taxonomy (NCBI): domain Eukaryota; kingdom Viridiplantae; phylum Streptophyta; class Magnoliopsida; order Arecales; family Arecaceae; genus Elaeis; species Elaeis guineensis. The sequence goes on from NC_025995.2 coordinate 10,993,116, forward strand.
AATCTAAGTCCCATCTTCTCAAGGTAGACTTCTATTTTTGGCTGGCTCAATTACTTTGTTAACAGATCTGTCACGTTATCTGTGGAGTCTACTCTTCACATCTCAATATATTTCTTTTCAAGGTAGTCACGTATACCACTGTTCTATGTGCTTAGATTTCTGGTAAGACCTAGGCTCTTTAGCAAAGACTATGACATCGTTGTCTTTACAGTGCATTATCATAGCATCTATTGGTATGACATTCAGTTCTGCAACTAACATTATAACCAGATTTCATCCTACACATCTATTGCATACTCAGTTTCCATTGATCGGTTGTTTGAAACCTTTCCAACATACCAAACCAACATTGCATAAGAATATATCCTGATGTAGATATTCTATTATTTTCATTCTGAAGTATCTTAATCTTAAGTTTCATGTTTATCAAAAAAAATTTTAAGAAAAAAAGGTCAAATGGTGGTACATCAATCCTTGTAGTCAACAAGGTTTGGAATCCTTCATCCATAGTTTAGAAGTCCCTGAGGGAGGGAAACCCGATTATTGACTAAGGAATAGATATATAAGGGCAACTTGCCTATACATATCTTCCTTCATCAAAAAAGGCACCTTCCTTACCCCCCCCCCTCCCCAAAAAAAAAGGGCACCTTCTGAGTAGTTTGGTTGCAAAGAAATGTTTGCCTCTTTACATTTTAGTTCATTCGATAAAACTGACCCCACCCCTTGCTTTTAGATGGAAGCCTGGGGGTATGAAGATTGAATGCTCGCCGGTCTCTGCCTCTCTGTTTGGATAGCCTTTTCTCATCTCAATAAGCCTTGCCCTTTAGAAATGATAGAGGAATAGAGTTCGCACACCCTATAGTTTTGAAGTAGGGGTGGACACCTATTATGTCTAAATTAAGACAAAGACTCTTCAGTGGATGAACATGCCAAGCTCCAGCTCTGCTCATCCGCTGACACCTTTCAAAGTATTTGCATGTGTGAACCGAAGTCGTCTTGTGTCAATCATTCATTTCTTATTTCATGTTAGGACTGAAATAGGATCGGTTACAGATCAGATACCAGTATATCCATATCTATTTTGTCTAATGAATATAAATATAGATACAGATATTAATCAAATGTAAAAATTTATATCCATATTTATGTTAAATGGATATGGATATAAATTGAATATTAGAAGTATTGATACAAACATGGATAATTAAACCTTATGACCATGAGGTCAAACATATTAACTAAGTGGATGATAAATTAAGTTAATAGCATGTTAATATGATTATATATTTCTGTTAAAAGTTAATGAGTATTATATAAAATTAAATAGGATTACAAATAGAATCAGATATTCGAATATAGATTGGATTATTATCTATCAATATACATATCTATTTTTCTTTAATGGATATAGATACGAATACGGATATTAATCGGATGCTCAAATTTTTATCCATATCAAGATAAATTCAGATATGAAAATAGATTCGAACAGATAATATCTTATCTACATTTAATCCATATTCATGCTCGCTATAATATATATATATATATATATATATATATATATATATATATATATATATATATATATATATATATATATGTATGTATGTATGTATGTATGTATGTATATGTATATGTATATGTCAATGTATATATATATATGTATACATATATGTATATATATATATATACGTATATGTATATGTATATATACACATATACATACATATATATATATATGTATGTATGTATGTATGTATGTATGTATGTATGTGTGTGTGTGTATGTATGTATATGTATACGTGTGTGTGTATCTATATATATGTGTGTGTGTGTGTGTGTCTATATATGTATATATGTATATATATGTATATATGTATTTACTCATGCTGTAATCCCATTCTTTCTAGTTCTATCTGAGAATTCAGATTATCCTTTATTTTCTCCTTGATGTTAAGTAGTGTTTCAATAATATTATCACAAATATTTTTCTCAATATGCATAATATCTAAGTTATGACGACCTAGAAGATGTTACCAATAAGATAATTTAAAAAATATACTCCACTTCATCCAGTTTAACTCAGATTCAGTATGCTTTTGCTTGTAACTCCCAAAAATTTTACTGAATTTGGCATTACCAATGGCCTCTAATTGTGCCAATATATCATCTCTGCTCATCACACAAGGTGGCCATGCATCTCTGATTTTTCATTGAAATATCAATTTTGATGGATCCTCCGAGAATGATTAGATGGTAAAAATCGATGAAGCCATATATAGATAATTTTTATTCCATACTTCTGTCTAACGGAATACCTATCACCGTTGCAAACTACACATGCCAAATATTCCTTTGTGCTCTATCCAGATAGATTACCATATGCTGAAAAATCATTAATTGTCTACATTATCATCGCATACAATCAAAAAAAATTTTTACTGACTGAATCGTATGTTACAACATCAGTCTCCCAAAGTTCCTTTAATTCATCAATTAAGCGTCATAGATAAATATCTATCTCATTATCGGGAGCTATAGATTTAGGAATAAGCAATGATAAAAATATAAATGGCTCTTTTATATATTTTCATGGGGCAACATTGTACGGCATTAGCATAATTGACCACACAATGTAAGCATTGCTTATGGTCCCGAATGGATTGAAACTATCAGACGCTAAGTCAAGGTGATATTGTGTGGGTCACTAACAAAATAAAGATACTACTTGTCAAATTCTCTTCAAACTATGGAGTCAGCTAGATGACTAATGATGTTATCCTAAGAAATTCTCATCTCATGATGCCATTTCATCACCTCGACGGTCCTCGATGACTGATAAAGTCTCTAAAGTCTTGATATTAATAGAAAGCATCTCAAAATCTTATGAGGCTACTTCTTACCCCTACTAAAGTCTTCAACATACCTTGACTCACCACATTTTGGACTACAATCTAAATATTGATGCTTTTTATAAAATAATACACAATCATTCTTGCATGCATGTATCGGTATATAACCCAGTCTAAGTTCACACATATACTTTTTCGTCTCAGAATATGAATTTGAAAGTTTTTCACCTTTTGGTAATACTTTCTTAATTAAATTCAATATATATTTAAAGAACTTTTGACTCCAACTAAACATGGTTTTATCATAAAAAAGCTTTATCAAGTACTCAAGTTTTGAGGACTTCTTACAATTTGGATACAAGGGCTCCTTCGCATCTCTCATGAGTTTTTCAAAATATCCATTATTTGTATAATCCATACTGTTAGGAGACTTATCATGAGTATTTTCGTCAAGTACAAAATTATCCCCATGTTGGGTAGTATGTGCCCCTTCATATAAATCATCTAACATATCGTTGATGTCAATTGATCTGAACACTTGACTCTCATGTTGGTTTCTTATGTTAGTAGGTCTACATTTTCCTTGCAAATCCTAAATAGTATACTTTGGATTCATACCCCAATTCAATAAGTATTCTAATGCTATATCTGTAGGCCAGAAGTAGTTGTTGTGACATCTCTGACAAGAATATTTGATTCTATTGGGATCATCAACTCTCTTTCATGCAAATCTTATAAAATTCTTAACACCTTGTCGGTATTCAGATAAGATAATAGAGCAGATATTCATCCAACTCTTATCCATATTTTTTATTTATCCATGAGAAATATTCATCATTAAAGTATTTATTATAAAAAAAATTTTACAAATGCATGACCCTATCCATTTCAACTCATTATTAATGGGGTGTAGCCCTATCCCTTTCGAAAAAGCAATAATCTTATTATTGTCTTTACTTGATATTTTGTTCTATTATTATGAAAATTTCTGCAACATCTCTCCATAGTTATCCAAGTACACGATGTGAATATGGTGCTTATGCACTCTATCCAATATATACTTGGAGAACAGAAGAGAGATAACTGCTGAATACCACATAATAAAATAAAACACCAACTAATAAGAATAATAAGATTATGGTTGCATTTGATACATCGTCAGGCAATCTTAGAAGATAATCTGGATTGCCTTCAAGATAGATTACCACCATTAAATTATCAATAATATTAATTATTATGTTTGATATATGTAAGTAATATTGTAGTAAGATTATTGTAAATCTTGATTGACATATTTGGTATGACAATCAGATTATCGGTAATATGAAATCAAATTTCTAAAATACCTTTTAAATCTTATAATAATAATAATAATAATATATTACATTATATTATTATGTATAATGATATTTATATAATTATTATAATATATTTTAATATTATATATTATATTATTATATTATGATATTATAATAAACTATTATAATATATTATATTATATTATATTATTTTAATATTATAATAATATAATACATTATACTATATTATTATATATAATAATATTATATTATATTAATAAAAGAATTATTATAATATATTATAATATCAATATATTAATATATTATAATGTATTATAATATAATAGGATAACAATATAATTAATATATTATTATATATAATAATATTTATATAATATATATTATTATATATAATAATATATAGTAACATAATATTATAATATAATAATTTAATACTTTAATATTATAATAATATAATATAATAATATAATATAATATAATTTATTATTATATATAATAGGATTTGTATAATATATATTATAATATATTATCATATACTATATTATTGTAATATAATATAGTTACTACAAAAATATAGTAATAGTATATTATATTATAATATATTGTATCATATTATTATATATAATAAGGGGAGGGTTTGAGCCACTGGAGAAGGGGGCGGAGGGATGTGTTTTGTGTGATTTTTTTTAGGGATAAATTTTGTTCAAAATTTTTTTTGTAACATTGCCAAATAAGTGGTAATCTGTATAGCCATATTTTTCTAAAATAATCCAAATTATCTCTTAAAAGGTAATCTGGATTGTCAAGGTAATTTAGATTGTTACCCAAAAGCATACCAAACATAGTAATCTAGTGGGCCCACTTTAAATTATTAGCAATCTGGATAAATTGGCAGCTATCAAATACAATCTAAAGCTTTTCCAAACTATCCAAAAATGGAGCATCCAAGAGTCTTTCATCTCAAAAATGATATTTGAACAAAAATCTATGGTTCAATACAATTTAACTATCATTTTTGAATGTACGTACAAGGATGGATTCCTCATTTATCAAAAAAGGATAACTTCCATTGGTTTAGTTCTCATTGGTTCAGTTTCTATCTTTACCTCAATATGAAAGAACAAGTTTATAATGATTAAATTACGTGACGCTTAAGTTTTGCACCCAAATAGGATAGGACAATGAAAACAATTTGGATGGCATATTTTTATATAAGAATGACATGGAGGAAGCTTGTCTAAAGAGATGGAATTGAACCATGCTAAGGTTGAAATAAGATTAAACACAGACCAAAAAAAGCATAATGGGAGTCATGGAAAAAATTTATTACTTAAAAAAGAGAACCTTGCAGTAGTTAGAAAGAGTAGATGGAGCTAGAAATGGTTAGGGCTCGAGTTTGGCCACCCTATCCCCAAGCTTGGTTCTAATGTTTTAGTTGGGGCTAGGCTAGCTTGAAACTTTTATAAAAACACTAAGCCCAACAATTGATTGAGCTCTGTCCAAATGTTTTAGTTCAAGCTTTAAGTTAGGCCTAAGTTCAAAACTTTTCTAAGCACTACACCCAAGCCTAGCTTGGACATTAGATTAAGCTGGAACCAATACCCATCTAAGCCCAAAATTGTCCAATTGCATGAGGCAGGATAGGTGCAGAAGATGAAGGCACATCTTTGATCTAGAGGTTTTGGCCAAATCTGCATTTTCAATGAGGTGCTTCAACTTCATGTGAGGGAATGATAGTTTCCACCAATGGTGCAAGCAATCTAATCCATACAATATGCTAAGATATCATTTAACAATGTATAATTTGGGAGAGTGTCAATGCCAACATACTCTTGGACACACACTCACCAATGCCAGACACCCCTCCCCGCACCCCCCCCCCCAACACACACACACCCCAACCCCAAACAACCCCCCACTATCATCAAACACACACACACACACACCAACCCAAACACCCACCACCCACTGCCTCTTCAAATGCATAAACAGTGATTGAAAAATCCTAATCAAATATAGAAAAAAAAATCATACATACTAGCGAGAGGTGTGGAGATAGAGACTATCTCGAGTGAGCTGAGCAGAGGAGAGGTGGCGTGCGGTGTGGAGGCAAAATAGAGTAGAGAGGGAGCAGAGGCGTTGGTGGCGGCGGTGGAGATGGTGACATCGGCTACCGACGACAGAGGGAGTGAGAGAGCCGAGGGAGAGTGCAAGAGAGAGAAATGGAGGAAAAAAGAGAGCACAAGAGGTGTCGGCAATGATGACGGTGGGGATGGTGACAGCGGCTACTGGTGAGAGAGCAGGGAGGAGGGAGTGAGAGAGCTGAGGGAGAGCATGAGAGAGGAAAATGGAGGGAAAGAGAGAGCGCGAGAGAAGAAAATGGAGGGGGGAAAGAGATCAAGAGCACGAAAGAGGAAAATGGAGGAGGGAAAGAGAATCGGTGCCCTAAAAAAAGAAAACCCTATAGTAATGCTAAAATTGCATCAGTAATGAAAATAATTACCTATGAATTCTTAAGCATCGGTGATTAATATCATTATCGATACAAATTTAGCATGTGTAAAGGGGTTCAGAAAAAAAAATAAACAACCCATTATCGATATTTTATTTTAAATGCCGACAGTATTATTGCATCGACAATTCAATTTACCAATGCTTTGAAAATAAGCATAGCTAATTATAAAAATTTTACCAATGCTTGTCTATCACATAGCTAATTTCAAGTTTTATCCACATAAAATTTTTTGTAGATAAACTTTACGTTAGCAAAGCCCCAATTTCTTGTAGTGTCTTTAACATTAGTCAAACTGATAGTTCAAGTCGTTTCAAATCAAAATTCGTTTCATAAATCTATTTCATATTTCAGTTCAAAATCAATTAAATAAATCCATAATAAAATTAATACTTTAGATCATACATTATCATAATATTTCAAAATAAGATATACTCCATAAAATTTTAATGCTTCAAATTCATGCATCATGAATAGTATTATTTAGAAATTATTGATATAATAATCTTATAATTTATTGATAAATTTAAAAAAATGAAGTATTACTTATTTTATAAATACTTGAACAAATCCAAATAATTTCAATTCTTTTTTCAAAATCTTCAATTAATAAATCATATCATAGTATCCTATTATTGGATATCTTCTTATTGAGATGATTACACCCATATATAGAATTGAGTTCAATAATTAGAAATGATACGAATAATTATAGAAAGATGGGATTCACGGGGGTATCCAACAATTTAGATTAGTCTGGCTATGATAACTTTATCTAATCAAGATCAAACTAGGATTCAGCTAACTTTATAAAGATCAAGGTGACCAAATCTAGTGGTGTTAGACAATAGCCAAAATTGAGATCAATATGCCATTTGGTGATAAGAGATTAATTTGATCGAGTAACTTCATCTAATCAAGATTACTTAAGATATAGAGACTTGATAAAGATTAATAAAAACTAGATCTGACAATGCTCGATAAAAACTCAGATGGTGCAGATAAGCTGTCCAACCAAAGTATCTCTATCGAGATCAACTCAGATTCAAACCAACAAGGCTTGGGCCCTTTACTAGGTTCACAAATCAAGTATAGAGAGAATAATAAAGAAGAGAGAAATTAAGAATATCGAATAAGGCTAACTAAGCCGTATTGCTTAGCATCTCAATTGGTCTGATCAAAGTGATTTTATTTGATCATAATTGAACTAAGGTATAAATGGTTCAATAAAAAATAAAATCACCAAACTCTAATAGTTTGATAAAGACCAAATTAGAAACTGATATAATACTATCCAGGAACCAAGGGTTCGGTCTCCTTCATCAAGATCAATCAATATCATTGAAAAAAAAAAAGACCCTTCTTTGATATCTAACAAAATTTCATTAAAGAAAGACTATATAAAGAGAGAAAATCAGTGTAAAGAGAAATTTTTTAGAAAAAAAAAATTAGAGAAAGAAAAAACAAGAGAAATAATTTTTCTTCTCTTTTTTTTTTTTTTTCCTTCTTCTTCTTCTTTTTCTCTTTCTCCTTTTTTTTTTCTTTTCTTCTCTCTCTCTTTTTTCCCCTTCATTTAGGCAAAACAGGGATTCACTTTGAATCGCCCTTTCCCTAACACAACGGAAGCGCTCATTGGAAAAATGGTGGATGGTGATATGACCCACGGTAGTGCAACCAAGAGTCCCCAGTCCAGCGATCAATAGTGATGGACAGCACCGGCAATCAAGGAAAAACGTAGAAGAAAACAGGGGAATCAATGATCCATTTCTTTTCTAGTAATTTTCGGTAATAATTGGCTGAAGTCAGAGATTTATGAACTAAGAGAGATTGGGAGCAGATTAATTGAGAGATCATACCTTGTCCTTGGTGGTTCTGGCCACTATTTCGTCAGGCATGGTGATGATCATCTGGAAACATGAAGAGAAATAGAAGAAGACAGATGAGGGGAATGGAAGAATCTTAAGCAGTGAATCATCATGGAAGGGCAAGAGGATCTCCTCTTATAGAGGGGAGTCCTAGAGTCCTACTCCAATCCAATTCCTTTGGAGAAGAAGACTCCAATCCAATTCCTAGAGTCCTAAAGTACTGCCCTTTCCTTCTTTGTGTTTTGTTTTTTTCCCTTGGTGGTTTAAAAATCATGCATTCCCTTTGGAACATGATTTGCAACCGGGCTGGGTCAAGTGGATTAGTCCCAAGTCATTTCGGGCTGGGTAACTACACTAGATGACCAAGACCTTATTCAAATATATAGTCTTAGATTTCAATGACAATGCATATTCCACGTTTGAATCATTTACTCCTTTGACTGGTTATTTTGACATATTTCCACAAAACTCTTCCATTACAAGTTAAATTGTCTTTGGTTGAACCAAAAACACTAGTTCTCTTATTGATTCTTCAATGAATTTGGGAAGGCTAGGGGACTTTTCTGATGTAGCATACATAGCTCTAGTAAATTATCTAGTACATATACTTTTCATTCTTCTCCTACAAATGGAAGTTTGGATTTTTTGCGATGCATACTTTTGTACTATAGAAAAGCTATGCATGCATGGATCGCTGCAATGTTATCCATCTCAGATATGGAAGGCTCTCGTTTATTTTAGAAATTGTGACTTGTCAAGCTAGGATGCCAAACATACAAGGTAAGGAGCTTGTGCTGGTGCCCTCCATCAACATGATGGCAATCCAATTATGCACAACTCTCTACAGTGCAAAAGATGCATCACAAGGATCCTGATTCCTAGAAATGAATGTGGTATTTTCTTAAGAGGTCAATTCACATCATATTATTAACTTAATTATAACTACTTTACCAAAATACTTAGTAAATCAATTACTTATACTTTTGAGGTAGCAATAAATAATTATAATGAAGTGGCATGACTAGATTCATCTAGCTCATGATCAATATGGCAAACCAGATGTACTCTAAATGCTTAGATGGAGACCACCTTTATCGACCCGAAGGCTAGGAAGAGTAGATTAAAGGTAGCTAACCTCTCAGATCGTTGGTCATCTGGCTCAACAATCGAAGCCCCACATCTTAGACAGGCACCTGTGCAACTTGGTGTTTGCCCCGATTGGCCTAAAACCTCTTGCCTTGGTTGGTGGCCTTCTTCTCGCCTTTTGTAGGAATGTATCCCCTCCATCTTGCCGAGAGTGAAGATTACTATAACAACCTTAGGTAGTTAAGCTATATCCTAAGGTGGTTATGGCATGATCTTATTCAGTTATAGCATGACGTTAGTCTGCTACCGTAAGATCTTGAGGGAGCTTCTAACTCCTCATTATATACATGCCTGGAATCTCTCCATAAAAGATATGATGATTTTTTTTCCCTCAAAGAGTTTGATATCTGTTTGATTTCATGGACTATGTAGGCCCAAATTGACTCCATTGTCTGAGCTGCCTTATCAGGTCCATCTTATAAGAAGAATCGGATATCTTTGGTGTGTAATGAGCCCACTTGCATCCTTAGCCTTAACCAAAATGTTTATTTTAAAGTGAAATTCTTTGTGCACCATAGGCAGTGCAGAACCGGACGCACCGTCCATGATAATTAGTTCCCACACGGGGCCAACGAAAAAAAAAATTTTTGGGACATCGCACTCCAGCCCTGTGTGTGAACTAATCATCATGGGTGATGCATGCAGTTCTGCACCCCCCGCGGTGCACAAAAAATTCCTCTTTATCTTAAATTTGGCACCCCAGGCCATGTGCTGAGCCTATTACATTGCTGGGGCAACAAAATCAAAGGCAGTAAAATGCATCCTAATCCTAGAGAGCACCATTTATCACTACAAATTGTTACTTACGGCTGAACGACGAGCACAAGCTTGGTCACTCATCCGTTTGAATTTTGAACTTAAAATAGCTTGGGTCAGTGCGAGTTCCAAGGAAAGAAAATATCAAGCCTGGTGGGCCGTCCTGGGACTGGCTTTTTAACGGGCCTCGGCAATTCTTTGTGCACCGTGCGCGGGGGGGTGCAGCGATGAAAACCCTGACCAAGCTAGGCTCGAGTTGGTAGAAGAAAAAAAAAGGGGCAGGGGCATAAAAGCTACCGAGAAAAGGATAGGCCACGGAGAAAATAGAGCCGTGAAGAAGAAAGTACTGGGCGACAGAAGAGCTCATCTCGGAAATTCAAGAGATATTCCCTGCTTAATACCCCAAGGATTCAAATCATAATATAGATTCAAGATTATGATTACTTGCACTGGTCTAGGACGATGAAGACACCTATCATAGAAGGGATCTAAATAAATATTGTCAGTTCCATAAACATCATAGGCATGACATCAAGGCGTGCCTACAATTAAAAGTCAGGTCGAGGCTCTCATTCGGTCAGTCAGGATGGATAAACAAGAGGTAAGATAATATCTGAACAATTATAGGGATAATCACCACAATCTCAAGAGGGCACAATCTGCAAAGAGGTGTAACCAACACCAAAGGCGCGCCAACATCCAGCACTGACCTGGCATGCAGGTCCGCACCAAACTGAGAGAGCCTACACAGACCGATAGCTTGGTGCTATCCACCCTGATTATGTTTAGTCCGAGAAATTTGATGGGGAATTTATACTCCGAGAATGGAACTCTGACGATCTCTGAGTGCACTACCAATAAGAATTGTATATTCGATTTTTTATTTTATTGTTGTGACCAATCTCCTGTTGCGCCCATCGTCGGAGAGGAGTATCTGTAAAAGAAGTCTACACTGATCGAAGTTGTGTCTGACAGAAATTCTTCGATGCTTAAGTCAGTGGAGAATGGTAAATAGCAGATAAAATTATTAAAGCGACAAAGTCTCAGCCCAGAAGTGCCTTACCAAATGCTGTTCATTTACCTTCTTTTATAGATGAGTAGTTAATAACTGTTTGTAACGGTTAGACATGTGGGTCCCGCATATTTCGGTATGATGTGATCGTGGGATGGGTGGTTATACCCGCCTCTGATCTTATTTTGGCTATTATGCGCTTTCTGCACTGGCAATTTCAGATAAGCCAACTATATGTCGGTAATAATAGTATGTTGATCGTATGTTGGTAGTCGAGGAGATCCAAATGAGAATCGATCGACAACTTTGATATGTCGATGGTCATCGATCAGAGATTAATCAAGTTTTCATAGTTGTCCATTGATGGTTGAGGATAGCCGACTGTTAGTCGGCTAACTGATTGTTAGTCGGTACTTTGTGTTTATGAGGTCGGTTTAGAGTCAGAATCGGGGGTCGGTTGAATTGTCCTAACAGTTGCCCTCCATTCCTAAGTCCAAGATAGTCTGACGTGCATATTATCATGTGGCTTATTACGTTGAATGAAGGGAGTTGTCACGTACTATTTCGAACCCCGATTCGACTGCTGGTATTAATGACTTTTTAAAATACTAGAGGTCTTCAGCTATTTTGTTGTTTCGATAACTGTGAAATCATCATTGGGCCATCATTTCGAAAAGATAATTCGGTGTCCAAAAAATCTGGATGATTTGATTCTGACTAATAGATCTTGGCCACGTATCCAGATGTCATTGGCTCTATGCCATTCATGCGGATAATGGTGAGGTGGCGTGATCTGAAAGTAGATGCGTCGAACCGTCCGACCAATGATCGGTCTTGATGTAGCCATGTGTCGATATTTGAAGAGATCTTGATTTGAATGATTTCATCCGGATCATTGAGGGGTTCTATATATATAAAGTTGCTTTCACTTGGACTCTACTTTTGCATTTATCGCTTTCTTCTGCAACAAAAGGTTTTACCAGAAGGTTTTGCCCTCGAGTTCTATTTCTTTAGCTCCAGGTCAAGTTCTCCTTTTCTTCTTTTAGGTTTCCTTTTTCTTTTGGTTCTCATTTTTAATGACAAGTAAGAAGGCTTCATCTTCTCGAGGTAGTCAGTCGGAGAATCCCACCGATGATTCTCTTTCGGATCCGAAGATGGAAGTCTCTTCTTTATCTGGGCCCAATATTGAATGGCTCCGAAAATAGTACTGTATCCCGAAGCAATATCAGCTTTTCGCTCCTGATCCGAACGGTCAGGTGAACTCTCCTCCTCCGGATCAAGTTACATTTTATGTCGAGGATCTTCGAATCGGTCTTCGATTTTTATTCTAAAGTTCGTCCGAAGTCTTCTTAACTATTACGGTCTTTATTCTGCTCAGCTAGCTCTGAACTCTATCTGACTGATCATTAGTTTTACTTTGCTATGTCATCTTATCCCGACTGATCCTCACCCTTCTTTATTTTGGGCTTTCTTTGTTCTCCATCCTCACCCCAAGGCCAAAGATTGGTGGTTTTTCAACCCAAGGAAAGGCCTTTCTTTCATCTCCGATCTTCCATCGTCCATTCATGGATAGAAGAAGTAATTTTTCTTTGCTTCTTCTTCATCTCCTTAGGGCTTTCCTTCGTGCTGGGACGATCCGAGAACCACCCCCAATGAGAATAGTCAGATGGATGCTGTCGATCGAGAAGACTTTCTCTGACTAAAAGATATGAAAGTTCCTCCGCAGTGAAAGCTGATGATCGAACAGGCTCTCTATAATGCCGGACTTAGTTTAGTAATTTCTTTATGTATAACAATTGGTTGTTTTCTCTTTTGTTTATTTTTAAATTTTATATTGATCTTTATCTTTTGATTGTAGCTATACGGATGAGGGCACGTGTTTCAGCTAGCGACATCCGCTCGCATGCTGTCAAGAAGAGGGCAGCGACTGACGCTGGATCTTTTTGATCATCGCGAAAAAGTCGGGTTGACACCCCATCGATACCGACAAGGAAACCCGACATTTTGTTGAAGATAGCTCCCGAGTCGGTCCTAGCATTGTTGGCCTCAATAACGCTTCCTCCAACTGATGCACCGTCTGCTGGAGTCGAGACAGCGAGAAATGAAGGAGCTACGACAGAACTGTCAGCAGCTCCATCAGTGGGGGTTTGGGTCGAATCAACAGTCATGGCCGAACTCGAACAATCTACTGCTGCACCGATTGTTTTTCCAGTGGAGCGGTCTTGAGCGCAGTCAAGTACTGACTTCGCGGTAGTCTCAAGTGCGTGATTGCCTACTGGAGATCGGGGGAAGGCACCGACTGCTTTTGCCGATGATGGGTCATCTGTGGGCCTCCCTACACTCTTCGACATCAGGATTCCTGTCGGTGAGTTGGCCTTGGCCAATCCATCGTTTGCCAGACAACTCATTGAGGCTGCACTTCTTCCGACAGATAGGGAGAATACAAAAAATCAGACAGTGTTCGAAATATTTTCCTCTTTCTATCCGATGATACTTGGGATAATTTTTTGATATTTCTCTTTTTTTTATTCTAATTTGACTTGACTTTTCTTTTCAGTTGGCACACGATATACATGATTTAGAGAGTAGATATCGAAAAATCATAGACCTTCATCGAGCATGGATGGATAAGGTGGCGGCCGTCACTGCTGAAAAGACTACTACTGTCAAACAACTTCAGACGGTAACTGAACGGGAGAAGAAGCTTCATGAAGAAATCTCCCATATGACGACCGACCTACAGTCCTCCAGAGCCGAGCTTGAGTCGGCTTGTCAGAATATCACATCTCTCGAATCTTGGATCAGGAGCAAGAAGCACTCCATCAATCAGCTCTGTTGAGAGAGAGATGGATGTATTGAGGAGCTGAAAGCGGAGCGTGGAAGGCATCGGGCCACCAAGAAGAGGTTGGCACTGGCCAATGATGAGTCGGCCTCTGCAAAGGCTGAAGCTGAGTCGGCAAAAGATGCCCTGAATCTGGCTATTGAGAACTTTATAGATTCGAAAGAATTCAAGGAGAAGATTTTCAAGGATGGATTCGCCTCCTATTGTGTCGGATACGAAGACGGTCGAGATGCGGTCGAAAAATTGTATTCAAACTTGGACTTGAGCAGTATTGTTCCTCCTAATTTAGGAGAAGAGGCTGCTGAAGAGGGTGCCGCATCGGTTGAAGGAGATACACCGACTACACCAGGATCTGCTCCAACTATTGAAGCTGTGCCGGAGCAAGGTGATAAAGAAATTGACTGGTGATCGATGTAATATTTTTTTTTCTTTTTGTAATCAGACAAATTTTGTAATCAGATCTTGGGTCTAATTTTGTAACCTTCTTTTGAATGAATGAAAAGAAAATTTTTTAAGTACAGACTCTCTTTTTATATTTATATTTTTAATGTCATAGAATCACAGTCGAATAACTGATTATCGATCGATAAATCGAATGTTTAGTAATAACTGTAGTAGAGTTTGTCTGTTAGTCGAGTGTCAGTCGATATATTACATACTTTTTGGGTATTTAGATAGACAGTGATAAGTCGAATATCTTTTGACTGACCGTAATCAAATCGATATATTTAGATATTTGATAAACGATGGTAAACTGAATATCCTTCGACTGATGAGAGTTAAGTTGGTGTATATTTGATTCGATCGGAGTCGAATCGGCATAATATTCTGCTTAGTTAAAAATAAGTCGGCATAAGTAGTCATTCGACTAGAGTCGATTTTTACAGTAAAAAATTGAGATATAATCAGTATGTCAGTTTTTACAGTGAAAAATTGAGGTGTAGTCGATAAAAATTGATCGATTGTTTATCGGTCTAATATCATTTTGTAGATGTAATTGATTGAAGCTTTCATAATTCTGAATTTTAATATTTTATTTCAAACATTGTACATGTGAACAACTTTATTGATAATACATCTTCAAATTGTTAGCATTCCAAGTCCGAGGAATAGTTGTTTCATCAAGAGCTTCTAGCTAATATGCATCCGATTGAAGTATCTCGGTTATTCTATAGGATCCTTCTCAATTTGGAGATAATTTTTTTTGATCCAGAGGCTTTGAAACTTCTGCCTTTCTTAGGATCAGATCTCCTGGATGGAAGACCTTCAGTTTAACTTTTACGTTATAATACCAGACTACTCTTTGTTGATATGTTGCCATCCAAACTTGAGCTTGCTGTCAGATTTCTGGAAGTAAGTCTAGATCGGCTCTCCGATATTCTGAATTGCTCGGGTCATTATACTGTTCTACTCTTGCTAATGGTAATTCGATCTCAAGTGGAATCATCGCTTCTGTTTCATAGATCAGGTTGAACGGTGATTCTCCATTGGTATGCGAGGAGATATCCGATATATCCATAAGATCGGATACAGTTCTTCCACCCAGAGATCTTTAGCTTCATTCAGTCTAGTCTTGAGACCATGTAGGATTGTCTGATTTGTTACTTCCACCTCATCATTGGATTGTAGATGACTGACTGATATGAGTTTGTGCATAATATAAAATTTCACATAAAATTTTTTAAAGTTTTAATTATCGAATTATCGATCATTGTTAGTGATGATGGTATGTGGAAGATCGAATCTGTATATGATTAACTTCTGAATGAAGTCTTTTATCTTACTTTCAGTGATTTATATCAAAAGTTCAGCTTCCACCCATTTGGTAAAATAATCAATGGCAACTACTATGAATTTTTTCTAGCCAGATGTCGGAGGAAAAGGATCGAGTATATCGATTCTTCATTGTGCGAAGGGTCATGGTGCAATAATTGATGTCAGCTGACTGGCCGATTGATATTGTATATTAGCATACTTCTGGCATGATTCACATTTTCGGACAAGTTCAGCTGTATTTTTCTTCATGATGGATCAATAATATCCTTGTCGTAAAACTTTATAAGCTAAAAATTTACCCCCCAAGTAATTTTTATAAATTCCTTCATTAACTTTTCGGAATGCATAGTCGGCATCTGCTGGTCTCAAATACTTCAATAAGAGAAGAGAGAATAACCTTTTATAGAGTTGTCCATTCATCAAAATGTATTGTGAGGCCATCCATCTTAGTTATTTAGCTTCGGAAAGATCTGCAGATAGAGTTCTATCAGTCAGGTACTGAACGATCAGATCCATCCAGCTTGGCTCATATTAACTTATAGCACTTCTTCGACTTTGTCAATGCTTGACTGTTCGAGACATTCAATAAACGTCCGATCCAGTGAGTTGAACGAAGTGGTCGCAAGTTGAGACAGTACATCCACTCGAGCATTCTCCATTCTTGAAATATAAGAGATCTCGAAATATTTTAAAATTGATATAACATCTTTCACTTTCTGAAGATACTTTATCATAACGGGATCTCGGACTTTAAATTTGCCCTTGACTTATCCGATAATCAACTATGAGTCAGTGAAGACCTTCAAATTGTCTATGTCAAGTTCTTTAGCAATTTTCAAGCCGACTAGAAGAGCTTCATATTCAGCTTGATTATTTAAAGCTTTGAAGTTAAATCGAAGGGCATATTCAATTGTAATCCCTTCGAAATTGATGAGGATGAGACCGGCTCCACTACCTTACGCGTTGGATGCTCCATCAATATGTAGCACCCACACCAATGTTAAGTTAGCTTCGAAAGTTTCAACTTACTTTATTTTATTATTGAATTCATCCTCAGGATTATTGTCAGGTATGGTATACTCGATGATGAAATCGATCAAAACTTATATCTTCATCGATGGATGTGGACGATATTGAATATCAAACTTGCTGAGTTTTATTGTCAACTTCACCATTCAATCTAAAGTATCAGGTAAGTATAAAATTATCTTCAACGGTTGATCTGTCAAGACTACAATGGGATGTGCTAGAAAGTATGGGCGAAATCGCTGTGATGATATGATTAAGACGTAGATCATCTTCTTTACCCTTGAATATCTTATTTCAGCATTATAAAGCACCTTGCTGGTGTCGTAAATAGATCATTGAATTTAGTTTTTATCATCCTGGATGAGTACTGAACTAACTGCTTCTATTGAAGTCACCAAATAGAGATACAAAATTTTTCCAACCTTTGATTTTGTAAGCAATGGTGGAGATGCCAGATATCTTTTTAGATCTTCGAATGACTGTCGGTACTCATTTGATCATGAGAAGTCTTTTGCCTGTTTTAAAGTCTTGAAGAAGAACAAGCATCTTTCTGTCGACCTTGAGATAAATTGGCTAAGTATGACGATCCTTGCATTAAGTTGTTGTATCTCTTTCTTGGAGCTTGGATGCTTCATATTGATGATAACTTTTATTTTCTCGAGATTGGCTTCAATTCCTCATTGTGACATAAGAAATCTAAAGAATTTTTCAGAAGTTACTCCAAATGCATACTTAGTCGGATTCAATTTCATCTAATATCATCGAAGTGTGCTAAAGACTTCTTCCAAATTTCGAACATGATCAGAAGTTTAAAGGCTTTTCACCAGCATATCATCAACATAGACTTTCATATTTCGTCCAATTTGTATCTTGAATATTTTGTTGACTAGCTGTTGATAAGTAGCTCCGGTATTTTTTAAACCGAATAGCATTACTTTGTAAAAGTAGATGCCTTTGTCGGTTATAAAGGCTATGTGCTCCTCATCTTCGGGTGCCATCTGAATTTGATTGTAACCTGCAAAGGCATCTACGAAGCTTAAGAGTCGGTGTCCCAAAATCGCATTAACTAGTTGGTTGATCTTTGGCAAAGAGAAACTGTCCTTCGGACAAGCTTCATCTAGATTTATATAGTCGATGTAGATTCTTTATTTTCTATTGGCTTTTATCACCATCACTACATTCGTGAGCCAATCGAGATAATTAGCTTCTTTGATGAAGCCAGCTGCGAGGAGCTTATCGATCTCTTCGTCGATGACCTTTTGCCTTTCAGGAGCAAAAAGTCTTTTCTTTTATCTCACCGACCTAACTTTAGGATCAATTATTAACCTTGTGAGTTATTACTTTCGGAGGAATTTCTGACATATCTATTGCCGACCAAGCAAAAATATCGGCATTTGCTCTTAATAGATTCATCAATTGTTGCCGCTCCAGATTAGATAACTGCGATCCAATTTGGACCGTCTTCTCAGGATCTTCTTCTTTTCACGGGATGGAAACCAGTTGTTCGGCTGGTTCACCTCTTTTTTTATTTTCTCTTGGTCTAATTTATCAACGGACAAAGAGTTTTCAGATTGATTATTTTGTGTGGAGACCAGAAAGTAACATCGAGCAAACTGTTGATCTCCACGTATTTCTCCGACTTTATCTTTTGTTGGGAATCAGATCAGTAAATGGTATGTTGAGACTACTACTCTCAGAGCATTAAGTCCAGATCATCTAAGTATGGCATTGTAAGCCGATGAAACTCGGATGACTGTGAATGTCAAAAGAATAGTACTTTATTGTGGATCTGTTGTTGCAGTTAATGAGAGAGTGATTTCTCCTTCTACAGTAATTGCATCTCCAGTAAAATCGACTAATGGCGTTGAGACTATTCTGAGTCGATCAGTTGGTAGTCGCATTCGGGAGAAAGTCAAGTAAAAAAGAACATCGATTGAGCTTCCATTATCAACTAAAATTCTTTTTACATTATAATTTACTATCATCATTGAAACAATGACAGTATCATCATGGAGAATTTGTATTCTCCTAATATCATCTTTCGAAAAAGAGATTATATTGTCCAATCATCGTTTCTTCATCGACTCTTCTTCGGAAGTTGGCCCTCGGTTCTTCGATCATCCAGAGATCATATTAATACTTCCACCATTGGCTGATTGTTGATCATTTTCTCAGCTTGTGGCTAAGGTTGTTGGTCGGTGGGAGGTTGAGTCAGACGATCTCGTCAAAATTTTTCGATATAGCCTCATCGAATCATGGCCTCTATTTCGTCCCTGAGTTGGATGCACTACTTGGTATCATATCCGTCAATGCATAGGAGGGCATCAGTTGTCCCCTGGATCATCATAAGAGCTTTGTAGCTCTTTAGGTAATCAATTGGGTTGGTGGAGCCGTCATATGGCTCCATCTGTGGCATCTTGAATCGAGACGAAATCAGCTCATTCAGGATGCATTGAAAGAGAGGTTGGGCAGTGTGGAAGTAGTAGTCATTGAAAGATTTCCGACTTTCCATCTGAAGTCGGATAAGTTGACGGTCGATCTCTTTAAACTTATGCTCGTAGTCATCGAGCCACCGTTGTTGAGATAATTCGAGGATAGAGTCCCCCAAAGAATTTAAGGATGGAGATGGAGAAGGTTCACGCGATCTTTTTTCCTTCTTGATACTATGTACATGAAAAGAAGAAGGAGACCATCGCGAATGATGGGTGGTGTGGTGAGAATGTCGAGAACATGGCCGCTCGACTCGATGAGAATGCCGAGATGACCATCGTTCTGGAGATGATGAGGGTGAACGCCATGGAGGATGGTGGCTGTGCCTAGACGGTACTGAATGAGTCACCGACTCCTCCACCATCAGTGGTTGCTGTTGCTGCTGTATTTGTTGCCATTGGAGGCTGTGAACTACCTCCGTTAATACCTTCATTTGCTACATCAGGATAGTAATTTTCGCATCTATAGTGACTATAGGATGCGAAGAGCTGGATCCTACCAATGGAGGTGGGGGAAGAATATCTTTCCAGTAGGAAGACTGTCTCATAGATCTTGTAGAATGTTGAGCTCTGATCTTAGCCATAGTTACTCATATCTTCTCCCTACCTGGTGTGCCAATTGTTGTGACCAATCTCCTGTTGCGCTCGTTGTCGGAGAAGAGTACCTGCAAAAGAAGTCCGCATTGACTGAAGTTATATCCGATGGGGACCCTCCGATGCTTAAGTCAGTAGGAAGTGGTGAACAGCAGATAAAATTTTTAAAACGGTAGAGTCTCAGTCCAGAAGTACTTTATCAAATGCTGTTCATTTACCTCCTTTTATAGATGAGTAGTTGATAACCATTTGTAATGATTAGACACGTGGGTCCTGCATATTTCGATATTATGTGATCGTGGGATACGTGGTTATACCTGTCTCTGATCATATTTTGGCCATTATACGCTCTCTGCGCTGGCAGTTTCAGGTAAACCAACTATATATCGGTAATAATAGTATATCGATCATATGTCAATAGTCGAGGAGATCCAAATAAGCATCGATCGACAACTCTGATATGCCGATGGTCATCGATCAGAGATTAATCAAATTTTTGTGGTTGTCTGTTGATGGTTGAGGATAGCCGACTGTCAGTCAGCCAACTGATTGTTAGTCGGCACTTTGTATTTATAAGATCAATTTAGAGTCGGAATCGAGGGTTGGTTGAATTGTCCCAACACTTCTATTATTGATAAGCAATAAAAATATTTTAGTTCTCCTCTAAAAAGGGAAAAAAAACTAAGTACTACGGATCAAATGCATCTCTCAAAGGCCACCAACATGGAGATATTTTAGAAGCGATTGACACCTCTATTCCACAAGCCGACCTCGAAAGTGCAGATATCCTAGAAGTGACTAGGACCGCTGTTCTACGAGCCTACATAGCTAGGGAGCAAGCTCGAAGATATGAATCCCCTCCATGGGAGAAATTATTGCATGCACCGGGTGCATGGAATCGGAGCAAATTTCGAAGCATGTACATGGTAGATAGCGTGCAATTGGGAATTGGTGAAATACAAGGGGTAGTACCTCTGTGATGGTAGCTCGTACGGAATGTGTCTTGGCATCTACTCCGCATATCACAGATTTGAGACCATGCGCATTCAATTAAATGAAAAAATTTATTTTCGATGCCTGTGCAGATGGGGGTAGATCCGATTTCTAATCCGCCGTGTGCTGAAGTGGGGCTGGAGGTGACATACTCACCTAACTCGAGATCTTTCCTCGGGCATGGTGGGGATGAGATTGCGCTTATTGCTCTCCACATCGAATATTCACTCAGCAGGATGGAGGCCCTCATGGTTCTATTCAGAGGAGATTGCTCCACCGATGAACCTCCCTCACCCCATTTTTTGTATCCAAAAAAAAAAAAAAATAATGGGTAGCATGGCGTGTTATCCACTGTAGGATTTGACGTGTTCCAATTGCACCTGGATGCAACATGGAGGCCCTCCATGGAGATATATCATGTTTGGCTAGGAGCCTAGGACCTTTGCTCAAAAGTTCTAGCATAGCCTAAGCTCTTATAGGAGGAAGCGCCCACAACCTGATCACCTAGGTGCTTACAATCCAAAAGAACTCAACTAATCAAAGGCCCGATTTCAAACGATTGAGGTATATTATCTCAGCCTCAAACAGATACTATAAATGTCTCTCAAGGCCTGATGGCCCACAAAACCAAAGACTACCATCTGCGTCTCAGATAGGATGACCTTAAATACTTCCAAACCTATTCTAAAGGTATTCTGTATTCATTTAGCCAATCTCAAGCATTTTGATTTTATTGCAGCCTATTTCTATATGGTCTCAATGGGAACATCTCAATCTATCTCTATGGCATTTTGATCATGGCTTTATCTTATCTTAGCTGATCTCTATGGATATTCTATTTTTATCTTAGTCTATTTCCACGTGTTTTATCATCTTATTTCAGCCTGTCTTTAAAGGCATTATGGTTTCATCTCAAAATGGCATTATAAATTTATTTTGGCATTACTCTGTTTCAACTAATCTCTAAAAAAGCATCTTAGTTGATTTGGGTCATTTTAGCTAACCTCAAGTACTTGAACTAATTGTTAAGCACCTTGGTCTGATTTGGCCTACCTGGGCATCCATAAGGCATCCTCAAATTCTCAAAACAAGAAGTCAAGTATTCAGACAATGAATACAATTAAAAGAGGTGCCGTGAAAGAAATAATATTTTCATTAATATTTATGATATATGATTACAAAATGGGTCAAGGGCTAGGCAAGACTTCATTACAAGAGAAGAAGATCAAAATTACCAAAGGCCTATTGTTGCTTAAATCGGTTGAGGTCGAAAGACGGACGCCTGAGGTCGGAAGATAAATGCCTGATCCTCGTGCACGGATGCTGGTATTGGAGTGACTTATAAAATAAGTCTCAAATCAGAGGTTGTAGCTCCGACGAGAAGCCTCCGACGCTCAAGTTAGAAAAGTAGAGAATAAAGGAGCAGCAACTGATTCTCTAAGAAGAATTCGATTTGACTTACTTAGGTCATCGGGACTCTCGTTGTTTTATATAAAAAGATGTTGAACAGCTGGATTATTAGCTGTGAGATCATATGATCTCGAAATTGTCGAGCCGTTAGACATGCTAAATTGGACGAGATAATTCAGCCCTCGATCACTCCTGTGAAGTGAGGAGATCATTGCTGATAGCATACTGAGTGAAAAATTTGAATATCCCTTTTGAATAACCTCAAAATCCGTGCCTGATTTGTTGGCCTTGTTAAATGAGTGGTGTCACCTCATGGCAGATGAGGATCCCACCTATTAATTACATAAGTTGTCAATCAGGAGAGATTTTAGCTTTTATGTGCTCTTTACGTGGAGACATTTATTATTTTTGGCCTCAGCTCATATCAGCATGGATGCTCAGGATATCTCGTATCAGCATAGAGGAGCTCATATCAGGATCAGTTCAGCTCATATGAGGATAGCTCTTCACAGCATAGTCATAGTTCATAGAGCTGTAAATCTGAGACATCCATGATACCATCGTAACAGCCTCCATTTTATAAGGTCAATAACTTCATAGGAGCAACACCAAGAAGGGCAAGAAGAAGACCTATAAAAGCTTAGTCTTTGGGGCTCAAAGGCCCCTCGGCACCATCTTCACTTCTCCCAAAAGGGTTGAGGCAACTGAGATTAGCCTCGAGGAAGAGTTTTGCCACTTGGCCCTTGCACTTGTTGAAGCCCTTCAACCGCAATAAGGACCAGCTTCGTATGATAATCCCCCAAAGCCATATACTCCTCTATAGCTCAGAGGGTCTTCTACTCAACTTCGACAGCCTAGAACTTAGCGATTTTCAGCTTCTTAGTCGTGGCAACTCAGAGCTCAACCACCTCAGCCCGGCCCTCCATGACCCCTAGCTTACTCTTAATAGATTTCACACAGTGGCCACCCTCTCCCTGAGTTCATGCATGACTGATTCGAGTTCGTCTGCTCGATGCCTGAGGTGCTTCTCATATGATAAAGCCATGAAATCAATATCTTGGAAGCAAAGAAGGACTTAGTAAGGGAGCTTGGCTCCTTGAAAAAAGAAAAGAGAAAGAAAGAAATTACAGAATCACCGCTCAATGCTGACTAAAATGGCTATCAAGGTATCTACTGAGAGAACTTAGCCGACTGGCCCTGTAGAGACTCTCAATGTGGCAAAGTGAACTTAAGATGATTTCAAGAAGCTCTCCAACTATGACAGAACTGTTGGAGCTTACTCCCCATATATAGAGCCCCAAATTGTCTAAATCAACTTGACTGATCATCTCTCTATCCAGATCAGCAGGCATATATCACATCCACCCACCTCCAGATGGCCAATGCTACTTTAGAAAGGCAAAACGAGAGAACTTGCCCTTTGGGGAGCTCCCACTTAGAATTTAATGGCCTCTTCGGGGTAGCATAGAGTCTGATGATGCAAGTACTTCCTTCACTTGAATCAAAGAAGATGGTTGAGACTTAGAAGTGGAGGATAAGTAACGTGGCAATAAATAATCATAATGATATGACATGACCAAATTTGTCGTAGTCAATGTGGCAACCCAAGCTTACTCTTGATGCTCTAAGGCAAGTAGATCGAGACCATCTTTGCCGACCTGAAGGCCAAGATGAGTGGATTGGAGGCAGCTAACCTCCGAGATTGTAGGCCGCATGCGAATAGGCACTCATGTAGCTTGACATCTATCGTTGATCGGCTTGAACCCTCTCACCTCACTTGGTGGCCTTCCCACCTTACGTGAGAGTGTATCGTCTCCATCATGCCCAGAGTGAAGATTACTATAGTAAACCCAGACAGTTATGCCATATTCTAATGTGGTTATGGTGCAATTTTGCCCGATTACAACATGACTCTAATCTATTATAATAGGATCTTTAGAAAGCTTTTGACTCCTGATCACCTATATATAGATCTAGAATCACTCTATCAAATATAGGATATCATGAACCCTTCATATATTGAGGTCTTTCGTTCATCTCTCCCATCACTTTAGCATCGAAGGATCTAGTTGGAGCTAATTCAGTGAATCCTTTGATCTCTTTATCACCTTGCATATCAACAAAAGCAGCCTACAACAGTGACTCGAAGAACAACTGCAATAGTAATAGTTCATTTAAAGATTATGTTTAGTCTCATTTTGACTAGATTACTTCTCATACTTTATATATTTATCTTGCAAATATTGTAAGTAAATGTTTCCTTATCCATCTATAGTTGGTAATTCTAATTTTTCTAATTTACAAGTTTAATTTAGTATTTTTTTATTTATTTTTTATAATATGGTTTAAATTTTAAATTATTTATTCATTTATTATCATAAAATATTGATCAAAAAATAAGAAAAAAAAAAAAAAAGAGGATTCTTGATATGACCTCACCAACAAGATGTTCATTATACGTTTCCTTACACATTTATTGATGGTATTTTTTTATTTACTTATTTACTTATTTACTTTTCTTAGTTACTTTCCATCATAGTTTTTATTTTATTATATTTTTCCTTGTTGTCAAACCTTTGCTCTCTTTTTTTTTTCCCCTTATACAATATTGTGCACTTGTTCTCTCTCTCTCTCTCCCCCTCCGTTCCTCCCAAACCGAGCATCACTTGACGTTTCAACCGAGCATCAATTGACGTTTGTCTTCTTCTTACTAACCCAAGCAACTCAATCCTAACAACTTGACCCAACTCAACGTTGTGCCTATGCTAATAAAATTGATCTCAAATTGGGTGTAAGCTAGGTTTTGGCTTTTTTAAGGTCGGATCAAACGTGGTTTAGGATGAAACATTTTTATCTTGGATTGGGCTTTTATACCCACCCTGTTTGAGTTACATAATTCTGCTCCTCGTTGGACCTGATATATGGGAACACATCAACCATATTTGCTAGATATAAATGAAAGAATAGTTGGCTGCAAGATCACACACACTCGGGTGTGGTTTGTATCTTTTGTGCGAAAGAATGACTGATCTTCCTTTGAGACAAATTATTAGATCTCACCCCATACGGATTTCAAAGCACTCCGAACTCTTAATTCATCCACTTGTACTGATCTCGAAGTAACCATTATATAATTCAATGGTGGATTCACGCAAAGGAAGGTGAATCATTCTTTTGCGTGAACAATACAACCCTTATCCAAAATACTCTGTCATGTTATGCAACAAATTCACTTCTCAAATGTACTTAAAGATTGGGGCATATTGCACCTAGGCCTCTCACATGCTAAATAACTATAGGCAAAAAGAGAAATTTAACAACCAAAATTCCCGTTGATTCCATTAAGACCAGTGCTACGGATTAGAGCAAGAGCTATCGATAGGTTGAGCCAGCTGAGCAGTTTAAATCATAATCACAAGTTTAGTGTTCAGCAATGATATGGCTAGATGATTGTTAATTACAAAAAATTCAGCAAAGCCATCAAAAGTTCCGAAAGAATTCCGATAACCAAAAGTTAGAAAAAAAAATGCAAAAAATATGGAAGTTTCTGAAATTTAATTAAAAAAACTTATCATACGGATAAGAATAATAGGTGACAGCAAATGACATCACCGCTAACAACAAACATAATATCATTAACTTGTAATACATATTTATTTAATAAATCATGAATAATTTGTGAATAAATCATAAAATCATATATATAACGATATTCTATGGAGAGATATCATAGTATTGCCAACTCAGCTTCTACGATGAATTTGGTTGTGCCACGTATACTTCAAAAAAGACGGATCGCATGGAGAGTTTCCAGGAAGGAGCGAGCCGTGTGTAGTTACAAAATACCACGCATCATCTAAGCTTCCCTATTCGGCCGCTCAAGCCTTCCATCCGATTGGATTAAAGAGCTCTTGCTCCTTCGCCCACATCCTCCACAAAGACCACGACGATGCCACCATCGGCCACCTCCAACGGCCACCTCTTCCTTCCTCCCCTCCAGCCTCTGCCTTTTTCTGATTCGTCACCGGCTTCAGCGGCGGTTCTTTGCTTCGGGATCTAAGAACCTTCGCACAAATTAATTACATTAGGTCACGTGCGAAGTCGGTGCTGGAAGCTCCTAAATGAGGTGAGGGGGTTTCGTGGTGCCAGAGCCAGGGGAGGGGAGTGGGGTTGGTGGTGCTGAAGTCGAGGGAGAGAAGGGGAGGAGGTTTGGTGGTCGCATAGAGCCGGATACAGCGTGGACGGTGGGTGCGATACGGATGGTGAGTGTGGCGTAAACGGTGGTGGGGCGGGGCCGCGGCAAGGCCAATGCGGACAGCCGCAGCCTGGGCCTCACACAATAAGGGCAGGGGGTGAGGGAGAAGCGACGAGAGGAAGGGATATCATCATCAGAGCCGGTGCCGACATTGAAAAGCTCCCAAATGAGGCGAGGAGTGTTAGTGGTGCCAAAGCCGGGGGAGGGGAGGGGTGGGGGTTTGATGGCGACGTAACCGGAGGAGGGGAGGGAGTTTGATGGTCGCACGAAGCCGAGTGCGGCATGGACGGTTGGCGAGCCCATTAGGGGGCGGCACAGACGACTGCGACCTAGGCCTCATGCAGCAGGAGCGGGGGGTGGGGGGGAGGCGGCGGGAGGAAGGGATGGGAAAAAGAAAAAAGAAAAAAAGTAAAAAAATATTTGAGGGAGGAAAAAGAAAAAAATATTATTATTTTATTATTAATAATGATTTAAATATTATTATTTTTTACATAATATTAATTTTAAAATAATAATGGAAATATTATTTTTTAAAAATATTATTTTAAAAAATAATATTTTTATTATTAATTTAAAAATACTATTTGTATAATAACATATTATTTTTAAAAAAATTTTAAAAAAATAATAATAAAATATATATTTAAAAAATATTATTCAAATAATATTAATTTTAAAATAATAATAAAAATATTTTTTTCAAAATATTATTTTAAAAAATAATATTTTTATTATTAATTTAAAAATACTATTTGTATGATAATATATTATTTTTTAAAAAAATTATTTGAAAAAATTAATAATAAAATATTATTTTAAAAAAATATTTCTAAAATAATAAAAAAATATTATTTTAAAATATTATTTTATTATTAATAAAAATTTAAATAATAATAAATTATTATTAATAATAAATATTATTTTATTAATAATAAAATATTATTATTATTGATTAATAATAAAAAAATTATTTTAGTAATAGTACTAAAATATTATTATTTTATTAATAATAATATATAAAAGAGGAAATGTGTAAGCGGAGAATCCATGGGATTTTTTCTCCCCCCCACCCGGAGGGAGGGTTGTGGTAGAGGCACCATGGGCCGACGACGGAACCAAGCCCACCCCTTTGCTCGAAGGCTATTAAATGCAGAGATTTGACTTTCAAATTGATAGAGTACGGTGTTCTATTTGTGGATAATTTATCAAGTTTGATCTGATTCGATGGATCGATTCAGATCTCAAAATATATTATTTAAAAAAATAAAAATAATATTTTTAAAAAATAAATTAGTATGTTATTATTTTTAAAATAAAAAAAAATAATATGTTAGCTCGCATAGTTATGGTATATGCTTAAATATATTTGATTTGTCATTTGAGGGGTTGTGATGTATCTATGGGTTGTATGGCCGTAGAGTTGAAAATGGGTTAAACATAGATTGGAGTATTGGAGTGTTGCCAACTCAGCTTCTCAAATGGATTGAAAGAGCACCTCTTCAGTGTAACTATTTAATACGATACAATCAATATATTTTATTTTTCTACATTTAGTCCCATGCAATGTGCGGGTCTTCGATTAGTTTATGTATAATTTAAAAATAATTATATAATTATGGATTGGTTTGTTTTCTAAGGATAATTCAAAGAATCATTTAGCTCTGAGGAAAACTGAAAACAATTTGACAGTTGATCAATAATTCAGAAAAAAATTAACTCAACCCAAGAAAACCAGTTCATGACCAGATTCTTAGGCTCTATAGCATGATTGGGTGCAAAATATTGGAAAGCCTTGAAAGTTTCAGGCCAGGCCGGAGCGATGAAATATAAAATGATCGGCCCAAATTTGGTCTATCCAAAAATACAACTACTCGTGGGGATATTTGGTTAAGAAATATTGAGATAAAATTAAAATAAAAATAGGTGATTCTCATTCTACCCATTTTATTTGAAGGAATCATAATTTAATTTCTATTTCAGGATGGAATGAAAATGGTCCAATCCATCTAGAACTAAATCTTTATTCTTTTCCAAAGATTCAAATTTTCATTCCGGTTCCGATTCTAATTATGAATTAAATGCTTCAAAGAATTTGACCATTTCGATTCTGATTCTGATTCTGATGCTCATCCATTCCGATTTCGATTGTGAACCAAACACCTCTATGTCTGGTTAGAAATGAATCCAGCTCAAGCCCACTCCTACCCGTAATTAGGAGGCCCAAACTAAGGATGTAAATCATCTTCGTCTTTCTTCCGTGCAAGGGAAAGAACCAGAATGTTAAAGTTTGCAATCTGTTTACCTAAGCATTCTAAGTCCCTGTTACCTAGTAGACCTGTCCAGGTCTTCAAGTGCTCTCTCTCTCTCTCGTTCTTCCGGCTGATTGCCTTCCACCCAGAAATCGGAATCGTTTTGAACCAAGGACTGACAGCTCCTCCTTCTCCCTGTGAACCAAGAGTTAAAAATGGGACAAGAACTCATCAATTTGGATTGGAATCAGGCGGCGTTCTATCTTTGAAAGTAGGCAGATGGAGTCGGCATATCCACAGCCCCTTCATGGCTTCTGGGTGAGCCAGTAAAAGCGACGGAATTACCTATTTATTGGAAAATTGGACTTCCTCGAGATTGGATTGGATGCACTTCGAAAAATTGATAATACGGGATAAGTCTTGCATTATAAACCCTCGATTCAAAAATTTTTATAATTCTTTTTAAAAAAAAAATTAAAGCAACACCTCTTCAATTTTTTGATGAAAATTATTTTCATTTTAAAATTTTTAATTCTTTCAATTAGATCTCAAAATTTAATTCCTTCCATTGGAATCCTCGCAACGGCTTGCCTCCATCCATTCTCCACTCCTATCATCATACGCCCGCTTCTACTTCGTAGAGCCAAACATTATTCTATTCTGGCTCTTTCTTCTTGTTGCTTTGCTTGTTCTTTCTTTTCTTTCTATTTTCAAAGATTAAAAACCCTTCAATTCAATCTCTAAGAATATAGCATTTGTTGCTACGGGGCAACCACAACAATAAAACGAGAGCTTGTGAAGAAAGCATACTGCAGTTATTTTAATTCATAATCAGGGACCATCTATTGCCCAAGCAAACAAACAAAACCGGTATGCCAGCAGAAAAAAAAAAAAAAACAAAAAATAAATGTCTATTTCTTCGTCTCTGCTCCTCACCATCTCCCACATCCCTTTCTGATCAAAGCTCTCCATCTTCCCCAGCAATATCTCAATATCTACTTTTCGGACGGGTTGTTGTTGCTGCTGTTGTTGTTTTATTTTTTATTTTTTAATACTGAAACAGATAATATTGTTTTGAATAGGCCCTGTAGACAGTATTTACTTTTAGACCGAACCTAACCAGCTTCTATAGTATTTATTCAAAATATTTCCTTCAGCCTTCCATTTGGAATAGATGAAATACCAGACCGACCTTCATGAACTCGTTCTCTGCATTTCCTTCCACCAGTTTGTAACCTTTTTTTCAAGAATAATAAGTTTGTTCCTTCAGCATCCATAGCCAAAAAAACCAAAAGATATCTCCTGCCATTGTAAGATCCAGGAAGCATCTTTTATTCACAGCCCTACCCTGCATGCATGCAGAAGATACTGTTTTAAGATACTGTTTTCATATTTTGAACGTATAATTTCCATGACACAGTGGAGAAACCTTATTCTTGCACCAAGGCTCACCCTCTCTAACTTCCACAGCAAAGCAATCTATGGTTGGTTAGTGTATTTATTGGACCATAAGCATTGCCTTCCACCATGCAATCCTCGTACCAAAATCTCCTGATGATCAGCCCACAACAATGAGAGGGCTTATGATGATATTGTCCTTGTAAAACCAGAAATCAGTATACCTGGTTTAAGTAAATCGTTTGACTAGACCACCCACTGTAAAATACTTCTATGGAAAGGTTACAATATGGAAAGCAGAACAGTAATTGAATTATAGATCATATAACTAACATTTTTCAAAGAAAAGACTGAAATCTCAACAACAACAAAATAATAAAGTAATAAAGGAAAAGAAATAATAAGCACTTCCAGTTAGGTTCTTCTACAGCAAAAAGGGATAAAACTAAACTTTGGATGTCACAAAAGCAAGCTTCTGATGTGATTCATCTTCAGGGATTATTTCTTAGGCAGCCATCATCATCCGCACGAACTCCTCATAATTCACCTGTCCATCACCATCTATATCCGCTTCCCTGATCATCTGCTCAACCTCTTCATCAGTCAGTTTCTCCCCAAGATTGATCATCACATTCCTCAGCTACATACATGGGAAATGAAATTGCATTAACAATCAAATATCGACACGTGCTCTGATGAAAACCATAATTCAATGCTTTTCAATGGAAAATATAATTTTTATAACATATATTTAATCTGAATTCGAATTTTCTTGCCCATAGACGTAACACCCAATCATGATAATAACCTGGTTCCTAAGAAGGGTAATAAATCTGTCATGTAATTCTAGATAGTAAATGAAATATAATACATCATAGCACTAGGTTAAGAGCCACCGCTAGGTTTTGAATCCTAGACCTTCTCTATAGACATGCCCTGAGGAGAGGGTGCCAACCAGCTGAGCTAAAGGGTTTTGTCATTTTTGAAGATGTCTTAGCTTCAAAATTTTCCAATCCCCGTTAGGAAATGCGTGCCTGTCAAACTTCATACATGACCAAGTTCAGAGAAGAGCACTAAACAGTTCTTAGATATATTTCTTTTAGTGAAGGCATGTCAGACAAGTAGAAAAAAACACTATCCAATATTCACCTCATTGGCTGAGATGTACCCATTTTGGTCCTTATCGAAGACCTTAAAGGCTTCTTTCAACTCTTCTTCAGCATCAGTCTCCTGCAAAGCCAAGAAAACTGAATGTAAGTTCAAAATTTAATTTTTAAGAAGGAAGAATTGAAGTTCATATGGGGCTGTAAGATTCTTCCAATGCCCAATCATGTTTGCTATGTTTGTAGACCATCCATCATTTGATAGAAATTTTATATGTCAAGCATGACAGTTTTACCTTCATTTTCCTAGCCATTAGGCTCAAGAACTCTCCAAATTCTATGGTACCATTCCCATTTGCATCAACCTCACTGATCATATCCTGCAGCTCTTCTTCAGTGGGGTTCTGGCCCAATGATCGGATGACAGTAGCCAGTTCTTCCAGTGTGATGCAGCCTATCATAGTACAGCATTAATCATATCAGATAATGACATAGATCCATAACCAAATTTCCCTCATAAGGAATCATAGACAGATACATAATCAATAATCATTAGAAACGATTACTGAACAAAAATAGAATAGGAGAAACTAAAAGCAGTAAAGACTTCCATAGAAAATTCATGAGATAAGTAGTTGGTGTGACAAACATAGTTTTAGATTAGAACAAAAGGTAGTTTTAGCTTTGGCAAATAAAACAACTAAAATATTGATATATGATTTATCAAAATTTAATAACCTACAAAAACTAGCCTTAACATAAAACCAACTCTGTAAACTCTTATTTACAAATTCCAAAATTATCAACCTTAACAAGTCCCAATAACCAAATCTTTTCTTACATATTAATATTAGATTGTTAATGATAAAAAGTTTACAGGAAAAGACGCACAAGAAATCCTAAAGGTTTTGTTACAGCAAAAAGAAAATACAAAAGGTTTTATTTGGCTTGTAGGCTCAAATATCCTATAGTTTGGCCAGCTGTTTATAGGACAATAGTCCCAAAAGACTCATCACATGGCATAAGCAAAGCCATCCGAGGAATGGAATCTTCCCAGAAGAAGACAACCAATTGGACAACAAAATCTTTTCCATGAGCTGGGCTTTTTTGACCATGACCAGTTCATGGATCCTTCCACAAACTTTAAATTAGTGGTGCACTCACATGTACATAGATTGACAAGAAAGAAACAGCCATACAACCACAAGCTACTAGATTCATTATAGAACATAGAATGAAGGTCCAAAGCAATGGTGAATCTATAGTCACCCATCAAAATCCCATGGCTTGGACCAAAATCCCTACCATGAGGAGAAAATTCCAATAGACAACTTAATGTCACATAACTCACATCCTCACAAAAAAATTGACAAAGAGTCATGAAAGCCCCAATTCTTGCATGAAAGAGAACACAAAACTCACATGAAAACATATTGGTCAATGTTTCATCAAAATCCATTTGTTCAAGCACAAAAGGAAGTCCTACATGATCTAAAACTGACCATGAACACTATTTTGAGACCAACCTTAATCTCCAAAAGTTCGCTTGAGTGAAGAGTCATGAAACACATATCTATAAAAAGGAAAATAAACTAATCCTACCAAAATATTAACACACAAACCACACCAAACCATCTTAGATTGTGTTGAATTAACTTTATGAAACAATCTTTTGGAGGTGTAGGACATAGAAACACATAAGCCACAAAAGAACAAAAACACTGGATTGAACTACAAAGTCTCACTAGCTCATTATAGAGTCAAAAATCTCTCAATCCAAAGCATATTTAACCAACCCAAACTCAAAAAAGCCAGAAACAGAAACTATAAAAAAAATTATCTACTTATACAAAATAACCCCACCCAACTCAATTAAACCATCAACCAACTTAGAGCACAAACTATAGAAAAGAAGTGCAAGAAAGATGGGTGTCAGAGAGAAAAAAAGCATCAGAGAGAGAGAGAGAGAGAGAGAGAGAGCAAACCATCTCCATCCTTGTCAAAGAGGCAGAAGGCCTCTTGGAACTCAGAGATCTGCTCCTCTGTCAGGATATCCATGACACCACTATCTAAAAACAGTAGAGAGAGAAAGAGCGTGAGGGAGAAACGGAGATATAGACGAAGGAGGGGAGAAGGATCCTTGCAGTGAGAACGAACCAGGGATTCCCCAGGCCTTTTGTAGCCGAGTCCAAGGGAGGGGTGGAGGTGCGCTGCGGTGGGGCTCTTGCTTAGGTGAATAAGCTTGACTTTTTGGCACGGTTGGTCAAATGGACACTGTACAATATAATTAAATTAAAAAAAAAAATAAAGGAAAGCAAAGGACGAGAAGATGTATTAGCGGGCTGTCTTTCCCTGACCACACAAAAAACAAAAATATCTTAGATTGTGGTCTTAATCACCAATTTTTCCACCCAATTATCTTTCTTTTTACTTTCTCCTGCATTCCAAGGGAGATGCACCACCATGACCCCTTCCTTTTCTTCCATTTATCCTTCTCTTTAGCTTTGCCTTTCACTGGGAATTGAAGTATCACTCATTATGATCGTTTAAAACAAAGAAAAGTGTCATCCACATCAAATTTGGTCTCACCTGGCTTTTGTTTCATTGGATAAATAATGAGGGGATGCCGATGTAGAGAAATGAGTGAGATGTCCTAATGGGGAGTGCAAATATCAGTTCTCTTTGTTTATGTTCTTTTCCAGCTTTCAGACAGCTGGATGTTGGATTTGGGTGATGGAGGATGGGGCTTTCAAGGAGGGGGGCTGATTGGGTGAGGATTTAATGTTTTTTAAGCTAGGGTTGGGTGTTCAAGCCAGGGATGGTTTTATATCATGCCAGTACCATTGGTGAGGTCCATCTGCTTTCTTTTTTTATTTAAATAACTTGCATATCCCCACTTAGATATGATTTTAGCACATCTTGTCTTCTCTCATCCAAATATCCATTCATCGTTGCTAAGAGCAATGCATGAGTAAGTAGTAAATATTATCTCCAATACTCTAAATTTATATTTTAGAATTATAATAGTAGGAATTCCGACATAAATAAGGTGAGAGCATGATTAAACTCAAGACACTATATGTACTGCCAAGTGATTTTATCAACCCAATTAGTTGCCATTTGCCACCCTCTATGTGTGTTCTTCTAATAAACTTGAATCTAGTTGGTATGAAATTCGAGTTGGGCGAGCCAATCTTCACATACATCAGCTACTATAACATAACACAATTTTCTATTAGGTGCCCATCTCACACCTAGTATGCATTTTCAACTTTAATAATAAGGTAAAAAATAATTATGAGATTTCCAAATGTCATGAAAAAAAAAAAAAAAAGAGAGAAAATGATCCGATACCCCATACTTGGAGAAAAAGATTGAAAAATATATCTTTCACACGCATCGTGCATATCCAATGCTAGCACCTTATAAGATGGATAAAATAATTATTATTTCATAGAGTTGAAATTATATTTAAAAGAATAAGATAGATCCTTCGATCTATATGCAAATTCAACTTCATACAAAATAGTTAAATCTACAAATATGTTTAGCCGTCCAACATATTTACCTTTTTGACAATGATAGCGCCTTTTTGTGGGATCCTTATGATGATAATCCAAAAAGCTAAAAAATTTATGGGCTACCTATTATGATTTTGTGTAGGGCTGAACAAATAATTAAAATCTGAAGAAATCCATCCAATCTAATCCAATAAACATCGGTTTCATCAGTTGAAAGATATAAATCGAATGGAATCGAGTTGGAGTCTGTGAAAAATTAATTATTTACGGTTCGGATTCGATTTCTATACTTTTAATTTATATAAATTAACTCCAACCGATGTACTATTTCACAAACTCACTTCATTTTTGAGACGATATCATTTAGACTTTAATACTTCATTATAAAAAACTTCTCGTCACTACTTTGGATTCATGAAAATATTAATATTGAATTGTTAATAGAAGCACATCAATTTGAGATAATTCTAAAGTGAAAGCTTTCAGATATAGTTACTTTCAGACGAGTAAATTTTTTTAATTTCTATTTTATTTTGTATAAGTTCAAAAATAACTCCAAAATTTATAACTTATAAGATTTAGATCTTTTTTGCATTAAATTGATAAAAAAAAAATCAATAACTTACATGGGCCAACATTGGACTTAAAATCAACATTGAAATCTAAATCGACACAACTCCGAACCTGCTACAAACTATTCACTTCGATTTCAAACGGTTTATACATGATAAATGGTCGGCAGCGGATTAAATTTTTTACAATCCAATTAGATTAGATCAGATAAAATTTTTCTCTCAATCCGATCGAACCTGATTTGTGCTTAGCCCTAATTTTGTGAGCCATGGAGAAATTAGAAATAAATATTTTTTGTCTAAAAAAAGATAAAAAATTAATTTTCTTATTAAGTTATTCTCCACATAGAGAACTAGAGATAAATCTCTAGCTCTACTTTCAACTTAAAAATAGCTCTCTAGATGAGTTTTATGTAAAAATAGCTATCTATTTCAAATATAAATTAAAAATAATTCTTTATTTTTTATTAAATTATCTTTATATTCTTTAAAATACTGTAGTATTATATTATCATAGTACAGTATTTCTTTATAATAAGATAATATTAATTATATTTGTTGTGCACACGTGTCAAGCAGGTCGTCGGAGACCGCACGCTCCGTCCCACGAAGTATTGCCCGCTTTGGCTAGGTCCTGACAGGGAGCGTGCCCCGTTGTCCCCACCGGGGGTTGTCCCTGGAGCTCCTGATCGGGCCCCACGGGGGTTGTACCTCCCCGGCCCAGCGTCACGCAGACGGCCTCACGATTTTGTCCTTTGCCCTTTGGGCAAAAGGCGTCTCATGAGGGAAGGTGTGCTCGTATCCTCTTAAGCACATGCACACACCAGAGTTGCCCGATGTGGGACTATTAAGGGAGGTCCCCTCACAGCCTGCCCACAACATGCCCCCCACTCTGGAGGTGCATGTGCGGACAGGGGCGGGTGCCCCTACCTGGCGCGCCACTGTTGTGCGCACGTGTCAAGCAGGTCGTCGGAGACCGCACGCTCCGTCCCACGAAGTATTGCCCGCTTTGGCTAGGTCCTGACAGGGAGCGTGCCCCGTGGTCCCCACCGGGGGTTGTCCCTGAACCCCTGATCGGGCCCCACCAGGGGTTGTACCTCCCCAGCCCAGCGTCATGCAGACGGCCTCACGGTTTTGTCCTTTGCCCTTTGGGCAAAAGACACCTCGTGAGGGAAGGTGTGCTCGTATCCCTCTTAAATACATGCACACACCAGAGTTGCCCGATGTGGGACTATTAAGGGAGATCCCCCCACAGCCTGCCCACAACAATATTAATATAATATTTTTTTATAATAATACAGTATTGCTTTATTGTATTATATTAGTGCAGTGCTCCTTTACAATAAAACTGTATTATATTATATTAATGTAGTATTTTTTTATAATGATGTAGTATTACTTTATTGTATTATATTAGTGTAATATTTCTTTACAATAAGATAGTATTACATTATCATAGTGTAGTATTACTTGACAATAATATAGTGCTACTTTTTAATAGTATAGGATAACTTTATAATAATGTAGTATTATTTTATAATAGTGCAGTACTGTTTTATAATAGTGCAGTACTATTTTATAATAGTACAGTATTATTTTATAATAGCGCAGTATTATTTTATAATAGTGTGTATTGCTTTATAACTGCAGAGGTAATTAGATCATTTTATACCATTTGGATAGCTGCTTTTAAG
This sequence comes from Elaeis guineensis, assembly GCF_000442705.2. Taxonomy (NCBI): domain Eukaryota; kingdom Viridiplantae; phylum Streptophyta; class Magnoliopsida; order Arecales; family Arecaceae; genus Elaeis; species Elaeis guineensis. The sequence continues at coordinate 11,030,506 of NC_025995.2, forward strand.
TTATGTTTCAAATGAAAAATATTTTTTACTTGAAACTTAAATAGGTAGTTACTTTTAAGTTTAAACTCAATTAAGTATTTCTCATTAGTTTATCCTTCTTCTCCATATCTACATCATCAATAAACTACTACTTGTAACCACCAAAACAAGTATCTTCTTTAGCCTTAGTTGCAACATTTCCCTCTTGCCTAAAAAGGACAATATTTGGCTAGGATGCAACTCTTGATCTTTCCAAAATATTGAAATTTTGCTGAATAAGGAACAAAATGATGGATAGCTTTGTTCTATTAACAATTCAATATATAATAACAACTGATGAATTTTAAAGTAGGATTCAACTTCCTCTTAAAAGAAAGTCAATTAAAGCTAAGTACATTAGATTTTAAACCAATATTTACAAATTTAACCTTCTTCATTATACGCAGCTTAATGTACCTAATCAAAGTTTTTGCTTTCTTTTTAGATTACCTAATCAAGGTTTAGCAATCTTTTTGTTTTGCAACCAAAATTGCTGCTAATAATTCTAAAATAGAATCCAGCAAGGCCAGACGTTATGACCTTGTTTATATTAGTGCTATTAGTACTTTTTATTTTTGTAGGTGATTCAGTTAGTAGAAAAATCATGACTTTATGCAAATGCAATCACTTAGTCTAAACTACCACTCCAGCTCTGTGTAAATTACTTTAAAATCATGACAATATAACCAATGGAAAAAAAAATTATGGTACAAAAAAAAAGAGAACATTTACATCCCTCTCATGACCAGATACAAAAATCCCCCGAATTATGGTAGAATGCTACATATAAAGTCATTAATGTAGAGAACATTTCTTAGCTAAGGGATATAGTCCCATCCATTTGACAAATTAAAGGCTAAATTTGTCATTTGCACTCAAATAACCTCCACCTATGCTTCACCTAACACTGATTAAATGTCAAAGAACCAAGTTTACTGGTAAAACTTTTTGGTGTTATTCTAACCGGAGGGGTAGAACATAGAAAATAAAAAATTACAGTCTAATTGTCTAAATTAACCATTTGATAGATGATATATGTACTTTTGCTTCCGCTCTTGAGAATGATGGGATGATCTTTTTTGTCTAGATGCAAGAGGAGGGACAACTTTCAAAGTCCAATATTTTGATCAGACGGTCAATGTTTGTTTCTAGAAAGGTTGATGCGGACCAATCACATAACGCGATCTCTACAAAAGTAACGTGTCCGACGAATGGAACCGTAGCCCGTCCACGGGATTAACCGTGGCGAATCCGTGGTCCACAGTCAAAAGCCCAGGCCCACGACGTGTGGGACCCGGCCCACCCACGCGGTACCCTGTTTCTTTGGATAAGGATGATTCCAAGCCCCCATGTCGCCCAAAATATCTCCGCAGCGCTGGCATGCATGTGGATTCATAGTGGGGCCCAGGCGTTAAATGCCGGTGCTATTATCCCACTCGGGATGAATAGCATGATGGAGGGCGAAGTTTGGGTAACACTTTTGGGCCTCGTACCAACCGGCCATCTCACCGGTCGTCGTGATGCCGCGTCCTAGGGCTGGGAAGGCCGGCTTGCGCGGCACGCGAACGCGGGGGTTGGGAAACACAAGGCCGTCCCAGCACGTGCGACGCAGGGACCACACGTGTGCGTCGGGCGTGAGTCGTGACGCGTGGCATCCGTTCTCTCTTGCATCTCACGCGGCCGTTGACTCGTCGGGGCCACGACGCGGTTGCACGTGCGAGGACTAACTCGGTGCTGCCCATACTTGAATATTTATTGAACGTTTGCGCGTTTGGACGGTGAAAGCTTCCAAGGGCGGTGAAGCTGAGTTGCACTTGTCCAGTGCATGTCTTTACGTTGCAGGAGGAAAGAAATCACTAATTGCCTGGACTGGAAGGTACTACAAAGCGTAGTTCCAATTATTTTATGATATATTCGTCCGATGACACGTGGCAATGTCTGTCCTTTTTGATGGGTTACCTGCAAGTAGGCTAGCAATTTCCTAGCAACTAAATGAAGGATATACGAGCATTAATTAGATGGATTAATTAATTGTTTGACATGTACTACAAGTGTTATGTCCACTAGGCTGGTTGGGAGGCAACTACCTTCCAGTATCAGATAATACTTGTTGCATGTCGATGACATGTGTGACCATTAATTTGCATGCACCATGCATATGGAGTACTTGATGGTACATGATATATAATATCTATTTGATAAGTTTTAAATATTCTCGTAAGAGGTTATTAAATATTGATATCTATCGAGAAGGATATAAAGATGATCGTCGTCTTTTTTACCGTATTATTAAGATTAAACTCTTTTAGAAAAGAAGTTCGATCATTCTTTTCCAAGCACATCATCACTTTTTAAAATATTCATGAAATTCTCCTATCCAGTATCCAACATACTAAAAATGTAAATGAATGATAAATAAAAGAAATGCCATCCTGACAGAAAAATTAAAATACTCATAAAAAATAATTAAATTAGAAAATTAGAAAATATAATTTACCCGATAAAAAATAAATAAATTTTTTTTTAATAACTTATCAGTCACTACTATCCAAAATGATTGATGCCTTAAAAAAACACATATCATTATTACGCCACATGGCATGACATTAGGATCGAGTAACCCTCTTAAATATCATCATATTTATGCTCAAAACTTTCTGTACAATATTATGTAATGGATTGTAATATTTACGTTTTATTTTCGTGTAGATACTTATCATTTGCCTCTCCATAATTGTGTGCACCTATTTTTAAATATTTTTTTTCAATCACATAGACTTCCTCTCCTATGTCATCTCATCCATAATAGCTACAGCTGTGAGCACCACCTTCTTCCTCCCTATCTATTCATGCATTTCACAGTATTTTACAGAATGTTGAATTTGTAAAATTCATGAAGGAAAAAATTTGGTGGTTTATAGAATTTGATTGAGATCTGACAAACCTTGACTAAAAGGCTTGAAAAATTGCATGGAAGGGATGAGCAGGCCAACTAGAAAGTGTTGCAATTGACAGGATCTTGGTGAGATTGATCTATTGATGTTCTAGTTCAAAAACATGCAATTTTAATAGGAAAGTCATGAGACACTTCTCACCCTTCTAGATATTTGAAAAAGAAGTGCAACATTTGTCAAAGTGAAACTGCTAAGAACTTTAGGACATATTAAACTTCTCATGTATGCTATATGTTTGGGAACACTAAACTTCTCATATTTATCATATGTTATTTGTTGGGGATGATTTCGTACTGGTCGAAGATGTAAAGCCGAAGACATGAGGTATCAAAAGAACAAAGATATCCAGGCTCAGCCAACTACTCCTGATTCACTTACTTCAGCAACTCCGATCCTTGTTTGGCTACCGACCCAATCTGCAGCCAATCCTAGATATCGTCCGATCTATTAAAATTCTATATCTCTTTCAAAATTCAAACGACCACGACATAATAGCTAATGATAGACAAATAAGGAAGAAGATAACAACCATATCTCTTCAAATAAGTCAAGACTAAACACCTAATTTTTCTTTTCTCTCACGACTCTTCAGTCTTTGCCTATAAATAAAGGCCTACAAGAGACCCCCAAGATATAGAATCTCCTCTCTCTCGACATGCTTACTCCTTTCTTTTGTTGTCCAGAATTCTGATTTGAGCATTGAAGGATCTCCATCGAGTCATTTTCGGTCGGAATTTTTTTTGCAGGTCCTGCTACTGCCGCCAAGCCATCGCAGTCCTGTAGCTGTCACTAAGCTCCAGCCTATCCGACTTTGAGATAAAATTTTGTCGCAACTGATTGATGCTAGAGGATGGGCCCAGGCCGCTTTATGGAAAGGAACAAGTATTCAATGAAAGGAGTTTCATCGTACTATTCTAACATCAATCAAATTCGATCATCTGTAGAATGGTCAAATATAAATCAGGACTGACCATCTACAGATCAGACGATGTCAATCAAATCTAACTACTTTCAAATCGGTTAAATGCAGATCCGATCCTCTCCAGATCGACCATACGCCAATCAAATCAGATCAGTTCAGCTCAGTTAATGGCTCCTTTAGGACCATCCTAGTCATGCTCAAAACTGGAGGGCTCTAGATAGAGAAGGAGATCGCAACTTTCAGATATAGAAGATTACGAAAATCCTTAATTTTTGGATCATTTTTGCTTCTTGTTTGCATTCAAAATTTTAAATTTGAATTCTTAGCAGGATCCAGATAAGGAAAGAGGCTCTAAATGAGGATCCAGCTAGACATCTAGATAAAAAGAAGAAGAAGAAGAAAAAGAAAGAAAGAAGTGGGGAAGAGAGATATTCCATCTCAACATGGTCTCTCAAAAACTGCTTGAAGCCCCGATGATGGTAGCTGTCGACGGCTTCGGTGGAAGACAGGTTGTCGCAGGACTGCAGGATAATAAAGCCATCAGCAGTAGCAAATCGATGGTCAAGGGAGGAGGTTGAAGGGTCGGAAGGACTAGTGAGGTGCCATCGTCAATAGAGAAGGAGAGAGATGGCATTGGGCGACATCCAAAACTTCTACCGACAAAGGAAGAAGGGCAATGCCGCCTCCTCCACTGCCAAAAAGAAATCCAACAAGCCCTGGCGTGGCAATGCCACCATGGGAGCTGACGCAACGCAGACCCCTTTCCTTATCTCCCACAGCTCCCTCGATCTCCAAGATGATTATGAACTAGAGGAGGAGATGCTTTGGCAGTTTGACATGGACATGAAGTATGGGTCCTGCCTCGGCCTCACCCACCTCTAGCACTGGAGGCGCACCTCTGCCATGGGCCTCCACCCATCGCCTGGGAGTCGGCGGCACCTCCTCCCTCTTCGATGTGGGTAGCTATAGCCAGACCAACTCAGAGTACCAAAACCTGGGCGACCTCATCACCCTCATCACAACCAGTCTCCCTTGTTAAGGGGCGAGAAACTCCTCACCACCTCTACACTGGTGAAGCCCAAGACCAATCGTTCGGTCAACCTATTCTCCTTCATCCCCAACTTGATTCGGCAAAGGCATACATGAAGCTTCGGCGTGCGGGAAGCTTGGCACTAGTGGCACATTGGAGGCTTCAGTGCTGTTGAGCATATTGGAGGCTTCGACATCAGGGGGCTTCGATGTGCAGGAAGCTTCGATGCCAACGGGCTTCAGCACTGGTAGAGAAGACCCTCATATAAAATGGCACTATCGTGCATTTTAAAAATAGTGTTGATCGCTGTCGTAGGCGTCAAAAATAAATCACTAACTCAAAACTATATAGATAGTAGTGAGCTAGGTTCGTATCCACAGGGACCACATAGTTATATTTGAGTAATTTTTAATCCTTAAATTAAAAGCAAAACAAATATTAATTAAGAAACTACTTTAAATTACTAGAAAGTAAGTAAATAAAGAGAAGTAATTAAGAGTTGGTTATAGATATGGAGATGGATTTCTCAGGATCTCAACTACTTCCTTATTAAACAGCTGGTATCTTTCTTAATATGTCTTAAATTGGTATCTAATCAATAAAGATATAATCTATCTTAGAGAGCATGGCTCATACTCTTAGATCACAATTCATCCCTTAAAGCTATAGACTAGTCAAAATTGATTAAATAAATCAATAAATCTATTGATCGATTTTCGAGCATAATCTATCACGCTGAGCACAGGTCATATCTTTAGATCACAATCTGTCTCTACGTAGTCATAGGCTATTTAAAGACTACGATCTCAAGTAAAATAAATAAAAGATATAAATAATAAGAAGATAAAAATAAGTCTTTTATTGCATATCAAAAAAAAATATAAAATATTTAAAAAGGAAGAACACCATCTAAATAAGTTACAGTGATTTTCTAGATGTGAAGAACTAGTCAGTCATGGATCTTCTTCTTGCTGACATCCTTGAGGGGACACTTAGGCAGCATCTAGAAGAAGGATGGAAAAGGAGGATGAAAAAGAGAAAAGGGAAAGAGATTGTTTAGGAGGAAGAAGGAAGGGAGGAAGAGAGATAGGGCCGGCTTGGCCTATTGAAAATGTGAATGTGTAGAGGTCTTTTTATAGGCCTTTAAGGGCAGGGGATGGCTTTGTTCTGGCAGTATGGGATCAGTAGAATAGAGCAAAATCTGTGTGCAGTGAAGAGAAAAAAATTCTACTCGAAGTCAGGTTTGAATCCTCCTCAAATCGGGCTTTCAAATGGCTTAAAAATTCCATGATCAATGCCGCAGACCCGCTGCTCCCTTCTCTCGCAAACCGGATTCAAGCGCGCCACCAACCTGCACAAATCAGCACCAAAAACCAGCCTTCACACTTGTGGACCTGCATGCAACGCCATCGAATCCGAAACCCACACCGCACGAACCCACTAGGCCACCCGCACGCATGCGTATGCCATGATAAAAAGCCACTGGCACTATGCCAATGGATCGCGCACAGACCCAGCGCACGTCGGTCTATGAACTGGCGGTAGATCGATTATTACTCTCGTGGATCGACTGTGGATGGAAGATTGGGTTTTGGGCTGTGAATCGAGCGTGGACCACGCAGTTAAATGGGCCGGGCCACTGGATTTTTCTTCTTTTTATTTTATTTTTTTTCTTTTCTTTTGACTTGAGGTCTTCATTCGAGGTCCAAATTGAGTCTAATTTGCTCCAAATTTTCTTCCTTTGAATCTACAAATCGAGCTCTTTGTATTAACGATCATCTTTCCTACAAAAAATAAATAAAAATATTAATTTTTAAAGAATAAAAATAAATTAATTAATAAATTGATACTTATTAACATGTTTATAGTATTTATCACACCCCTAATTTGAACCTTGCTCGTCCTCGAGTAAAAGAAGAATTTAGGCTAGGTACTGTTTAACTTAAAGTGTCGAATTTTCTTAGATAATTTTTAAAAGGGGCCATTGATGTTCAGTAGAGCGTGAGTGAGTTATGTCATTGGAGTATTAGTACTAATCAATGTGGGAGTTAAGCCAAGGATACTAAATTTTTTTTAAACTTTTTCTAAATTACCGTTTTCTTTATCTCCAAATCATTAACCTTCGTATGGCAAGTATATTATTACTTCCATCCTTCATTTATTGATTTTTTTTAAATATTGTACCGCTATTGAGCGTCTTAACTCCTTAAGCTTTCTATCTGACCCATGTAGTCAGTTTTCAACCAATGACTCTCAAACTAGTTGGCTTTAGGGTACTAGATATAAAATACTCTTCAGACTTACTAGCTTGAATCAAACAGGCTACAAGTTAAGACTAGCTTCACAACAGAGCTTCTTTGTCCTTTATACATTTTGATGCGAAATTCTATACTTGCTTAGGTAAAGATATCTGGTTACTCAGCATGAAGTACTTAAAAACTATTTTTTTTTATATTTTTATTTCATATGAAGAAATGTATACTTACTTTACATAAGCCCATAGAAAGTAAATTCTTTTTCGATGCTGGTAGAAGAAATTAGAGCGCTCACAGAAAAAATATTTATATTCTAAACTTAACTTTTTATTTGATTTTCTCAATATTTGATTCTTTGGTATTGCACAAACTCTCTGATCTGTGCATCAATTTATTTTAAAAAAATATTTGATTCTACTCGATTCTTAAGCGTAATTGGGTGCCTAAATGCTAAATTCTAACTTATTCGAAGACTTTAAAAAAAAAATTAATTATCCCCCCTAACTTAATCGACATTGTTATCAATGGAGAAAGAAAAATAAAGTAAAGAGGGTAGAAAAAAAGATGTCACTTGATCCAAATGTGTACTTGGTTTGACCTGATCTTTATGATTCTGATTGAAGTCTTGTCAAAATTGGTTCTCCCCTCAACTTAGTCCTACACTTAAAAATAAGGTAAGCTAAAAATAAAAAAAAAATTAAATGTAAAAGTTGGATTACCTTCTAACAAGTGCTAAGTTTAATGTCTTCAGCCAGATACTATGAGGGAGTCTCAATTAAACAAACTCAGGTACATCCCTAAAGATTTCAAAAAGACAGGACCAATCAGGAGGCCTTGTCATCATGGCAGAAAAATATCTGTAAAATATTTTACAATGATTAGCTCAGATCAAAAGAGTACACTGGGCATGTATGCTATACCAGAATCTAAAAAATTATCATGATGACCAAGAAGGTTTGTGTTTGTTGAACCGAGATTAGGGGTGGTAGTTTAAAAATCTCTTCATTATAATCTAATCTACTCCAATCCCTATCTTGGGTAACATATATTTCAATAAAATCTCTTCCCAATCTATAGTATGGTATTTTTTTCAAATTAACATTAAATCTATCTCCATACATAGTTGGAACACCATAGAAAGATTCTGGAGACAGTCCTCAAAAGTAGTGCCAAAAATAGAGAAATTGTTAGAATTTGATGCCTCGAGATTCAGTCTACATTGACCCACAGTGAGGTTCGCACGAAAAACGGAGTCCAACGAGACCAAGATCACCTGAAACGGAGCTCGGATGGAGGAGATACGAGCTTTTGAAATCGGCATGAGAATCGAGGGGCGGAGGACGCCGGCGCGGCGGCGGGCGGCAGCGGCGCGGCCGCAGGCGGCGGCAGCGGGACGCCGACCCAGGCCTGCGCAGGACGCGTGACCCAGGCCCCGCGGGATGCACGACCAGGCCCAGGCCCATGCGGGATGCGCGACCCAGGTCCGCGCGGGACCGTGACCCAGGCCCAGGCCCAGGCCCATGCGGGACGCGCGACCCAGGCCCGCGACCCTTTGCCCCAGTCCATGTGGACCGGGCGGTCCACGGGGGCCTGTGGACCGCGTGGGCGTTTCCCATACGTTTCTCGCGGTCCACGATACTATTTCATGGATCGGAGCCCGATCGGACGGCCCAGAGAGATCTCGGTCTTGATCCGACGGTTCAGGGGGTTTTTTGGCTTTGTTTAGGACTCCTAATCCCTCTCTAATCAAGTTTTAAACCCCGTTTAAGCCTTTAAAAAGGCCTGTGACGAAACAGAGAGGTGGTTCGGGTTTCTCGCCGTACAGAGCCGTACGAACCCGAGAAGAGAGAGAGAGGTGAGAGCGCTGAGAGAGAAGGAGCAGGAGGCTCCTGGACAGCGGTCGCCAGGCTCTTCAGGGGTTCAGGGGGGTCTCCAAGAGAGAGAGAGCTTTTGTGAGGGGAACTTCAGATGAGAGAGAATTGGGTATACAAGGGTTGAGGGTGAGGTCTCCTCTTGTAAAATTTCTTTTTCATAGTGAAGTTTGCATGCCCCGTGGAGGCGAGTCCTTTTGTGGCTGATCCACGTATTTTGATTGTTTTTCCTTTTATTTTATTTCTTCTTTCTTCCTGCTGCATCGCGTGGTACTGAAAGGATCTTGGAAGGTGGTGTCCTGGCCAGACATCCACCCAACAAGTGGTATCAGAGCAAGGCGGTACAAGAAACAGATTGCAGTGGTGGTGAGCAAGACTGAAGATGGAGAAAACAGGAACAATCAAGATGGAGATCAACAAGTTCGATGGTAAGAGCAATTTCTCCTTGTGGCAGGCAAGGGTGAAGGACGTGCTCATCCAGCAGGGGTTGATCGATGCTCTCTTGTGCGATGAGAAATCGACCACCATGAAGGTGCGGGATTGGAAACGGCTACAGATGCAGGCGGTGAGTACCATCCGTATGTACCTGGCGGATGAGGTGGTGATCCATGTGCTGAGCGAGACTTCCCCGACGGTGCTGTGGTCGAAGCTCGAGGAGTTGTACATGGCGAAGTCTCTCACCAACACTCTTTTCCTCTGGAGGCAGTTTTACCAACTGCGGATGACTGAGGGACAGAGCATGCAGGAGCATTTGAGCCACTTCCAGAAGATCCTCACCGACCTTCTCAGCGTTGGCGAGAAGGAGGAGAAGACCAGGGCGTGGTTTTACTACGTCGCTTCCCTCTTCGTACGAGTCCTTGGAGACTGCTCTTCTAGTGGGAAGAGCACTATCAAGATGGACGAGGTCACCGCGGCGATACTCCAGAACGAGGTTCTCAGGAGGGAGAACCCAGCTTCGAGCTCAGGTGTCGATAGCTCAGCTTTGGTGGCTTCTGGAGGTGCAGGAGGCGGTAGACGGAGCGACAGGAGATCGCAACGAGGGCGGTCTAAGTCAAGAGGGACTTAAGCAAAATCAGGTGCTACCGGTGTGAGGAGTTGGGCATCTAGCCAGAGATTGCCCTCAACTTAAAAATCGGACGGTGGCTGCTGTAGCGACGGCCGGCAGCGATTCAGATGGAGATGTCCTGGAGATATCTGACGAGGTATCTACTTCTTCCCAGCAGTGGATATTAGATTCTACATGCCCCTATCATGTGTGTTGCAGAGAGGAGCAGTTTGACTCTCTGGAGAACAGTGAAGGCACTGTATATCTGTCGGATGGATCGAGCTGTGCGATCAAAGGCATTGGGACGGTCAGCTGGAGGACACATGACGGTGCAGTGAGGAGATTGGGGGAGGTCCGATACATATCCAATTTCAGGCGGAATCTTATCTCACTTAGCAGACTGGATTCAAGAGGCTACAGGACGGTAGCTGGTGGAGGAATCTGAGGGTGCTACGCGGCGATAGAATTGTGCTGGAGGGGAAGAAGGGAGCAGAGGACATTATTACCTGACGGGGAGCCCAGTGCGAGGTGGAGCTTCGGGAGCCAAGTGGAGCCCAGAGCGAGGTGGAGCTCCAGGAGGCGGATCGGGCATGAGACAGGAGACTCGGGAGGACGAGAGGCGACGTCGCAAGGTGAGATTCCTATTGCCGCATGATGATGCCCCGAGCAGGTCTCAGATCAGGAGGAGCACAGCATACGATGGAGATGGGATCGAGCAGTCTGGCTCGACTCCCATGTTTGCCCATCCATGATCAGCAGGCGATTGCCCCAGGGCATGGGGGCGCGGAGATCCAGAAGCTCTCGGAGTTTGGAGGAGGCCGAATATCGAGTCGAGATGGAGATTGTTAGGATTTGACACCTCGAGATTCAACCCACATTGAGCCCACAGCGAGGTTCGCGGCGAAAAATGAAGTCCAACGAGATCAAGATCACCTGAAACGGAGCTCGGATGGAGGAGATACGAGCTTTTGAAGTCAGCACGAGAATCGAGGTGGCGGAGGACCGCCGGCGGGCAGCGGCGGCGCGGCCGCAGGCGGCGGCGTGCGGGACGTGCGACCCAGGCCCGCGCGGGACGTGCGACCAGGCCCAGGCCCAGGCCCACGGGACGCGCGACCCAGGTCCGCGCGGGACGCGCGACCCAGGTCCGCGCGGGACGCGCGACCTAGGCCCAGGCCCACGCGGGACGCGCGACCTAGGCCTGCGCGGGACGCGCGACCTAGGCCCGCGACCCTTTGCCTCCATCCACCGTGGACCAGGCGGTCCACGACGGGGCCTGTGGACCGCGTGGGCGTTTCCCACGCGTTTCTCGCGGTCCACGGTACTATTTCGTGGACCGGAGCCCGATCGGACGACCAGAGAGATCCCGATCTTGATCCGACGGTTCAGGGGGTTTTTTGGCTTTGTTTAGGACTCCTAATCCCTCTTAATCAAGTTTTAAACCACGTTTAAGTCTTTAAAAAGGCATGTGACGAAACAGAGAGGTGGTTCGGGTTTCTCGCCGTACATAGCCGTACGAACCCGAGAAGAGAGAGAGAGAGGCGAGAGCGCTGAGAGAGAGGAGCAGGAGGCTCCTGGACAGCGGTCGCCAGGCTCTTCAGGGGTTCAGGGGGGTCTCCAAGAGAGAGAGAGCTTTTGTGAGGGAAACTTCAGATGAGAGAGAATTGGGTGTACAAGGGTTGAGGGTGAGGTCTCCTCTTGTAAATTTTTTTTTTCATAGTGAAGTTTGCATGCCCCGTGGAGGTGAGCCCTTTTGTGGCTGATCCACGTATTTTGATTATTTTTTCTTTTATTTTGTTTCTTCTTTCTTCCTGCTGCATCGCATGGTACTGAAAGGATCTTGGGAGGTGGTGTCCTGGCCAGACATCCACCCAACAGAAATCAATCATAAAAATGTCAATATCATTATCCTTCATATTCGAGATATCCCACCCAACAACTTCTTTATGCGCTTTTAGAACACCTACAAGTTGAATTTTCTGGTTAGGGATCACCGATGGAGTGTCAGTGGGTGCATCAGAAAGTATCGTCAGTTCTAAAATAGGTGTGGTTCTAACAAGAAAACTATTGGGGGGCTAGGTGATGGCTCATATTTTTCAATCCATAACGAGGTGATTTTAGAGTAGGGTGTATCTAGTAAGTCATTTACTTCTGTGATACACCCGTCTACATCAAAATTGTCCACTCCAAAATGAACCAAAAAGGGATCTAATGAGTCTTGGGAGAGAATTGTGGGTGTAGCTTCTTCTATTGTGTTATCTATTTATGGTCTTTGAGAAGTCTCAACTAATTCCAGCATTTCACCTAGTTGTCTGTCCTTCTATAAAAAGAAAGGGTGATTCTAGGGCACTTGAAAAGTTTAAAATACCCATAAAACATATCAAAAATGTAAATGAATGATAAATAAAAGGAGTGCCATCTTGACAGAAAAGTTTAAAATATCCATAAAAAATAATTAAATTATAGAATTAAAAAACATGATTTACTCGATAAAAGAGAAATAAAATTTTTCAGTAACCTCTTAGTCACTTCTATCCAAAATGATTGATGCCTTAAAAAAAAAAAATACATCACCACCGCCACATGGCATGACATTAGGATCAAGTAATCCTCTTAAATGTTATCATATTTATGCTCAAAACCTTCTATGCAACATTACCTAATGGATTGTGATATTTATGTTTTATTTTCATGTAGATACTTATCATTTGCCTCTCCATAATTGTGTTCACCTATTTTTAATTATTTTTTTCAATCACACAGACTTCCTCTCCGATGTCATCTCATCCACAGCAGCTACAACTGTGAGCAGCATCTTCCTCCTCCCTACCTATTCATGCATTTCACAGTATTTTACAGGATGTTGAATTTGTAAAATTCATAAAGGAAAAAAATTTGGTGGTTCATAGAATTTGATTGAGATATGACAAACCTTGACTAAAAGGTTTGAAGAATTGCACGGAAGACATGAGCAGGCAAACTAGAAAGCATTGCAATTGATAGGATCTTGGTGAGATTGATCTGTTGATGTTCTGGTTTAAAAACATGCGATTTTAACAGGAAAGTCGTGAAACACTTGTGACCCTTTGGATATTTGAAAAAGAAGTGCAACATTTATCAAATGAAACTGCTAAGAACTTTAGGACATATTAAAATTCTCATGTATGCCATATGTTTGGGAACACTAAACTTCTCATATCTGCCATACGTTGTCTGTTGGAGGTGATTTTATACTGGCCGAAGATGTGAAGTCGAAGATGTGAGGTATATGAGGATATAAAGATACCCAGGCTCAACATGCCACTCCTGATTCACTTACTTCGGCAACTCCGATTTTTGTTTAGCTACCAATCCGATCTTCGGTCAATCCTAGATCTCTTTATCGGACCAGACCTGATCTGCAAATTCGTATCTCTTTCAAAATTCAAACGATCGTGATATAATAGCCAATAACAGATAGATAAGAAGAAGATAACAACCATATCTCTTCAGATAAGTCAAGACTAACTGCCTAATTTTTTTTCCTCTTTCTCTCATGGCTCTGCAGTCTCTGTCCATAAATAAAGGTCTACAGGAGACCCCAAAGTATGAAATCTTTCTTTCTCGACATGCTTACTCCTTCCCTCTTTGTCCAAATTCTGACTTGAGCATCGGAGGGTCCCCACTAGAGCTATCTCCGATCGAAACTTTTCTTGCAGGTCCTATCACCGTCGTCCAACCGTCATAGTCATGTAGTCGCTACTAAGTTCCAGCCGATCTGACTTCGAGACAAAATTCTGCTATAATAGATTGGTGCTAGAGGAAGGGCCCAAGCCCCTTTGCGGGAAGGAGCAAGTATTCAATGGGAGAAGTTTCATCATACTATTCTAATATCAACGAATCCAATCATTTGTAGAATGGCCAAATACAAATCAAGACCGACCATCTGTAGATCAGGCGATGTTGATCAAATTGACTTCCTTCAAATTGGCTAAATGCAGATCCGATCCTCTCTAGATTGGCCATGCGCCAAACAGATCAAATCAGATCAGTTGGCCCACCAGGGACTATCTTAGTCAGGCTCGAAACTAGAGGGCTCTAGATAGGGAAGGAGATCACAACTTTCAGGTAAAGAAGATTATGAAAATTCTCAATTCTCGGATCACTTTTGCTTCCTTGTTTATATTCAAAATTTTAAATTTGAATTCTTAGCAGATCCAGATAAGGAAAGAGGGTCTAAACAAGGACCCAGCCAAGAAAGAAGATTACGACATCTAGATAAAAAGAAGAAGAAGAAAGAAAGAAAAAAGTGGGAACAGAAATATTCCATCTCAACGTGGTCTGTCAAAAACTACTTGAAGCCCCGATGATGGCAGCTGCCAGCGGCTTTGGTGGAGGAGCAAGCCATCGCAGGACTGCAAGATAAGGAAGCCATCGATAGTAGCAAATCGATGGTTGAGGGAGGAGGTTGAAGGGTCGACAAGGACTGGTGAGGCACCATCGTCAATGGAGAAGAAGAGAGATGGCATTGGGCGACATCCAAGACTTCTACCGGCAAAGGAAGAAGGGTGACGCCACCTTCTCCACCGCCAAAAAGAAATCCGACAAGCCCCAGCACGCAGTGCCATGTGGGAGCTGATGCAGCCCAGACCCCTTTCCTTGTCTTCACGGCTCCTCCGATCTCCAAGATGATTACAGACCAGAGGAGGAGATGCTTCGGCAGTTCGACAGAACATGAAGTATGGGTTCGGCCTCGGCCTCACTCGCCTCCAGCGCTGGGGGGTGTGCCTCTACCATGGGCCTCCACCCACCGCCTGGGAGTGGCGGCACCTCCTTCTCTTCGATGTGGGTAGCTACAGCCAGACCAGCCCAGAGTATCGAAACCTGAGCGACCTTGCCACCCTTGTCACAACCGATCTCCCTTGTTGAGAGACAAGAAACTCCCCACCACCTCTATGCCGGCGAAGTCCAAGACTGACCATTTGGTCGGCCTGTTCTCCTTTATCCCCAACTCAATTTGGCAGAGGCATGCGGGAAGCTTCGGCGCTAGCGGGCGCATTAGAGGCTTCGACGCTATTGAGCACGTTGGAGGCTTCAGCGTCAAGGGGCTTCAGTGTGCAGGAAGCTTCGGTGCGGTGGGCTTCAACGCTAGCAGAAAAGATCCTCATATAAAATGGCATTGTCGTGCATTTTGAAAATAGTGTGCATTTTATAAAAATGGCCATTTTGCGCTGTCTTGGACCTGATCTATCTACTTTTATATATTATGAACTCACCTCTATCCGCACCAAACATCCGAGCTTGCCGGATCCAAACCTCCAGGTTCTCGAGGGATTCCCATGCTCACATCTCACCCCCACAACGTCGATCTTTCCCAGATCAAGGTCAATCCAAAGTCCAAAATTAGGCTGATCTGAAGTCAGATTAAGATCAATCCGAAGCCAAATCAAGGTGAATCTAAAGTCCAGATCAGAGCCAATCTAAAGCCTAGATCAGAGCCAATCCGAAGCCAGATTAGATCCAATCCGAAGCCCAAATCAGAGACAATCTGAAGCTAGATCAAGGTCAATCCAAAGTCCAGAATCAGTCCAATCTGAAGCCAGATCAAGGTCAATCTGAAACCAAATTGAGGCTAATCCAAGTCCAGATCAGAGCCAATCCAAAGCTCATATCAGAGCCAATTTGAAGCCAGATCAGAGGCAATCTGAAACCCAGATCAGAGCCAATATAGAGCCAAATTAAGGCCAATCTAAAACCAATCTAAAGCCAAATCAAGGCTAATTTGAAGCTCAGATCAGAGCCAATCTGAAGCCCAGATTAGAGCTAATTGAAGCCCAGATCAAGATCAATCTGAAGCCAGATAAAAGCCAATTCGAAGCTCAGATCGAAGCCAATCTAGAGCCAGATCAAGGCCAATTTAAAACCAAATCAAGACTAATCGAAGCCCAAATCAGAGCCAATCCGAAGTCCAGATCAGAGCCAATCTGAAGCCCAGATCAAAACCAATCTAAAGCCAGATCAAGATCAATTTGAAGTCCAAATCAGAGCCAATTCGAAGCCAGATCAGAGCTAATCCAAAGCCCAGATCAGAGCTAATCTGGAGCCAGATCAAAGCCAATCTAAAGCCAAATCAAGGCTAATCCAAAGCCAAATTAAGGTGAATCCAAAACCCAAATCGGAGCTAATCTGATGTCCAATCAGAGCCAATCTAAAGCTAGATCAAAGCCAATCGAAGGTAGATCAGAGCCAAACCGAAGTCCAGATCAGAGCCAATCCGAAGTCCGATCAGAGCCAATCCGAAGCCCAGAATCAGGCCAATCCAAACCCAAAAATAAATCTATCCAAAGTTAGAATCAAAGTGATCCAAAGCAAAAATCAAAGGTTGATCCAAAGTCAGAATCAAGACCGAACTGAAGCAAAAATAAGCCCAAACTGAGGCAAAGCTCAAGTCCAAGCAGAGATAAATAACAAGGAGGAATCAAGCAGAACCAAGGGCTCTCAAACAGAACTCTAACTCTCATATTAGGAATCTCTCAAACCCCTTCTACTATTTTATTTCCTTCTTGCAGAACAATAGATCCTTGAGCACCTAAGCTGAAGCAAGGCCACAATAAAGATCAAGCCCAAAGATGGGGTGAGGACCAAGCTGAGGCAAAGACAGCTCAAGGCTTAGATCATCAGACATCAGCCTAAAAGGTCAATATCATCAAAAGGCCAAGGACATCAAAGGACTAACCTGAACAAACCAGGATCAGACTATCAAGCAAAAGGCAATACTGAGATGAATGACCAAGACTGGAGTGAAGCTCAATATTAAGATGAAGTCCCAGGCGATCTGAGAAGATCAAGCTCTCGATGTGGACCATCCATAAACGACTTCAAAGATTGACCTCCCAGAAGTGAGCTCCTGAAGTTGAACCTCCGAAAACCAAAGTGAAGTGATTTAAGATCGCCAACTAATGAAAGCCGACTAGAGGCAAATCAACTAAAACAAGGTAACACAAGTTTAATTATCTATCATTTTCTTTATTCCAAAGCTTGATTTAATTGAAAAATCGAAGGGCCCATCAGAGCTAGTCTGACGAGTTCTCTCATCTTTTTCATGCAGATCCACAACTCAAAACCTCTGTAAGTAAGCAATGAGGGCTAACCTATAAGAATCCTCGAAGGACTAACCTGTAAGGACCCTCAGTCCATCAACTTTGACAGTAAACGACATGGGCAGAAGAACTCGACAATTGGAAAGCATGAGCTAAACTACAGGACCCCGAAGGCCGCTCGCTTTTCAGTGAACCAACGGCCTGTGAAGATCCTGACTGACCAAAAAGCGATGGCTAACCTAAAAGATCTTCGAAGGGATAACTTATAAAGACCCTCAACCCACCGACCTTAGCAACAAACGAGAGGTAACTATAGGATCCTTAAAGGCCCCTCACTCTTCAGCGAGTAGAGCTGATGAAGACCTCGATGACTAAAATTCATTGAGGGTGATGTGACCCTTATCTCATTGAGAGCTACAAATATGGTACATCTTTCACAAAGCTGAAGTACTTCCTTCGTCTGACCCAATTCTAAATCAGACTCGAGAGTAGGATGGCTTATGTTGGGCGTGATTTCATATTGGTCGAAGATGTGAAGCCGAAGACGTGAGGTATACAAGGATATAAAAGTACCCCAAGCTCAGCTAGCCACTCTTAATTTGCTTATTTGGCAACTCTGACCCTTGTTTGGCTATTGATCTGATCCTCAGCCGATCCTATATCTCTTTATTGGATTAGACTTGATCTGAAAATTATGCATCTTTTTTAAAATTCAAATGACCATAACATAATAGCAATGACAGATAAATAAGAAGAAGATAACAATCATATCTCTTCAGATAAGTCAAGGCTAACCGTCTATTTTTTTTTTCTCTACGGCTCTTCAGCCTCTGCTATAGATAAAGATCTACAGAAGACCCTTAAGATATAAAATCTCCTCTCGCCCTACTTCTCTGTTAAATTCTGACGAACGTCAGAAGATCCCCATCAGAACATCTCAGTCGAAGATTTTTTGCAGATTGTTATGTCCGTCATTCAGTTACCGCTAAGCTTTGCCAATCCAATATGAGATAAAATTCTACCGCAATATCATTAAAATAGATTAAATTACCACTTTTTCAGTTGTTTACTAATCCAACCCTCTCAGGCAAATCCAATCAAGGAGGACGAAAACCAATAATTTTTATCCAACATCAAGAGAAGTACATACATGATTGCACGACCGCGCGCGCGCACAGAGAGAGACAAAAAGAGAGAGAAAAGAGAAGGAGAGAGAGAGAACCCAAATAAAATTCAGAAAGGTCTTCTGTCAAAGATTAACCATAACTAAAATACACTTGCTCACAAAGAATTATGCAATTCATATTTGAAAAAAAAATGAGACATACATGTACTGAGTTGGAGAATTCAAGGAAAGATGCATACTCCGTGTACATATAGTTGGACTAGGCATAAAGCCAAATTCTGTGATTCAGATGAACAAGAACAAGCTTCATCCTATTGATTAGGTAAAGAAATACTCTAATCAATGAGAGCTCTGGATCTGTTGCAGGATTTATCAAGATGTACAAAACACACATCATTTGCTGACAAAGGTGGTAAACTTGACTAAGGACAAAAGCTTGAATATTTTGGCCAATTTGATGGCTGTGGAAAGATTTGTGGTTTACAATGTTTCAGAAGGCTTCCGAACTGCTCGGAGCTGCACAGAATTTTCAAAGCAGTGCTCAAAGCCATAATGTGGATCCCTCTCATACCATGTTTCTTCTCGCACATGAGTGTCCCAGTGCTCCCCGCTGCTGCTTTTGCCATACTTGTGCACCCACCCAGACCCATTGTGTTGCTCTCCCCACGTGCGATTCCACCGCTCACCATACTGCCCTTCCCACCAGGTCTCACCCTGCTTCACTCCATGCCCATTCGAATCGAAGTGCTCATCCCACTTGTCCCCCCATTTTGACCACCCATCACCTTCTGACCGCTCAGCCCATTTGTCGGTGTACTTCATTGTACTGCCTTTCCCGTCATACTTCTCACCCCACCTGCAAAAAATAAAAGTAGAAAAAAATGGATTTAGACCACAAAATATAGTGATAAAGGCCTGCTGATAATTAATTGTCCCTACAAGAAATTGTTCAAGCGAAGCTCAATTGATCACTAAATGCAAGAAAGAAAAACATATTTACATCATTCCCTGAATCTGGTTATTAGCTACTCACTGCAAACTAATGGATCAGCAATCACAAAGAGGTCCATGCTCACTGTTCACACTAAAGAAATCTTCAAAACATAATGTTTCTAGAAAGATGGAATTGGCAGTGTTCGATTTTAAACAAGAACCCTGTTTGACAAACTTGACTCCAAAGAAGGGAGGAATTCTTTATTTTGATTTAAACAAACAAAGATATATTCATTGTTATGATCAGCCTGGTTTCTGATCCTGAATAGACAGAAAGGTTTAAGTCATCATGGAAAGGCACACATAATTCAAGATTGGAAACATGGGAGATGGGTGGCTTGGTCAAGTTAGACCAACAGTTCCAGCTGTTCCCAAGGCTAACTTGCAAAGGTGTAAAGGCATAAAATTAAGAAATTATCCACAAGTTCCAATGATCCTCAGCTAGCATCCACAGTCTTATGAGAATCTTGGGTAACTCATTTTCTTCAAGTAAGAGAGAAGCATATGCTGAAAATGCCACTTCTTCAACAGAAAGGTCTTGGCAAAGGAGTCGAGGACTCAGACACATCAAGAATGCACTCTACACTACTAATTGGGTTCATGGTTATCAATCTAATTTGTTTACTTGCTGGGGGATCATCCCATCACCAGATCAAAACATAAAAACATTAAAGTTTGAACAAATCAAACGATTCTAATGGCGTGAAAGATAATAGGTCTCTGCAAATAGTGAATAATGACACATGCATACATACACAGCTTCAAGGAAACATATCATCACTCCTAGAATAGACAAATAACATCTACACTTAATTTACAAAACAGATAAGATCGATGGTTAGTTTACAAAAAAAATAAGATCGATGCTTAATTTACAATCCACTAGATAGATAGATACAGACTACATGGTCAACAGATTTCATGATAGAAAGCAAACTTAGTTTATGTTTGGTTGCAAGGGAAAATTTTCCTGCTTTGGAAATATTTTCTTTGCCCTTTTCCTCAGATCTTGTTGCAACTAAACATACCCTTGTCTGAAAATAAAAGGCAAAACACACAGACGTAAAAGCAGAGACAGCTGCAGTCACACATTCACATGTACTTATCACCATATATATCACATCATCTCTATCACCCTATCTCCACACATAGTTCGCATTCATCAAACCTTATGACTAAATGATTCTGAAACATCACAATGAAATAAAAACAGGATTTATCAATGTCCATGGGTTCTTTTCTGACTGCAATGATAAACTAGATCTGACAACAGAAGACCAAAATCTTACCTCTCATGCCAAACATGAGCATGCCCAGCCTCCAACGGTGTGTTTGGGTCTATGCAACACCACTTGTGGGCCCACTTCTCAATTGGCCAGAAGCATCATAATGTTCCCACCATTTTTCTTGCCATTCATCACCCTTGCCATTATTTCCCCACTTGTCTGCAGTCTTCTCAATATGCACAAGCCCACTACTGAGGTCCTGAAGAAGTTAAGATTCACAAATAACACTTCAAAAGTTTGGCCTCAAAGAGCATGATATTGCTGCAAATGATTTACTTATTGAAGCTTTGCAGTTTCCCCCCACCCATATTATAACAAATCAACCATAAGTGATATCATTGTTTATTTTGTTGGTTATCATGTGTAAAATTAAAGCTGGTTGTACAACAATAGATCAAGAAAATATACACTAGATAACATGTAAAGTTCCATTTTTTAAATTTTGTGATATCCCAATAAATGCGGTCCAGGTAAGTTTTTATCAGAGGCAAGAGTCACCAAAGAAAAGGTAGAGAGAACAACTAGCCCAAGGAAATTTTGCAGCACTTTTTCATTTAGAAGAGAAGGATATGAGTAATTTTGAAAATTTAAAATCCACAGAGAGTTTATGGTTGCTCTAGAAAGCAAGATATATATAGTACCAACTCATGGCAAAAACAACATAATTTTAGGTTTTGAAGAGACTTAAGAATCACCTGCCACATTGATTCCTTCCAATACTCACGCCAAACATTTCCATTTGCATCACGGCCCGATTTCTCTGAACCTAGCTCTTTGTAATCAAACTGATCAGCCGCCTCCCAAAACTTATCTTCCCACTCAACCGTTCCATCAGCACTGACCCCTCGAGTTAATGTCCATTTGCAGATCACCCCATCGGGTCTTTGCTCTGTATCTGTCTCTCTCCACCACTTTGAACCATCTGGATTCATTCCATGTGATGATGCTTTGTTTCTCTTACCGAGGATTTCAGCAGCCTCAGCTGCATGCTTGGAGAATAGCACATCAAGGTTACTTTCCTCAGCTGCAGTAGACATATCTGAAGCAGTTTCTTGACCCACTTTTTCAAACTCCACAAGTGACTGAAGAGGAGGAAGAGGGGCATTATGTGTGCTTTCAAATAAGGTACTCTCGAAAGGGATGGCTAAAGAATTTACAGAATGCTCTTTTTCGATCAATGAACCAGATGGATTTGGAAATGAATTAATTTCTGCACTGGCATCGAGCTAGTGACATCATCATTTGGTCTGCTTTTACTATCTGGGGGAGGTGACCATGACCAAAAATCTGGACCAGGTGTTCCATGCCTTGAAGTTTCTGGTTGATACAGAGTTGAATTTCCACCTTGCAATCCTGGTCATATTGACGGATCCAAAAGTTATAACCATCAGGTCAATTTAGTCTACGCAATTATACACATGACTTGAACCATTTTGACAAAAAGATAGAGCATCTCATTCCTCTACTGCAATCAAGCTATAAGAGTAGCCAGCAGATGAAGCAATCACAGTACCAGCATGAGAAGGATCAAAAATATAACACAAACAACCTTTTTCTTTTATGATTTCTGTTTTAAAATAATCATATCATATTTCAAAGAAAAAAAGAGTAAATAAGCCCTAGAACTATTGCTCTATAAACAGTGCTATTCTTGAAAATGTTTTATCACCCAAGAGAATTACTTTGAGACAAGAACTCTATGGAGCAGTTTGGATGCCAGGATAAATTATCTGTCAGATATTTCCATAGATGGTTGCCACGTGAATGAGTTGGGAATTAGATAACCAGTGGAAGGAAAGAGTCCTTCCTATTTAGGAAACTTAAAATCATGAAATCCAAAAAAAATTAGGATAAAGAAAATCACGTTTTCAATGGAACTGGGCATCCTGGTTTTCTAGGATTGTGCGTCCATGGAAGCCCTGAGGAATCAATTTCTTCCAAAATTTCTATTCTCCATACGGCACCTTTTCCCCACAACCTTGGCCAAGGGTCTACTTTATTCCATGGACAACTTGTGCCTGCATCAAAACAGGTCCCCGGTGGTGCTTTTTCATGAATGTACACCCACTTGCTAAGGGAGTCAAGTGATGTGCCACTGCAATTAAAACTTTCTAGCCCATTTGCGCCGGGTTTCTCCCAGCTTCCTTCACCTGTTGCAATGCAAATTGACCTGGCTGTAAAGCATCACTTCTTCTCTTCCACGGTGTGCATGCAAAAAAGTGAACCCAATAAATCTCCTAAAGGATCAGAATATTATATGCTCCAGTATGTTAGTTGGAAGCAGCTCTTCACTGAGGAGCCTGCCCATTTGTTTACTTGCAGCCAGCAATGTCAGATTCCAATTTACTTATTATGTTTTTAGTTCTGAATAAGCAGTTCTAGTAAAAACCAGTCCAGTCTCTATAATAATTTCAGATCTTTGGGGGCACTTTCGTAATTCCATTGCATTCATGTCACACAATCTTGTTTCATTTTTTTATCTGTTGCTTTTGGTGTTTGATTCAGGGGAAAATGTTATAGAAGCCTGTTGTCAAGGCCATTCACAGTCTTCTCATATATTGCATGGTCTCAGAGATTTTAACTGCAGTGTATCATAAGCATGCTGGATAGGGTCCGCAAGGTATGTATATTGTATCTTACTCCGCTGATGTTAAAGAAACACCTAAAGGAAAAAATATAAGAGACTAACAAAAATACACAACTAGCACACTAACATATGTGAGGATACATATTTCAATTTGGCACATACAGTACTATTAATTGCTTTATTTTAAAAATTAGAGTCATGTTTAAACACCCAAATTATCTTTTGAACCAGCTGAATGTATTTAGCTCCTTAATCAATGTTAAAGACCTATGGTAATTACATTATCAGGATATCAGGAGCCCTGAAAAGTAAACATGAATAGCAGTATAGTAATTAGATATATGCACAATGCTAAATCTCAAATGTAATTACAAGATCACATGACTATATCTCCATCCATCATTGTACCAGATGCCCGGAAGAGTGGTAAATGTCGGCATTTGGCACCAAATCAATGGAAGATATATAGCAATACTAGAGGACACCCATGTATAAATAGCATCACACCACTCCCAATAGTATACTATGGTCAATATTACAAAGCATCATAATTGATCCTGCAGAACCATCAAGTTATTAAATCCTGAAGCATGCCAAGTATCATTCAAAAGATTCTATAATATTGGTAGTATATATTTCCTACCATCTCGTGACCGTAGGAGTTAGCCATAGGGGTCATAAACTTTGAGACTCAGTTGATCGTCATCTACTTGGATGCAAAACCATATGTGGAGTAAATGTTGGGTGTCCCCAAAAAATAAATTTGTGCTAATATGGTCCCATAAATGTTGGGCTCCCATTGCCATTTATTATCTTCTCCACACTCCTCATCATCCCCACTTTTGCTTGGCTTCATAAAGAGATCCATGAATTTACTAAAGGATATGCTGGATATTTCGAAACTTTGCTAAGATAAATCGCTTATGATAAAATCAAGGCAAGTTAATGGCCTTAAAGTCATTCACACTCATGGAAAAGGTCTACTGAAAAATAATTGAGGCATTAACAATCCCCAAACCACCAAAATTATGTTTAGCAAGACAGATAACACCTTGGCACCACGGTTCATAACCTTGAAAACACACTAATGGACAACTTTATGTGTTTTATGATTGATCACGAACCTTAACAAATTTTAAATCCCCAAAATATTGATGATGGACAAGCATCAGCACTCCCAGTTGTTTGCAGGTAAGCAATGTAAGAACAAAGTGACAGTTTTATTAGTGTCATATGGCAAGTACATTTATCAATTTGGTGGCACAGCTTATCGCATACTAATGTTGCACTAGAATCAAACAGCTTACTGGATCAGAGAGAACACCTAAGCTCACTAGATCAAACAATTCTATCTCAAGCATCAAGATGCTCTTTAACATGTTAACCAGAAAATGAGCATAAAACATGATAAACCATAATTTTCAGATGACCATGCTAGCAATTCAGCTTATGATAGGAGAGTTACATAAACTAATTTCTAACCAAAAGAGCAAGGAAAAATGTTGAAGCATTATTAGTAACCTTTCAAAAAGAGGTTGGAACATATAAAGGTCTAATGAAACTTCAAAGATGAAACACCAAAACCAGATAGGAGCTGAAAAGTAAGACGGGGATGAAGATCAGATAGCAAATGTCCCTAGCCAAAAAGCTTAAAAACTTCAAGAGAGAGAAATACATACAGAGGAAGCTCAAACACTTCAACATAGGAATGGCATATAGATTCGAAATCTTTTATGAAACATAAATTGCCATAAACATAGATTGCCACATAGACTGCACCCAAACAGAAGGCAAAAGAACCTAAATAAATATGTAAGAAAAATCCATAACCAAGGTATATCGTACCAACCCATACCATACCGTACTAGTAAGATATCAATACATTGCTAAGGTCTGGTTTGGTATCAATAAGTTGCTAAGGTCTGGTTTGGTAATATAAGCCGAACCGGTCTGTATCAATCTGAATTGAGAAGGATTGTCTTGTACCACCCATACTGACAAACACCACCCAGTTTTAAGGCGATACTGTGGTTGGGAGTAAGAAAAAGGTATTAGCAGCCTGTGTTGATATAGGGTGCATATCGTACCGACCATATCATCTAAAAGTGGTAATGTATTTGTAGGTTTACGGTGCCGCTTTTAAAGATGAACAAAGCGTAATAGAAACAAAGTTCCTTACACATAATTGAGTGTCAGGTCGTCAGAAGAATCTAATAAAATGACTTTAAGGAAATACATACTAACCATGTCGTTATCCTCATTTTTGTAATTATATAAGGATGTGCTCATGTGACAAATAGATCAGTTGGACCAATTGCCCCTAGAATAAGACTTGGCCGTTGATGTTATGTCAGATTTCTTGACTCTTTATCTGTACAAGTGCCAAATTTTGTCAATCTTGAATAGAATGGTTAAGTGTCATCATGGCTTCAACAGTCAAAAAGAGCATAAGTTATCAAAGAATCCAACACGTCAAGAACAACAAAATTCACATATTTTTCATAGAAATAATTCAGGAAAGATTCTTGTACATATGCAAGGAACTGGTTTTAACAACAAATTATCCAATTAAAGCACAAAGGGGAGATGAGTGCGTTTCAACACTCAAGAAAGTAGAAGCGCCAAAATGTCCAATGACAAAGATCAGCTAATTTCTGGAACATATAACTTGATCAGTGAATTTAACTCAAACAAGATCAGATTGCTTACCCAAATAATCAATCTTCTTAACATAAAATGCCACCAAAACACAAATCCAAGAGGGTTTAATGCAAACCTTGCCGTCCCGGAGCTACTCCCGAGGCGGCGTCCGGTACTTCGGGGCGATCCAAGCCGTCCGATAGCGAACCGGCGGCGGCCGGTGGCCTGGCAGGCGGAGGGGACTCCTGGAGGAGGGCGCGTGCGGCGGCGATCGCGGCAGCGGCGCGGTCGATGATCTGCAGCCTTTGGATACGGTCCCGCTCCTCCTTGGGGACGTTCAGGATCTTCTCGAACCGCTCCGTCTTCCGCCCAGCGAGTCCTCGCCCTCGCCATCGCCGCCGGCGAGCCCCCCCCAGGGGCCTTCAGCGGCGTTTTCGGTGATCCGGCGGAACTCCTGGGACTTCCGTTCGCGGTCGACGGCCTTCCTCCACATGTGGAGGTAGGAGTCGCCATTGTCGGAGGAGTGGGTCCGGTGGGCGGAGCACCGACGCCTTCGGGTGCTCCACGGGGCAGGGAACCGGGGGCCGCGCATGTTGGCGTGCGCGGAGGTGCTAAATTGGGCCGCCATTCTTGGGCAGAAGAGGCGTTTGGAGTGGAGAGTTGGGACCCGGACGGGGGATTTTATAGACTTCTTTTCTTTCCTTGGCCACTTTTTTATTTTTCTGGGTTTAAAGAAAGATTTGTTTCTTGGATGTGGAGAAAGGAAGCGATGCTTCCTCTGATGATTTTATGTGAATTTTTCTCTTTTTCCTCTGAAGAGAAAAAGATAGAACAGGGTGACGTGGCAGCTTGGCACGTGACAGATAGTGAAACGTGTCCAAGCGGATATCATGTTAGCATAAGAAACTTTGTACAAGTTGTTACTCCTTTAATGCAAGTTCCCTAACTTGATAGAGCACAATAATCAGGGAGGGAATAATGCTAACATATTTATAAACTCGCACATATCCTAGCTAGCTTATGGTAGTAAACCCCTAAGAATTGACTAGATAATAGCCAGGTGATAGTATCAGAAGCTAAATAATAATTAGAGAAGCTTTATCCTTTGTAATGGGGTCAAATATACGAAGATCGGCTAAGATGATGCCACGTGACAAGTTTTGAGAAAGATCAAATAAGAGTTAAGAGATAAATCAAAAAATGACTGTTTATAATATGTGCCACGTCTTAAAAAAGAAAGATGTGGATAAAGATAAGTCTATCATGAATTTAGCTTATTTAGAGGCTATGCTAATTGAAGGTTGATCATGTTATTTGTGTGAAAGCCATAGGCCTAATATGAGAAATGACCTAAAAAACGTGAGAAGTGGAGATGGTTACCGAGAGACCAAGACATGGGAAATGGATGTAAATTATTAACCACGGCAACCATTAGAGGAAGTAGACATAGTGGTGTTAACAGAGGATGACAAACGCCAATGATTAAGACCGAAAGGGTTAGATGGCAGCAAGTCCTACTACTTTGATCTTCAGGGACTCTCAACAAAGATAAATACAAGTTAGAAGTTACAAACTATGAACTAAATATAAAGGCGCTAAAGGCAATTGAAAAATAAATTAATAAAGAATTGGTAATTAATTTAATCAATGGCTGAAAGATCTATTTTGGGAGTTACAACTTTATATGTGTGTGTTCGTTCTCAACTATCGGACATTCGTCTCTTTCCAACTTTGACACCTATCATTATCAACTATCACCACTCCATCCATTTTCTTCCAACAATTGTCGCAATCGATTTTACTCATTCATCCTACTTTCAATCCATTGTAACCATTCATCCTGCTTTCCATGTTCTGTATCCAAGTAACCATCTCACATTCGCACATCTTCACCTTTTACTTAGCTGATGGCTTGAATCGTACCAGCTGCAAAACTTGATCAGTCTTTATCTCACACCCTCAAATAGACCATATTTACAATTAGCTGTTATTGCTGAAATGTAGCAGTCCGAGAGGAGCGGGATTGGGATCTTTAAAACTTTAGACAAATATATGCATTAATTTCAGTTTTATTATATGAGAGTGAAGTATATGCAATGAGAAATTACTGAATTAAAATAAAAGATATAAAGCAAGAGAATAAAATAATGCATAATCACAAACATATCAATTTTGTAGTAGTTTAATGTCAAAATCAATACCTACGTCTACTTCCCAAGATTCTTTATTTAAATATTTTAACTATAATCCACTTGATTGTAGTTTAATTGTTTTACGTAGGCTCACAATCAATCCGGTCGAGTTTTAACTCAGATAATCAATCTCAATCTTCCTAACTAAGTCACTCTTAGGCTTAGTCACAAACCATCCAATTCGAGTTTAAACAAGCTTATCCCACAACTTTCTAACCTAAGAAACTTGTAACAGAAAACAATATGTATAATAAGTAAGGAGAAATTGAGCCAGAGTTCAAAAAAAAAGTAGCTTGATGAAGCATAGAGAAGCCATGAAAAATTTACTTTGGATGCTTTGATTTCTTCTTTTTTATGATTGAGAGGGAGTTAAGTGATGGCTAATTGATTCAATCTTTGGTACCTCAGCAATAATAGCTTTTGTTAAGAGTAATTTGTAATGGACCGATGATATATGAAGATTCAAGTCCATTATGATCCATCGGGTCTATATCAGCACATCTCAAACGGCCTAATTGTTGTGGTTTGCCCGACCCATGGTTGGCAAATATCTATTCCGACCCTTGATCGGAGGCTATTCTCTCCAACCCCTCGTTGGCATGTTCTTGATTCGACTTCTGATCTAAAAGAGCTAGTCGGAGTGCATACCTTAAATAGTACAGTCGCATGATAGATTATGACTTGTCTGACCCCTAGTCGGCCAGTCTTTGATCCGACCCCTAGTCAGATGGTTCTTTATCCGAATCCTGAACAGAAAAGGTTTGGTCCGACCTTTGGTTAGAGAACTTGCTGGTCGATCTCCAGTCACATCTGATCTCTACTTGGCTTGTATATCGAAACAATCTCTGGTCAGTATAACAACTGCGAGTCGGCTAGTCTTTCGGATCAATCTATCTGACCGAGTCTTGGTTGGAAAACTATCAGTCCCAACTTCTAGTCGACCGGCAACTGGCTTTGAGTCCTAGTCGGCACACCACGCTCTTTGATCTCTCCTCAGAAGCATTTTGACTAGGCTCAAGTTCAAAAGGCAGACACCAACTAACCACAATTGTCAATCCTATCTGGATGCAACTGTCTGATTTTGAGAATCTTGCAAGTATAATCGTTTGATCTTGAGAATCACAACCAAATAACCGTATCAGATTCAGCCAGCTTATGTTTCAAGAATGGTTACATAGCTGTCTCCTCTATAAATACTCAAACCCCAAGGATCCAGGTAAGTAGTCCATCTCATAGAGCTAAAAATTTTGCTTCCCTGTTTGCGCATTCTGACTTGAGCATCGGAGGGTCTTCGCCGGAGCACAATCCTCTGGTCCGAATTTTTTTGCAGATTGCTTCAATGCTACACCTCCTTGTCTTCCGACGTCAATCAGAAACAAGCCGCAATAGATAGAGGAAGGACCGAATCTCAGATCCTATAAAAGAAGCGGATAAGTTAGAAATTCTTAATGATGGCTTCACGCAGGACATCCTTCCAGCGAACCAACATCTCCACCTCCCGATAGGTACGGAATGAAGTAAACAACTCTGCTCCTACACTTCCAGCAACGATGGAAGTTCCTACACCGGTATAGCAACACGCAGCGGTGATCGTGGAGCAATTCAACCTATTTTTTCAATAAGTATAACAACTCACGGCTGTCATTCAGACAGCGATCCAACCTCCGTCGGTACCACAACCGGCGAATCAAACCCAAATCCCTCCGGTCCAGCAACTAGAGGCAGATCAGACCCAAAAACCAAGGAGATGGTGGTCTCTGAGTCCTCACTCGGGGTATGATTCAACCCCCGACTGATACTCTCCTCCACGCTCTGAAGCGCATACCAACTGAGATGTGGAAGTTGAGTGAAGACTTCAAAAAATGGTTCAGAAGGTCTAGCAGATTTGTAACAACCCGTCAGCACCATCCGATGGGTACAATTCTGAACTATTTTTTATAGCAAATATTCTTCAGAAACCTATCCCACCAAACTTCAAGGTCCTCAACTAAAGAGCTACGATGGAACCACAGACCCCGTCAATCATGTCAACAGCTTTCGAGCAGTCATGCTCTTTCAGAAAGCCTTTGACACATCCTATGCCGAGCTTTCTCCTCCACTTTAAAGGAGGCAGCCCGACATTAATATTCTAGTCTGAAGCCGACTTCTATTCATTCTTTTCGATAGCTGAGCTACGCCTTTGCTGCCCATTTCATTACCAGTTGGCGGCAACAAAAGTACTCGAACTACCTCGAGATCATCAAACAAAAGGAGGGTGAGTCCATTCGATCTTACGTAGCTCAGTTCAACAGAGCTATGTTAGAAGTCCGCAACCTAGATTACTCGGTTGCAATGTCTGTCTTGAAGAGCAGATTGTTGATGGATAACTTCAAAAAGTCACTGTTGAAGATCTTTTCTCAGGATTTTCCAGAAATACTGGCGCGAACAAAGAAATATGCCTGATTGAAAGATTCTCTGAAGGAAGAAACAGTCCGAATAACCCCAATTATGGGGAATCAAGAGTAGAGCAGGGCTCGCTCGTCCCAATGAAATGATGAAAATCGCTGCTATTCAAGATCCCCACTGAGGAGAAGAAATATTTCATCGAGGAGGAATCGTTCACCTTCGAGATGATTCGGCGATCTCACTCCTTTGAATACTTCAAGGAGAGAGATTTTGATGGAGGTGCGAATTGAGCTACCTCTGCCTCCAAAGATGCAGACAAGCCCGGGGCACCGTGATCCAAACAAGTATTGCCTCTATCATCATGACCACAGTCACGATATCGAAGAGTGTTACCAGCTCAAAGAGGAAATTGAGCATTTGATTCGAGAAGGGAGGCTAGATCGGTTCATTCGACGATAAGATCCTCCACGTCGATATCCTCCAAGAGTCGGACAGCAGTAGTGGAGATGTCCCATGCTTCAGCAGTGACAGTGCCAGCCCCTTCAACCTTAACCTCAATTGGCACCAGCATAACCACAAGCGGAGGGATAGGTGGTAGCAGAAGATCGACCCTTGCAGGATGAAATTCACATGATAACTGGAGGATTGTCTGGATCGATGGAGCCACATGCGGTGAAGAGGCCTCAGCTCGAGGAGCCAATAATCTTCACCGAATAAGATACTGAAGGTGTACAAATCTCGCACAATGATGCGGTGGTTATTACTGCTAATATCGCTGACTATAATGTACACCGCATATTTATTGATAATGAAAGTTTTATCGATATTTTGTACTTTGCTGCTTTCACTGCAATGGGATTTGTTCTAGAGCAGTTAAATAAATTCAATACTCCGATCCAAGATTTCTCTGAAAGTTCGATGATAACGGAGGAAATCATCGGACTGCCCCTTATGGTGGGAACCAAACCCAAGCAGATGACCATCCGCATTGATTTTCTTGTGCTTAACCTACTGTCAACCTACAATGCAATACTTGGCAGACCAAGTCTAGGGGCACTGAAGGTAGTGGTGTCAAGCTACCACTTGATGATGAAGTTTTCGATGGAAGCTGGAGTGGGGCAAGTCCGAGGCAATCAAGCCATGGCCCGATAGTGTCTCGCTGCTAAGCTATAGGTGAAGGAACAGCCGGCAGTGCCCTAACCTGAACTCCTAATAGGTTTGGATGCCCGCGATGATCTGCCTAGGAAGCATGCTCGACCGTCCGAGGATCTAGTGGAGATCCCTTTGAGGAACGAAAATCTCCATCAAACTATGAAAATCGGGTCATCCATAAATCAGGTAACCAAAGCTCGATTAACTGCTCTTTTACAGAAAAATATGGACCTGTTCGCTTGGACAGTGGCAAATATACCTGGCATAGATCCGAAGGTGATGACCCATCACTTGAGAGTATCTGACCTTCCGCCTTATAAAGTAGAAGAAGAGAAGCTTTGTCTCAGAGTGCCAAAAAGCAATTGCTGAGGAAGTGGATAAGTTAGTCAAGGCCAGTTTCATCCGAGAAGCAATATATCCTGACTGGTTCGCCAACATGGTGCTAGTCAAGAAGGCGAACAGAAAATGATGCATGTGCATCGACTTCAATGACTTGAATAAAACCTGCCCAAAGATAGTTATCCTCTCCCTTAGATAGATCAATTGGTGGATGCCACTTCTAGGCACGAGCTCCTCACCTTCATGGATATCTTTTTCGGTTATAACTAAATCCAGATGGCACCAAGGATGAGGAGAAAATGACCTTTATTGTTGACTCTGGGCTCTATTGTTACAGGGTGATGCCCTTTATGCTAAAAAATGCTAGGGCAACATACCAGTGACTAGTGAATAAGGTATTCAAAGATCAAATTGATCGCAACATGAGGTCTATGTAGATGATATGTTGGTAAAAAGTCAAACCACCCTAGATCATATAGCCGACCTCCAAAAAATCTTCAGCATCCTATGTCGATTTCAGATGCGGTTGAATCCCATAAAATATACCTTCAGAGTTAGCTCTGAAAAATTTCTCAGATTTATGATCTTCCGACAAGAATTGAGGCAAATCCGAAGAAGATTAAGGCGATTCTGAAGATGTTCCCATCAAAAAATGTAAAGAAAGTCCAGTACCTCACCGGAAGGATCGTCTCACTCAATCATTTCATCTCTAGATTGGCTGAGAGATGTTTGCCTTTCTTCCAAACTCTTAAGCAGTCGAGAAACTTTCAATGGACGATTGAGTGTCAGAAAGTATTTGAAGAGTTGAAGCAATACCTTAGCTCGGCACCCTTACTTACAAAGCCCCAATCTGGAGAAGAATTGCTACTCTACCTTGTCGTATCTCCAACAGCAATTAGTTTGGTTCTCATCCGGGAAGAAGGATGAATCCAAAAACTAGTATATTACTCAAGTAAGATCTTTCAAGATGCAGAAACTAAGTACACAAAGTTGAAAAAATTAATATTAACTTTGGTCGTTACGACAAAGAAGCTCCGATCCTATTTTTAAGCTCATACAATAGTATTACTCACGGATCAGCCAATTAAAGCAGTCCTCCACCATCCGGATACATCTGGATGGATTATAAAATGGGCCTTACAGCTCTCTGAGTTCGACATTAAGTTCCGTCCAAGGCCTTCAATTAAAACTCAGGTCTTGGCGGACTTCATCCTTGAGTGCACCATCCCTGATGAGGAGGGTTTGGAGGCTGTCGAGGGTGGCTCAATGGCATTAGAGGAACAAATAAATATAAACCCTGATCCTGAAGAGTGGATTCTTCATGTGGATGGATCTTCCAATTCATCGAGATCAGGAGCTGGGATCATCTTAACCGGATCGAAAGGTGATGTGGCAGAGTACGCTCTGCGGTTTGAATTTTCAACCACCAACAATGAAGCAAAGTATGAGGCTTTAATTGTTGGGCTTAGACTTGCAAAGGATGTGAGAGCCAAACACTTAAAAGTCTTCAGTGACTCTCAACTGGTGATGGGACAAGTTAAGGGTGAATATGAAGCTCGACAGGAAAATATGAAGAGGTATCTCGAAAAGATGAAAGAACTAACCATATCTTTTCTAAACTTTAATATCCAACAGGTATCTCAGACATAAAATACACGGGCGAATGCGCTGTCAAAGCTAGCAGCCTTTCTATCACCCAAATTCCAAAAAAAAATTACATCGAGATATTGAAAACCTCAAGCTTGGAAGAACCTCTTGCTGTCCAGTAGATTGATGAAGAACCTTGCTGGATCGATCCCTTGCTAAAGTACCTTAAGTCGGATGAATTACCACCTAACAGTCGGAAAGCTTGAAAAATCTGCAAGTAGTCTACCTGCTATGTGCTTCATGACAACAAGCTGTATAAGCGATCTTTCTCTCTTCCACTTTTGAAGTGTCTGCGATCGTCTGAAGCAAACTATGCACTAAGAGAGATCCATGAGAGAATTTATGAAAATCATTTGGGTGCAAAGACTCTTTCTTACAAAATCCTCCGACAAGGCTATTATGGACCTTCGATGCAAAAGGATGCCTCCAATTTTATTAGAAGGTGTGATTGCTGTCAGAGAATTTTCAATATTCAACATCAACCAGTGATGCCCCTTACTTCTATCGCCACTCCATGGCCTTTCACTCAGTGGAGAATGAATATTTTGGATCTTTTTCCTCAGGCCTCAGGTCAGCGTAAATTTCTCTTGGTGGCCATTGATTACTTCACAAATGGGTGGAGGGCCCCTAGCCCATACAATAGAGGCTAAAGTTAAAAACTTTATCTAAAAAATTATTATTTGTTGCTATGATCTCCTGAGGGTGTTGGTAACTGACAATGGTATGCAGTTCAGTGATTTTTGACTTCGAGAATTCTATGAAGATCTTGGAATTGAATAATGCTTTACTTCAATTGGACACCCACAAACAAATAAGAAGGCTGAAGTGACGAACGGGACTCTCTTGCAAGGTTTGAAGGCTAGACTTAATCAGACTAGGGGGTCTTGAGTGGATGAGATGTATTATATTTTGGGGACATACCGAACAACTCAGAGGATTTCGATCAGAGAAACTCCATTCAATCTTGCATTCAAAATCGAAGTAGTTATACCGATTAAGATCGGACTTCCTTCCCTCAGGGTCAAGGAGTACAATGAGGACACCAATTCAAAATGGTTGCGAACCAACCTTGACTTGGTTGAGAAGAGTAGGAAACAAGCTGTCATGCTAATGGCCTCCTACTGACAAAGGGTGGCTAAATACTATAATTTTTGAGTCAAATCTAAAAAATTTCGAGTCAGTGATTTGGTGCTGCGGCGCACAGAAGTCTTACAGCCCATGGAGCGGAGAAAGTTATCACTTAATTGGGAAGGTCCTTATCAAGTAGATGAGATGGTACATTCTGAAACTTATGAAACTTATAAACTGAGATAGCATGATGGATCTCCACTTCAAAGACCGTAGAACTCAGCTAACCTCCGCGTTTATTACTAGTGATATTGTAATTTTACTGAACTATATGCATGAACGAACACTCCAATTTATCAACATCGGTACTTTCACATATAAGTGAGAGTAATACCAATGAGGGGATTATATTTAAACTCAATCTTTGATTAATTTTGAGATGTTAAAAGCCTTTGATCGGTTTATATTGAAATTCGATCTTTGATCGGCCTTGAGATGTCAAAAATCTTTGATCGGCTTATATTGAAACTCGACCTTTGATCGATTTTGAGATATCAAAAGTTTTTGATCGGTTTATATTAAAACTCGACCTTTGATCGGTCTTGAGATGTGAAAAATCTTTGATCGACTTATATTGAAATTCGACCTTTGATGGATCTTGAGATGTTAAAAATCTTTGATTGGCTTATATTTAAACTCAACCTTTGATCGGCCTTGAGATGTTAAAATTCTTTGATCAGCTTATATTGAAACTCGATCTTTGATCGGTCTTGAGATGTCAAAAACTTTTGATCAACTTATATTGAAACTCGACTTTTGATCAGTCTTGAGATATTAAAAATCTTTGATTAGCTTATATTTAAACTCGATCTTTGATCGATCTTGAGATATCCAAAGCCTTTGATTGGCTTATATTTAAACTCGATCTTTGGTTGGCCTAGAAATTCTAAAAGCCTGAGATCGGCTATAACTATCCTATTTTAGCATCGAAGGCAAAAAGAAGATACCAATGCATAACCGAGGACTTGCGTCATATAGCTACTCCCTCTACCTGATTTTCAGACTCGAAAGTAGGGGGTAGCATTATGAAGATTGAAATTTTGTTAAGTTAAAGCTTTTATGGTGACATGTAGAGACAACGTGATTCAAAAAATAATAACATGAAAGAAAAAAAAATATGAATGCATGGTTGAAAAAGTTATTACTTTATTCCAACAAAAAATATTTACAAGTCTAGTCAGCTCTTTGTCTGACACTACAAAATGAAGATATGATAAAATGAAGAAAAAAAAAATTATTGACTACTCGAGTAGTGGGGCATCGTCGGTCGGTTGTACTTCATTGACCTCGAAAATTGCCCCATCATCATGATCTTCGACGTGCTGCGCTCTGCAAAAAATTATGAATTCAAAAAAAAATAAGTATTCCCTTGCTTCTCATATAGCTGCATCAAAGCATCGTCCATGTCTATCTCGAAATTAGGCAGCTCGGATAGATCGAATTGTGGGTATAAAATTTGAATGCATTCCTGTAGGAACCAGATCTAGGGTTTCAGGGTTAGATCTTGAAACTTTTTCAAGATCATACAGCGGAAGACTAAAATAAATCAAAATTATTTTTTAAAATCAGAGAATCCCTAGATCTAAGATCCTATTACATAATTATTACATAGTATTAAATCAAAAATTAAAATATATAAATATAGCATGAACTACATGTTGATCATATCAACATGTTTCTATACTACATCTAATATATGTATTAAACAATAGATCAGATCTATTACCTTACAAGTTAGATGTTCTAACCTCGCTGATCCGGGCTTGAGGATGATGTTGCAAGCTGCACATACGTCCGACCTCTAGGAGTCATCCACACGAGCCCACGAATCTCGATCAGAAGTCCTGCTTCAGGAAATCAGCACAGTATGCTAGTACTGCGCTGATCCTTCTTTGATGGTTGATCAGGTGCCTCCTTCTTCTTGATTTGGACTCTTTCAAAGATGGAAAGTAGAAGGAGGAGTTTCAGATCTGAGATACTCTAAGAAAACTCAAGATGGAGGGAGGAAAGATCCTAGAAGAAGACCCTCTTCTTCTTCTCATTTCTCTCTCTAGACATCCTAACTTGTATCTTTTATATCTCCACGATCCAAAGGTCTTTCTCATTGATTTTTGGATGGCCTAAAGGTCTCTCAAATATCTATCTTATTTAAAAATTTTATGAAAAAACTCATTTTATATAGAGAGATATGATAGAGTCCTTATCTAGGTCAAATACCTAGTCAAGGCTTATCCAAACATGGCAAGTTAAGGGGCGTCCAACTCTTGAGCACCTCCTCCTTATTTTCATGCATGGATCACAAGCAAAGGGTGCATAATGTGTACCCTAAAAGCCATAAAAATTTAAAAAAAAATTGGATAGATTCGGTGCAAAATTGAAAGAGTTTTGGATTTCTAAAACTCTATCTCAGAATTCAAAATCCAAACTTACTCCTTTTTGATTTGATCCAAACCACCTTCCATGTAAGAAAGAAGAGAGGAGACCTTTTGTGAACGTGGGAGAGACCTGGGAGAGGGCTTTTGTCACACAAAATAAGAGGAGATTGGCATTGAATGAGAGAGAGGGTGTGGGGCAGGCTTATATGGTGCAAGGTGGAATCCTAGTCTTACTAGGATTCTATCTTATGACTTGTTTTAATTTGGTTTCTCAAACCAAATCAAGCCAAAATTAGATCAATCCAATTAAAATAGGTCTTAATCTAATTAAAAACCTAATTTAATCATATTAAATTAGATTTAAATCTGATTTAATTTTTTAATCAAATTAGAAATTAGATTGACCCAAGTCCTAGTT
Organism: Elaeis guineensis; assembly: GCF_000442705.2. Taxonomy (NCBI): domain Eukaryota; kingdom Viridiplantae; phylum Streptophyta; class Magnoliopsida; order Arecales; family Arecaceae; genus Elaeis; species Elaeis guineensis. The sequence goes on from NC_025995.2 coordinate 11,067,945, forward strand.
GAACTAGGACTAGTTTTTCCTTGCACTTGGCTTATCCAATAAACCAATTGGACTTGATCCAATCAAGCCCAAACCAAATCTAATTAAATTATATTTAATTAAACTTAATCTCAACCTATTTACTTAATCAAATTAAGCCAATTAGCAATTAAATTGCTAATCGATCCTCCTGCAACACTTACACTGGGTTAAATGTCAATCGTATTGATCATTTAACCCTAGAACGATTTTTAATCGTTGATCAACCATCTGATCGGATCATGAATTCTAATGTGTGTGATCTCATAGGTCCGAACCTAAGCTGGTAGTACAGAAATAAATTTCTGTACCAATCGAAGTGACCATCTAGCAATATTACCCGACGATCGGATAGGTCGAATGTGTAGAACAACATCTTTAGAACCCATGTAGATATAGTTTTCATATAATTCATCCCCTTGACCAAAATGATCATAGGACATCTCAAAGTTCAACTGTCAACTCTGATCAGGTTGTTCACATTGTATTTCAAAATATCAAATCCATCTGATGGATTACCCTGGCCAAGATTTTGCTAAATTGAAATACAGCGACTCATTCTTCTCCAACTCTTGGAGTGGTCAATCCGATCTCGATCACACTCTGACTTCGCAAGTACTTGACTGTGCCCAGAAGCCTTCCATCCCTGAATTAGAAATTCAGTTAGTCCAGTACCAAAGCACAGTGAGTTGCTTGCAAGTCACTGAGGCGATCTCAAGTCTAAGGAACACTTATATCTATATCCCATCAGAGATATTCTCGACAGTAGAATACTCTGAAGTTGGTTACATTCAATGATGATGTACTAGTACATCTCACTTGTATGCCATACCAGTGTCTCCATACTCTTTGGTTAAGAGGACAACCAACCCATATGGCCTACAGCGACCTATGCTCGATAGAAGCTGTCGTCCTTATTAACAGCCTATCATTTGGTCGTGAACTGTTTTAAGGACTCATCGATAAATCCTCTCTTTATCGAATCTAAATAGTCCTAAGGACTTCATCATAACAACGGAGTTCATTAGAAGATAAAAGCTTATGATGAAAATGCCAAATATATTTTATTTATTAACAAATCAATTACAATACTTGATTGCTCAACCGTCAACAGCTTGACGATTGACTTTTTGAGACACATTTTCCAACAACTCCCACTTATCCTAAAGCCACTTGGCACAGTATCTAATACCCATCTTCGACTTGTGGTTGTCGAACTCCTTTATCGCCAGGGCTTTAGTGAAGGGGTCGGCCAGGTTCTCCTTTCCGTCGATCTTCTGAAGATCGACGTCATCTCCATCCATGATCTCTCAGACCAGGTTGAAGCGGCGCAAGATGTACTTCATCCGCTGATGTGCTTTGGGTTCCTTCGCCTGAGCTATGGCACCAGTGCTGTCGCAGTAGAACAGGACCGGACCATCGAGGGAGGGTGCTACTCCGAACTCGTTGATGAATTTCTTCAGCCACACAGCTTCCTTCGCAACATCCGATGCTGCGATGTACTCCGCTTCACAAATAGAGTCCGCCACAGTATGTTGCTTGGAACTCTTCCAGCAGATGGCTCCACCATTCAGAGTACAGATATAATCCGACATGCTCCTGCTGTCATCATGGTCAAATTGGAAGCTAGAGTCTGTGAACCCCATAAGTTTCAGATCTAACTCGTCAGAAACCAACCATTGGTCCTTAGTATTTCTCAAATACTTAAAAATGGCTTTAACCACTTTTCAGTATTTTTCTTCAGGATCAGATTGGTATCTACTCACTACTCCTAGTGAGTATGCCACATCTGGTCTTGTACATGTCATGGCGTACATGATAGATTCCACGACTGAAGCATATGGGACTCTACTCATACGCTATATCTCTTCAGGAGTTGTCGGACAATCCTTCTTAGAGAGAAAAATTTTTTGGCCTATCGGTAGATATCCCTTCTTGAAATTCTCCATGCTGAACCTCTTCAGCACAGTGTCTATGTACATAGACTGGGATAACCCAAGCATCCTTTTAGATCTATCCCTATAGATCTTCATCCCTAGGATGTAGAATGCTTCACCCAAGTCCTTCATGGAGAACTGTGATGACAACCAAACTTTTATTCTCCGTAGTGCGGGGATGTCATTCCCAATTAAGAGAATATCATCCACGTACAAGATAAGGAATACTACAACTAGACCATTTGCCCATTTATAGATGCAGGGCTCTTCTCCATTCTTAATGAAGCCATACGTTTTGATCACCTTATCAAAATGCATGTTCCAACTCTTAGAAGCTTGCTTCAATCCATAAATGGATCTCTGAAGCTTGCGCACCTTGGACTCATCTGTGGATGTAAATCCCTCAGGTTGTATCATATACACCTCTTCGGTCAGCTCTTCATTCAGGAAAGCTGTCTTTACATCCATCTGCCAGATCTCATAATCCAGATGGGCAGCTATTGCAAGCATTATCCGAATGAATTTGAGCATTGCCATAGGAGAAAATATCTCATCATAGTCAATACCATAACGTTGACGATATCCCTTGGCGACAAGATGGGTTTTATAGGTCTCCACCTTTTCGTCTGCGCCCCTCTTCCTTTTGAAGACCCATTTACACCCAATGGGTTTAACCCCTTCAGATGGGTCAACCAATGTCCATACATCGTTGACCTTCATGGACTCCATTTCGGATTTCATGGCTTCAAGCCATTTCTCAGAATCAGATCTCTGCATTACATCCATATAGGTGATCGGATCCTCATTATTCTCATCAAGTTCGATGGGATCACCGTCCCGGATGAAGAAATCGTAGTATCTGTCCGACTGACGCGGTACTCTATCGGATCGCCTTAATGGTGCAGGTACATTAGGCTCCGGATCTGATCTAATCAAATTCGACTCAGGTTTAGCTATTGGTGTCGGTCCTTCTACCTGTTGAACTTCATCAAGTTCAACCTTAGAGGCAACGGTTCCTTCACCAAGAAACTTCTTTTCTAAAAAGATTGCCTTAAAGCTGACGAACACCTTTTGTTCATCAGCATGATAGAAAAAATATCCTTTTGTCTCTTTGGGGTACCCTATGAATGAGCATTTGTCAGACCTAGGTCCAAGTTTGTCTGTGACTAATCGTTTGACATAGGCCGGGCACCCCCAGACCCTAAGGTGTGAAAGTGTTGGCTTACGTCCCGTCCATATCTCATATGGAGTCTTAATTACAGACTTATTTGGAACCCTATTTAACAGATAACAGGCCAATTCGAGTGCATATCCCCAGAAGGAGATCGGCAAGCTAGCAAAATCCATCATGGATCGGACCATGTCTAACAGAATCTGATTCCTTCTTTCAGACACACCATTATGCTGTGGTGTTCCTGGAGAAGTCCATTGGGAGAGAATCCCATTCTCTCCTAGATATGTGAAAAATTCACTAGAAAGGTATTCTCTTCCTCGATCAGATCGAAGAGTTTTAATACTCTTCCCAGTTTGTTTTTCTACTTCACTTCGGAATCGTTTGAATATTTCAAATGAATCCGACTTATGTTTCATCAGATAGACATATCCATATCGGGATAGGTCATCCATGAAAGTTATGAAGTAGAAATATTCACCTCTAGCACTGGTGCTCATGGGCCCACATACATCAGTATGTATTAGGCCCAAGAGCTCAGTAGCTCTCTCACCTTTTCCAGTAAAAGGTGACTTGGTCATTTTATCAAGAAGACAGAACTCACAGGTTGGAAGTGATTCACAATCACTGACTTCGAGGATTCTCTCTTGAGTCAACATGTTTATTCTGTTCTTATTTATATGACCTAGCCTACAGTGCCATAAGTAGATATTTGACACACTATCTAATCTAGGGTGCTTGCCAGTAGAATAGACTCTTATCAGGCTTGATCTTTTTGGTCTGGCTCTGCACTGATGTCCCAGCCTGAACTTGCACCTTCTTGACTTTCTTCTTCTTGTTCTTCTTTCCTTTTTTAAAAGGTCGAGAACCAAAAGACGAACCTCCCACTAAGTTCACCGACTCCTTGAGGAGTTGGTGATCCTTCTCAAAGTTCTGAAGCAACCCCAGTAACCCATGGTAGTTTACTTCAGGCTTTGTCATTCTATAATGAGTGAGGAATGGGAGATAAGACTTGGGCAGCGAGTTCAGTATTGCATCTTTCCCAAGCTGCTCATGCAAGGGAAAGCCGAGCTTGCTCAATCGTTCCATCAGCTCGATCATGTACAATACATGATCAGTGACAGAGGCACCATCCCGCATTTTGGCGTTGAAGATGGCACAACTAGTCTTGTGCCTCTCTACGTCATCGGGTGTGCCAAAAGCATCCTCCAACACTTGAAGCATATCCTTTGGCTGAGCCGTCTTGAATCTACGACTGAACTCGTCGCTCATGGCAGCCAGGATGATACAGCGCACCGTGGTCCGATCACTGAGCCACTTCTGATAAGTGTCTCTGACTGTTCCACGTGCATTGACAGCTAGCTCTTTAGGTGCAGGATCCATTATCACATATAGGATCCGTTCATGCTCCAGGACTATCTTAAACTTTCGGTACCAGCTACCGAAGTTGGGTCCCACCAACTTATCATTGTCCAACAATGATCGGAGCGATAGGGAAGTGGCCATATTTGCATAAAGGAGAACCATAACCTAATTAGTAATTGATTCATTAAACCTAAAGATTTGGACTTTAATCAAAAAGTTTCTCTCATTATTTTATTCGAATTGGTAGCCTCTACCTCCAATTCGAGGAATTATCCTAATTTCTTAGTGGGTACTAGAATCCACTTAAACTGCACACAAGCCCAACTTTGGTTGGCCAACCCATGTACATCTAAGGGTAGGTTCATAACCAATTGTTTCTCTAAACAATTTCTAATAATTTTAATTTTGCCCCAGAAACCTAATCAGTAGGCTTTAGCCTCCACTGCAAGGATCCGGTTAGGTCCAACCATTAACATGATCATACTTGGTGTATCTAACCAACGAATGATTAAGCCTAACTTTAGTTGGCTCACCTAACCACTATTAGAGAGACACTTTCAAGTCGTCATATGATGAGTGATAATTCTATTAGTCAACAAGCACCAGGCCTTTGGGTCTGCAATGATTATTGAGTTAATGGACTCATTATCAAACACCTTAATGGGAGGCTATGACTCAGTTATCTCCATAACTTTATCATTTTAAGGACCTAATAATTTTAGAGGATTTATATAATATAGAGGATGAGGTCAGATAAACCAGCTTATCATGATTCTCCCACTGGCTTTACCAAGTCAGCTTAAGGGAGACCATTAAAAGGGCTGGTCTAGGAGCACCTAAATCAGTCACACTGATTTACCTAGTTGACATGGGTCAGCTCGAATAGTCAAGTGATCCGATCAAAACATAATTTCACCAAGAGGCCAGGTAAGTTCGATCAGTGGGAGGGTCTGCCAAAGCTTGCCTTAGACACCATCAGAAATGGCCAGGTAAGCGGGCTCCCAATTAAAAATCACCAGTCTGGTTTATCTTAGACACCAACTGGTTTAATTAGTTTCGATTAGATCAACCTAACAGTTTGTGCTAGACCACTTAGCCAAGAATCAAGTCCATTTGGTTCTCGTTAAAGACATGGACTTGACCAACTACAACTATTATAATTGATCTAGAGAATCCTTGACCTAATCTAAGACAACAATTGATTAGATTTAGTCAATTCTCTAATTAAGTCTATCTTTAATCTAACCATAGGTCTAACCCAATTAATGGACCTAATTTTCACTAACTCATTAACCCAATGTGTTATGGTTTGTGTCTTAGGTTCTTCAATTCACAATCCTAGAACCTAATCAAACAACTTCTTAATTCTTAATTAAGTTTTGGGCTGAGGGTTGGGTTCGACTTTTCAAAAAATAATTTTTATATTGGTAAAATAATTTTATAATATCATTCTATCAACCATATTGCATGTTTGATTCATAATCAAGATACAAGTGAAATAAACATAAAACTACTTTAGATCTAATCTAAACAGGTTCATGTAATTGAAACAATTTCAACTTTAAATAATTTTTTTGCACAAAAATTATTAACAAAGAGATTTTATTTCATATTTAAATATCTTTTAAATCTAATAAATCATAAATTTAATCTAGATCATATCTAACAAATTTATGATTAAAGATAGATCTACACAAACTAGGATAACCTTTGCACTGTAAGGGGTAAACCTTACAGCAGGACAACCTTGCAGTTCGTGATTGATCTAAAATTTTAATTTTAGATTTAATAATCAGATTATAAATTAAATTTAATTTAATAAATAATTTAAGCATGTATAAATAATCATGTAATAAAGAACCTAGGCTCTGATACCAATGTAGGAATCAGATCTAGGGTTTCAAGGTTAGATCTTGAAACTTTTTCAAGATCATACAGCGAAAGATTAAAATAAATCAAAATTATTTTTTAAAATTAGAAAATCTCTAGATCTAAGATCCTATTATATTATTATTACATAGCATTAAATCAAAAATTAAAATATATAAATATAGCATGAACTACATGTTGATCATATCAACATGTTTCTATACTACATCTAATGTATGTATTAAACAATAGATCAGATCTATTACCTTGCAAGTTAGACATTCTAACCTCATTGATCCGGGCTTGAGGATGATGTTGCAAGCCGTACATACATCCGGCCTCTAGGAGTCATCCACACGAGCCCACGAATCTCGATCAGAAGTCCTGCTTCAGGAAATCAGCATAGTATGCTAGTACTGCGCTGATCCTTCTTTAATGGTTGATCAGGTGCCTCCTTCTTCTTGATTTGGACTCTTCTAAAGATAAAAAGTAGAAGAAAGAGTTTCAGATCTGAGGTGCTCTCAGAAAACTCAAGATGGAGGGAGGAAAGATATGAAAACAAACAACCCTAGAAGAAGACCCTCTTCTTCTTCTCGTTTCTCTCTCTAGACACCCTAACTTGTATCTTTTATATCTCCATGACCCAAAGGTATTTCTCTCTGATTTTTGGATAGCCTAAAGGTCTCTCAAATCTCTATCTTTTGATAAATTTTATGAAGAAACTCATTTTATATAGAGAGATATGATAGAGTCCTTGTCTAGGTCAAATACCTAGTCAAGGCTTATCCAAACATGGTAAGTTAAGGGGTGCCGAACTCTTGAGCACCTCCTCCTTATTTTCGTGCATGGATTACTATCAAAGGGTGCATAATGTGTACCCTAAAATCCATAAAAATTTCAAAAAAATTTGGATAGATTCGGTGCAAAATTGAAAGAGTTTTGGATTTCTAAAACTCTATCTCATAGAATTCGAAATCCAAACTTATTCCTTTTTGATTTGATCCAAACCACCTTCCATGTAAGAAAGAAGTGAGGAGACCTTTTGTGAATGTGGGAGAGACCTGGGAGAGGGCTTTTGTCACACAAAATAAGAGGAGATTGGCGTTGAATGAGAGAGAGGGCATGGGGAAGGCTTATGTGGTGCAAGGTGGAATCCTAGTCTTACTAGGATTCTATCTTATGACTTGTTTTAATTTGATTTCTCAAACCAAATCAAACTAAAATTAGATCAACCCAATTAAAATAGATCTTAACCCAATTAAAAACCTAATTTAATCATATTAAATTATATTTAAATCTGATTTAATTTTTTAATCAAATTAGAAATTAGATTGACCCAAGTCCTAGTTGAACTAGGACTAGTTTTTTCTTGCACTTGGCTTTTCCAATAAACCAATTGAACTTGATCCAATCAAGCCCAAACTAAATCTAATTAAATTATATTTAATTAGACTTAATCTCAGCCTATTGACTTAATCAAATTAAGTCAATTAGCAATCAAATTACTAATCGATCCTCCTGCAACACTTACACTGGGTTAAATGTCAATCGTATTGATCATTTAACCCTAGAACGATTCTTAATCGTTGATCAACCATCCGATCGGATCATGAACTCTAATGTGTGTGACCTCATAGGTCCGAACCTAAGCTGATAGCACAGGAATAAATTTCTGTACCAATCGAAGTGACCATCTAGCAATGGTACCCGACGATCGGATATGTCGAATGTGTAGAACAACATCCTTAGAACCCATGTAGATATAGTTTTCATATAATTCATCCCCTTGACCAAAATGATCATAAGACACCCCAAAGTTCAACTGTCAACTCTGATCATGTTGTCCACATTGTATTTCAAAATATCAAATCCATCTGATGGATTATCCTGGCCAAGGTTTTGCTAAATTGAAATACAGCGACTCATTCTTCTCCAACTCTTGGAGTGGTCAATCCCATCTCGATCACACTCTGATTTTGCAAGTACTTGACTGTGCCCAGAAGCCTTCCATCCCTGAATTAGAAATTCAGTTAGTCCAGTATCAAAGCACAGTGAGTTGCTTGCAAGTCACTGAGGCGATCTCAAGTCTAAGGAACACTTATACCTATATCCCATCAGAGACATTCTCGACAGCAGAATACTTTGAAGTTGGTCACGTTCAATGATGATGTACCAGTACATCTCACCTGTATGCCATACTAGTGTCTCCATACTCTTTGGTTAAGAGGACAACCAACCCATATGGCCTACAGCGACCTATGCTTGATAGAAGCTGTCATCCTTATTAACAGTCTATCATTTGGTCGTGAACTGTTTTATGGACTAATCGATAAATCTTCTCTTTATCGAATCTAAATAGTCCTAAGGACTTCATCATAACAACGGAGTTCATTAGAAGATGAAAGCTTATGATGAAAATATCAAATATATTTTATTTATTAACAAATCAATTATAATACTTGGTTGCTCAACCGTCAACAGCTTGACGATTGACTTTTTGGGATACATTTCTCAACAATTTCGACAAAAGCTGTAGCTAGAATGATGTCCGACAGTAAAGATCGTGTGGATCGATGATTGAGAACTATCCATTAGCTGCTCACAAGATCAGGAAGAAGAAGAAGCTCTTTCTCCTCCTGTCGAAGATCGGCCTTTTGGTTTCCACTCTCCTGACTGAGATCTTTCACCATGGGTGATCGGAAGAGACTTTTTTGAGCGGATGACAACGATGGGAGTAGTTACTTGGATACCTCACTATTGTACATCCTTGGGAGCAGCGACGATCTTCTTGCTATCCAACATCTTTTGCAACTTTGAAACTTTTTGAATTTGCAATGTCCACTCAAACCTTGCCCATCCATATGACTGAGAACTATCCATTAGCTGCTCAAAAGATCAGGAAGAAGAAGAAGCTCTTTCTCCTCCCGTCGAAGATCGGCCTTTTGGTTTCCACTCTCCTGACTGAGATCTTTCACCATGGGTGATCGGAAGAGACTTTTTTGAGCGGACGACGATGATGGGTGCAGTTACTTGGATACCTCACTATTGTACGTCCTTGAGAGCAGCGATGTTCTTCTTGCTATCCAATGTCTTTTGCAACTCTGTAACTTTTTGAATTTGCAATGTCCACTCGAACCTTGCCCATCCAAACTTTCTGTACTTAATCAAGGACTCCAAGGTGCGGATTTCTCCATGGGCAGAGTCAAGCTGACGACTATATACAGTCAATTTTGTCACCATGCTTCAGGACTTCTTTTCCACTGCATCGGATATCCTCTGCATCTCTTTGGCTGATCGTGCCTTCTCAATGCTGCGTGCTATAATTTCTCGTCGAACCTTTTGTTGAAGTCTACCGACTTCTTTCTCAGCCTCATCAAGTTTTTTTTTAAGCTTTTTGCAGTCTCTTTCTCCGATCAACAGTCTTTTCTTTGAAAAATTTAAGTTTCTTCTTCAGGCTCTTGATGTAAGCTTTAATCTTGACCGCCATCATCAGAGGAAGAGGAGTGGCCAGTGAAGGAGCAGCAGCTATCGGATCGATGTCACAAACATCATTCACCAACTATGCAAACAATTGAAAGTGGTAAATTCAAAAAGCTTGTAATTTTCTTTCATTAAATGAAAGTGTATTATAGAGATAGATAAAAAACAAAGAAGAAAAAAGAGGTAAAAAGTATAAGTATTTAATCTCCGACCTTCTCTTGAAGAGTTGATCCGAAGGAGGCTCGGAGGGACCTGCATCAGTAGTTAAAGAAGGGGCAGCTCAACAATGTTCTCCATCTCAAAAATGGGGAGCTCGGAGGTAGTGTGAACTTCCTCGCCATCTTCATCTCCATCTTTATAGTCCAAGAAGGTGAGATCAAGCTCCGGATGCTCCTCCTCTATTAACTTTCGGCAATCGACCCAGCCTTCTTTGTGAGCCTGATGAAAAATCTTCTCGCTGAAGGCCACATGACTGTCTCGATATTCTTCAGATGCCTTAAATATCTCATCTGCTCGAGCCATCTCCTCAGCGAAGGTAGGTGATGCCTTGAATTTCTCGACGAAGGAGTACTTGGCATCTTGAATGCGCTTCTCAGTCCTTCTCTTCGTCTCTTTTTTCTTCTTTAAGGTGAGGGCGAGATTGGACTCCACCTGCCCGAGGACCCCCTGGAGATGCTTGGCCTTAAGCTCTAGTTCCTTAATTTTTGTTCGAGCTATCTGAATATCCATCTTAGCTTTCTTCTCGATCTCTCACGCCTGTGTCTCTTTGGTCAAGCGGTCCGATAGCTTGACAAGAACATGGAGTAGCTACATTTCAAATCAACTAAGTCAGAGAAAATATGATGATTGAAAAAGAAAAGAGGGATGACAAAATAAATGCTATACTTGATGGCCAATGGTCAAGGATAGTTTCTTCAGACTGAAAATGCTCATCTTGTCCATCTACTTCAACTCTATCGGAACAATAGAGTTTTCGATAGTTTTTCAGACTACCTTTCAGTCTTGAAAAAATAGACCCTTCGAAATGTTATCGAAAAGGATCTCATCATCATCGACCTTCTTAAAAGACCCTACCTGAGCAGAGGTCTTAGAAGGCTGAGGTTGCTCGATGATCCTTTCTCGGGAGTCGGCGGTCAGGGTCGGAGTAGGTGCAGGTGTCGCCAAACCTACTCCGACCTTAGAAGAAAGTGCTTGATCGGCAGTGACGGCTCTTGACTGAGCTTGGTAGATTTTGACTTTTTCTTTCTCTCAATCTCGACGGTCTGAGTCTTCCTCTTCTATAGAAGAGAGGCCTTCAATTTTGCAATATCCTTTGCCGAGGATTTCATTTCTACAGTTGTTCAACAAATGTCAGGTTAGAGAGCTATATATATATATAAAGAAGAGAAAACATAAACGACCCCACTCACTCTTAGGTTCTCTAAAGAAAAGCCCAACCGAGAAAAGAGATTTATCGGATAAGAGCTCATCCAGATAAGGAGCGTTGCGATTCAGGAGATCCTTAAGTCCTTTCTTTTTCTCGGTACTCAACTCTACGGGCTTCAAGGATGAAGCTTCGATCCAATCCTAGTTTGGAAGCCTCCAGTCATCTATCAAAGCACAAGAAATAAAAAAATAATAGCTCTTTCATCCATGAATGAATGAGGGAGCACCAGAGACTAGGGAAGTGACATCCCTCTGGGAGGAAATATACAGCCAGTCGGCATATGAGTGTTTCTTTAGTGTGAAGAGAGCTCGAAAAAGAGAAATCGAAGATCGAACTCTCGTCTGAGAATAAAGAACAAAAAATCCTATGATATATCTAAAAAAATTTAGAGATACAATACAGAAAGTAATCCTATAGAACCTAAAAAGCTCAAAGATGAAGAAAAAAAAAATTTAAGATCTATCCGAAGATTTTTCTCGTACATCGCTAATTGGTCTGGAGGTGGACTGTGAATTCGAGCAACGAAATTAGGAAGTTTAAGATGAAATTCGTCTAGAATCACTGCAAGAAAATGGCCTTTTTGCAATGATATTTTTTACGACAGAAATCTTTTCATTATAAATAAAACTATTTACGACATAATATATTTTCATTGATAAAAAAATATTTACGATAATTTTATTTTTTTATCATAAATAAAGAATATTAGAGATGAAAAATAGATTTTTATCATAAATAAATGATTATTTTTATAATTTTTTTTATCATAAATAATAAAATATTATTTAAATTTTAAATATCTAAATATTAGTGATAAAAATATTTCATTGTAAATAATTCAAATTTTTATGATGAAAAATACTTTTCTATCATAAATAACCTTTATTTATGATTAAAAATTTTCATCATTAATATTTGAAGAGAAATAAAAAATTTAAAAAATCAAATATTATAGATTATTTATGACATAACTTTTCATCATAAATAATTTAATTATTTACAATAAAAATAATATTTTCATTGCAAATAAGCCTTATTAACGATGAAACTTTTCATCGTTAATATTTAAAAAATTTAAAAAAATTTAAAAATTTAAAAATTAAAGATTATTTATGATGAATTGAAATACATCATAGATAATATAAATATTTATGATGAAAAATAATTTTTTTATCATCAAACATTGATCATTTACGATAAAAATTTTCATCGCTAATATGTAAAAAATAAAAAAATTTAAAAATTTAAAAGGTAAGCAATTTATGACTTATAAAAATATTATGTCACCAATAATTGATTATTTATGATAAATTATCTTCATCATAACTAATTAAAAACTTAAAAATTATAGATTATTTGTGATGAAAATTTTATGTCAAAAATAATCAACTATTTATGATGAAAAATTTATTTTTCATCAAAAAATCACTATTTATTTATGATAAATATTTTTTATCGCTAATATATGAAAAATAAAAAAATTTTAATTTTTAAAAATGACAGTATTAGGGATGTAAAAAATTTTCATCATAAATCATTAAGCGTATTTGCGATGAAAGAAGGTTTTTCCATCGCTAATAAACTTGTTTTAAAAATTTAAAAATAAAAAATAATTTATGATGAAAATATTTTATCATAAATAATCCACTATTTGCAATGCTAAATTGAATAACCGTCACAAAATCGTTGCTTATTTACGACGTATATTTTTTATCACTAATATTTAAAAAATTAAAAAATTAAAATTTTAAAAGCTAGACTATTAACGATGGAATAAAAGATTTCCATTGCTAATGGCTTTTTTAATGATAAAAAATTTTATTGCTAATATTTTAAAAATTTTAAAAATTTTAAAAATTTTAAAAAATTTTTTATTGAAGGATGTTTAGATATATTATAATAAATTTTTTTATATTTATTAAAATAAATATTAGATAATTTTTAAAAAATAATATGTGCACAAAAAAGTATGTAGAATATTAAGATGAATATGTAGTAATATAAGAAAAAAATAAAATTAAAAAATATTAAAAATATTTTTATTTTTTTAACAAAGACTTAATTGATTTTAATTTAGGATCTATTTGAATGGTTATATCCAAAATATTATGAAACTCAAAAATCAGTCCTAGACAATGGTAAAATAGACTAAGCTCAGTTTATAATTCTGTATACTTGGTGGTTGGCTTATGCATCTCATAGAATTTTTGGCCCAACTATCTAAACAAATACCTAATTGGATCCAAAGTTGCAAGCCACGAGCACATACTGGTCACTTCAAGGTCTAGATGGGATCATCCAACCCATATACGTCTGATTATATATAATTTAAAATACTAGGGATCTAATCAAAATTTTAACCTAAAAAATCCCAAATTGATAATCTGGTTCTTTGTCTAATTCATGGTTCTGAAGCCTAGAAAAATGCTTAAATTAAGCATAAACAACAAAACAAATAGCCAAGCTAAACAACACTATCTTTGATAAGATTTTAGTTAATAGTAGGCGTGGCCGATTAAGGTGGAGCTATATTATGGAAGACGGCAGCATCATTACCCCAGAAGGACAACAACGTCTGAAAATTATCTTCTGCTGCCGATGTTCTTGAACAGCAAGGGTGGATGTTGAAAAAAGAGTTTTACATTTATAATTGCTTTATTCTATCCATCTCCATCTTATCTATAACGTAAAATTTAGGGATCTCAAGCAGCATGCTTTAATATTATTCCTCAAAACTTTTAAATATCCTCATATCTGTCGACCATTAGAACCTTTTGAAATTATCACAATATTTAAAAAAAAATTTAACATAATTTTTTTAAAAAAATAATTTTTTTAGTAATTATTAGTGATGAAAAAGAATTTTCATCACCAATAATGATAAAAATTTATCATCGTAAATAATTTTTTTGTTAGAAAAATATTTTTATCAAAAAATATTTTGGTAGGAACTATTAGCAATGGACACTTTCCGTCGTTAAAAATTTATTAGCGACAATACCTATGGTTTCATCGTAAATAATATTTTTGAGGGGGAAAATAATTTTTCAGCAATTTTTTTTTTGACGGAAACTATTAGCAACGAAAATAGTTCCGTTGTTAATAACATTATTAGTGATGAAAAATTTTTTTTCATCGCAAATTAGTTTTTTGTTTAAATTTTTAGCGATAAAAATTTTTAGTAGCAATGAAAATTTTCATCGCTAATACATCGCATCCCATCAAGTTCCATCTGAAATCCATTTTCTTCTCCGATGCCCCCCCACCGTGCTTTCGCGTGCTCCCCCCCACATCCCCTTCTCTGCTCTGCCCCCTCTCCCGGCCGTCGAGTTCGCCAACACCGTCGCCATCCTCGATCGCCGTCGTCGTCGTCGTTGCAGTCACGTCCACCGATAAGGTAAGCTTTCTTTGTTTTTTTTTTGTGAGGGGGTTCTCGGGCCACTGGTGGGCCATCAGGGATGGAGGAGACACCGACGGAGATGGACCGGGCCGACGGGGACTAGGCCGGGCCGGCGGCGCCTGCGTCCGCCATTGGTAATCCATCTTTATTTTTCTTTTGTTCTTTTGTCAGGCCACCGAGCCAGCGTGGACGGTGCCAGGGCTCGGTCGGGCCAACGTGGATGAGTGGGCTGGGTCGGGCCTGGTCAGGTCGGCATGGACGGGGTCAGGGCCGGCAGGCACAGGGATGGGGACTGGTGGGATGGGGCCAGCGGGCACGGGGATGGGGACGATCGGGGGGGGTGGTGGATGGGTGGGTTGGGTCGGGCCGGTGCAGACAGGGTCGGGCCGACGGAGATGAGGCCAGGTCGGGTCGACGGGGATGGGGTTGGGGTTGGGCCGGTCCGGTGGGCCAGGCCAACCAGGGTTGGGTTGGGTCGGGTCGTGTCGGCTCAGGTCCGGGTCAGGTCAGTTCCAGGTCAGGCCGGGAACTTCGGGAATGGGTCTGGGGATGGGGACAAGTCGGGTCGGGTCGGGGCGGGCCGGGGGTTCGGGCCGGGCCGGTGGTGCCTGCATCCACCGTCGATAATCCATCTTTGTTTTTTTTTTATTCTTTCGTCGGGCCACTGTGCTGGCGTGGATGGTGCCGGGGCCCAGTCGGGTCGGTGTGGACGGGTGGGTTGGGTCGGGCCTGGACGGGCCGGCGTGGATGGGGCCAGGGCCGGTGGGCATGGGGATGGGTGGGCTAGGGCCAATGTGCACCGGGACGGGGATAGGGACTAGGACGGGTGGGCCGGGGTGGATGAGTGGGTCGGGTCGGGCCGATGCGGACGGGGCTGGGCCGGGTCGGGTCGGATCGGGCCAAGTCGGGCCAAGGCCTTCGAGGATGGATCCGGGGATGGGGTCGGATCGGGTCGGGCGGGCCGGGGTGGGTCAGGCTAGGTCGGATCCGAGCCGGGTCGGTTTGGAGTCGGGTCGGGGCCTGCGGGGATGGGTCTGGGTCGGGCCGAGGCCAACGGGGATGGGGCTGGGCCGACGTGGATGGGGCCGGGGCTAGGTCCGATGGGGATGGGGACGGGGTGGGCTGGGCCAGGTCGGGACGGCATGGAGGGGGACACATATTATTTAATTAATTATATTTGTTACATATTATTTTTTAGTATTACTGCTGAAATTATTTAATTATTTGATTAATTATTTATTTACTAACACAATGCACATTGCTGTTACTTGTTATAATTTAATTATTTTATGTACTATTTTATATGCTGCTAAAATTATAAATATAAAAAATATTTTTATTTTAGAAAAAAATTTATTAAAATTTTTGATGAAAAAATTTTAATATGGAGTTATTATTTTTTGATAAATTAGAAATTCATCTTCGAATGCATGTTCAAAGATGGTAATTAAATTGCATTGAGCCGTAGATTTTCATTCAAAAATCGCTCTTCATCGAAATTGAATTTTGAATGTCCCATATTTGGGCTTTTTGAAAAAGTAATAATATTATTATTTTAATAGTTGATATTTTATTTCTTATGTGGTATTCAGTAGTTATCTTTCCATTATTCTTTAGGTATAAAGTGGATAGGGTGCGTAGGTACCATATCCACATCGTATACTTGGAGAACCATAGAGAGATGCCGTCGAAATTTTTACGTAAATGAGACGAAATATCCACTAATAACAATAATGAGATTATTACTTTTCTGAAAGGGATTGGACTACACTTGTTAGTAATGATTTGAAATGGATAGGATCATCCATTTTTACTTCATTAAATTGATGTAACACATTTTCTGTGTTACTGTTCAGTCTGTGTTTTTTAATATGTATTGTTTTGTATAAAGTGATCCAGATCTGGATCCGAATCAAAATTTTGGCTGAAATTCAGAATGCGATTCAGTCTGAAATTCAGATCGGGATCCAGAATATCACTAAACTTTTTTTTGATTGTTAATGATTTTATGTTTATTGTTAGATGGATATCAACAAAAATTGGATGAATGCTAGAGGTATTTTTTTGCCTGAATATCAAAAAGGAGTTCAAGATTTTATTGAGTTTGCACGACATAAGGCTGACAGTGCTAGTCGGATAAAGTATCCATATAAGAGATGTGTCAATTTGGTATATCATCACATAACACTTGTTGAGGAGCATCTGCTACAATATGGTATGGATAAGAAGTATACTTGTTGGATATGGCATGGGGAGGATGATCCGAATGTAGTGGTGCACGATGATGACGATACTGAAAATAATAATGATGCTGGTAGACCTTCGAACATAGTGGTATAGAAAAATTTTTAGATGATTTACATCAAGGTGCTTGTTCAAATATATGTATGACTTTCGAAATCGTATTCTGAAGCAAAAATATATATGTGAAAAATAGAACTTGGCTATATTTCTATACATGTCTGTAAAAATGATTGTATATTATTTTATAAGGATAATGAACAAACAACTGAATGTCCGAAATGCGGTGAGCCTAGATATAAAATCGATAATAGGAGAGCAAAAAAAATACCTCAAAAGATTTTGAGATATTTTTCATTGATTCCTAGACTTCAAAGGTTATATATGTCTACAAAGACAGCTGAAGAAATGAGATGACATTATGAGTAGTGGGTTCCGAAGATGAACATACTTAGCCATCCAGCCGACTCTTTAGTGTGGAAAGATTTCAATGCAAAGCATCCATACTTTGCGAGTGACCCGTGCAATATCTGATTTGGTCTAGCGACAGATGGATTTAATCCTTTTGGCAATCTGAGTACCTCTTACAGCATGTGGCCTATGATACTAGTTGTATATAATGTGTCACCTTGAAAGTGCATGAAAGAATCATTTATTTTTATGTCACTGTTGATTCTGGATCTGAAAGCATCAAATAATGAAATTGATGTATATCTACGACCTTTAATTGATAATCTGAAGGAGCTATAGAAAAATAAGGTACAGATATATGATTCTGTGAGTTGAAGTAATTTTAAGTTGCATACTTCTATTTTATAGACCATAAATGATTTTTCTATACATAAAAACTTATCTGGATAGAGCACCAAAGGATATCTTGAGTGTCCAATATGTAATAGGGATGCATCCTCCTTACATTTAAAGCATGAAAAAAAATATATTTCATGAGTCATCGACGGTTTCTTTCTGCTAATCATTCTTGAAGGATCCGTTATAACAAATATTTTGATGGTAAGCTCGACCGACGTCCGTCACCTAAGGACTTAAGTGGAGCAAAAATTTTAGAATAATTTGAAGTCATTGAAAATATCCAATTTGAAAAAATATCGGGTACTCGCAAGCGAAAGTGTATTGAAGCTGAGCTAATTGGATGAAGCGAAGTATTTTTTTTGAGCTACCGTATTAGAAGCAGCTACTACTTCATCATAATTTAGATGTAATATACATTAAAAAAAATATTTATGATAATATCATCGATACTGTATTGAACATTTCAGAAAAAATAAAAGATGGTATAAATGCTTATCTTGATTTGCAAAAAGTAAAAATCTGATTGGAGTTATATTTAGTTCGTCGAGGTGAGAGATTTTTTATGCCACCTGCATATTATTTGCTGTTTGGTGAGGAAAAAAGAATTCCTGTGAATGGTTCAAAACCATAAAATTTTTTGATGCATACGCTTCAAACGTATCACGGTGTGTTGGAAACAATGATGGCAATATCTCTGGCATAAAAAGTCATAACTCCTATATGATGATGCAACGTTTGCTTTCTGTGGTCATACGTCGCTATTTGAGTAGTGATGTTCAAACTGCATTGATTGAGCTGAGAATGTTCTTTCGAGAACTGTGTTATCAAAAATTGAAGATTAACTTACTTGAGAGATCAGAGAAAGATATCGTACTCATTCTTTGTAAGTTAGAAAAAATATTTTTACCATCATTTTTTGATGTTATGGTGCATCTGACTGTTCACCTTTCAAAGGAAGCTCTTTTGGTCGAACCGGTATATTATCGATGGATATATCCCATTAAAAGGAAAAAAATTATACATACTTTATCATATCAATTATAAGATATAAATATATTTTTAAAATTTAAATTTATTTTTATTTACAGATTGTTGTGCATCTTAAAAAAATATATGTGCAATAAAGCAAGGCCTGAAGGATCTATAGCGGAAGCATATGTAGCTACCGAGTGTGTCACATTCTGCTCGATGTATCTTGACAATATTGAAACAAGATTCAATCGTACAGATCGTAACGCAGACTGTGAATAGGATGACAATGAACCGACGTTGTCTATATTTAAATAAATGTTCGACCATTAGTGCAAGGAGATATGAATTTATGGACGTGAACAAGTTATCTAAAGTATACTTTTACGTTCTAAATAATTATGAAAAAATTAAAGATTTTATTAAGTAAGTACCATCTTACCATATCGTTTAATATTTAAAAATTTTTTCATGTTGATGTAAAATTAAAAATCATAAATTTTTATAGTGAGCACAAGAGTATACTATGTAGAAAAAATAATATGGATGTCGATTATCGACATAGGAGAGAATTTGCAAAATGATTAGGTGATCTTGTAAGTTACATTAGTGATACATTATTTATTTACTTATAAATAATATTATTTAAACCAACATAATTTTTTATCTTATAATGTAGATGAAACATAAGTATTTCAATAAAAAAATGAGTGCGACCAATGAGTTACACGATTTAGCATGTGGTCCCAATCGAAGGGTTAATTACTACGCATCATGTATCACTGGAGGAATAAGATTTCACACAAGAGAGCTTGAGATGTAATGATGGATCCAGAATAATGGGATTGCTACAACAGGATATGAAGAAGAAGAAGAGATTGATTATTATGGTGTACTGATAGATATCATAGAATTGAAGTATGGGTCCAGTAATTCTGTATTTTTGTTTCAGTATGAATGGTGGGATATTAGTAATAAAAAGATCGGTATTCATATCGATTCATAATTTATCAGTATAAATTTACACGAATATGGTACTAAAATGAGCCATATATATTAGCAACTCAAGCGAAACAAGTAATATAATTGAAGGATCTAAAGTATCAAGGTAATTGACATGTTATACAAAAAATAACACCTAGAGGCGTATATGATATACCAATCCGATTAGAGATAGATGAAAATTCGAATTTATATGAAGAGAAAGCTTTTCAGCAAGAAGAACAAATATTAGCCGAGCTTTTGTTTAATGAAGAACTTGTAACGGCACCTTTGAATAGGGCTGATCTGCCATCCAACGAAGTTGAAGCTAATTTTGTATTTAATCTTGATGAGTCAGAGGGCGATGATCAATTCATAAATAACGATGAGATAGAAGACGATACATATATCGATTACTATGATTTAGAGAAGGATCTACATATCGAAGAAGATATGAATATTGATGAGTAGATCTATATTCTTCATTCAATCTTATCTTGCAATAATGGTATGCGATATAATTGTATTTATTAGAATATTATTTGATTATTATTATTATTATTTAATATTATATTTAATTATATCTTAATTATTGTAGATATGACATCAGGAGACAGACGAT
The DNA here is from genome assembly GCF_000442705.2 of Elaeis guineensis. Lineage (NCBI taxonomy): Eukaryota > Viridiplantae > Streptophyta > Magnoliopsida > Arecales > Arecaceae > Elaeis > Elaeis guineensis. Next base: position 11,088,234 of record NC_025995.2, read on the forward strand.
GATGTTCGCATTCATAGTCTACCTTGGTGGTTGAGGCACCTTCACCGATCTCCGTTGCCGCACTGGCTCCACTGTCAGAGGATCCTAGTGAGGCGGGTCTTAATGAGGTAGGTCTCAGTGGTATTATTATACTTTTTATATAATAAAATTTGATTCTTTTATTTGGATCATATTAATGATTTATTTATTATTGTTTCAAGCCAGTCTTCATCGGTAGTGAGGCGAGGGTGAGGTCCATCAAAGAACTTCGCTCTAGAATGTTGGAGATGCGAGCACCCGAGATAGCATCTCTGGATCGAGATACCAACCAGCTACACCAGACCCATTAGGAGATGGTGCGAGCCATGGTAGACTGAGCTGTGCATCTATGCCACGGTTATGCCCTCGTGACGCTCTTCGATTGACGTCATGTTCTACCAGCTCAAAAAGAGATTTTCTACACCCACTCATAGGTAAAATAAATTATATTATGAATATTTAATTTGTATAGTATTCTTCTAATATTGGTTATTGACAGGGTGTATTCGACATCATTGATTTTGAAGAGGATCACGTGAGGTGAGCCGTCGACACTCATCTATCCTTGTATTTCAAGGATTATTGCCATCACATGCATCAGCATTGGTATCAGATGGTGCAGGATCATGGGGAGGAGGCAATGCGACAGCAGCCCTATGACAACATCACCATGGATAATTGGACTACCATATGCCGGCAATACGAGAATCCGGCATATCAGGTTACACATCTAAACTTTTTTTTAGAGTTTAATGACTAAATCATTTATTCTTCAATTAAATTTGTTACCTACTAATTTAACTGATAATTTTACAAAGACGATGTGCTCAAAATGTGGTGAATTGGACGAGATAGATCGTGCCGTATTGTGGGGGTTTGAGATCGTTCGCTCGTCACATGGAGCACATGATAGATAATTTTTAATTTTTAATTAGCATATAATTCTCTAGTTATTTAAAATTTTTTTTATTAATTCTCAAATTACAAATAGATGCTGAGAGTGGCGAGCTTCTTGGTAGGTTCGATATCTACCAGCGGACCCCACCAGCGACGGTCGGAGGAGTGGACGACGGGGAGTCAAGAGCTCTTTGTAAGTTTTTTCAATTATTTTTTCATTCACAGTCTGATTTTTATTAAAAAGTTAAAATAACTTTTGTTGGGTATAAAATACCCTCAACCGAAGTTCTTAACAGGATTGACCCTCCCAAGATCCCTCCGGCTTTTGACTGCAGACGGTATCTCCCCGAACTTCTCCAACAGCCGATTCCCACAGTGCTGACTGAATTCCCCCGACGGACGAACTCCCACTGCATCACCCGAGCTCCTTCAACATGAGTTCCCCCAGTCATCTATTAAGCCGCCCCAAGTGCTCTCTGAGCTCCGCCGCCAGCCAACTTTCTACGACTATCAGCTGTTCCCCGAATCCCTTCCAGACTTCTTCCAGCCAGGTTCAACTCCAATCCGAACTACCCTGGAATTCGTCAATGGCTGAACTTCTCCAACGGTAGATTCCTACAACCACCAGATTTCATCCGGCCAGATTCAACTCCAATCCGAACTACTTCCAGACTTCTTCCAGCCAGGTTCAACTCCAATCCGAACTACCCCGGACTTCGTCAATGGCTGAACTTCTCCAACGGTAGATTCCTATAACCACCAGATTTCATCCGGACTCCTACGGGAGTCGGACCTCGTTCCCGACTCCAGCTGCAGGTGGACTTCGCCCGGACTCCAACGGGAGCCGGGCTCCGCCCACGACTTCACTTACAGGTAAACTTCATCCGGACTCCTAAGGGAGCCAGACTTCACCCCTGACTGTGATTGCAGGTAGACTCCGCCCGGGCTCCTACGGGAGCCGGGTCTCGTCCCCAACATCGACTGCGAAAAGACTTTGCCCGGACTCCTACGGGAGCCGGGCTCCACCCACGACTTCACTTACAGGTAAACTTCATCCGGACTTCTAAGGGAGCCGGACTTCACCCCTGACTGTGATTGCAGGTAGACTCCGCCCAAGCTCCTACGGGAGCCAGGTCTCGTCCCCAACTTCGACTGCGGAAAGGCTTTGCCCGGACTCCTACGGGAGTCGGGCTCCGTCCCCGACCCCGATTGCTGGTAAACCTCATCCGGACTCCTAAAGGAGCCGGACTTCACCCCTGACTGTGATTGTAGGTAGACTCCGCCCGGGCTCCTACGGGAGCCGGGTCTCGTCCCCAACTTCGACTGCGGAAAGGCTTCGCCCGGACTCCTACAGGAGCCGGGCTCCGTCCCCGACCCCGATTGCTGGTAAACTTCGTCCGGACTCCTAAGGGAGCCGGACTTCACCCCTGACTGTGATTGCAGGTAGACTCCGCCCGGACTCCTACGGGAGCCGGATCTCGTCCCCAACTTCGACTGTGGAAAGGCTTCGCTCGGACTCCTACAGGAGTCGGGCTCCGTCCTCGATCCCGATTGCTGATAAACTTCATCCGGACTCCTAAGGGAGCCGGACTTCACCTTTGACTGTGGTTGCAGGTAGACTTCGCCCAGACTCCTACGGGAGCCAGACCTTGTCCGAGCTCCCGCAGGAGCCGGACTTCATTTCCGACTCCAGCCACAGACTCCAACCGAACTTCAGCCGACAAGTCTGGACTCCCTGGCAGGCCGTAGTAACGGCCATAATTCTGCTCCACTCCCTGTGGTGGATCCTACGCGGCTCCATTATTCCCTGCGGCGGATCCTACGCGGCTCCATTACTCCCTGACAGGCCGCGGTAATGGCCACAGCACTGCTCCACTTCCTGCGATGGATCCCACGTGGCTCCATCACTCCCGAGCAGACCACAATAACGGCCACGATCCTACTCCACTTCCCGCGATGGCTACCGCCGATTCTTCCATCCTCTGGCAAGTCGCGACAACGGACGCCGCTCCACTCTCCGCGGCAGACTCCATGTGGCACGCCCCGGTGATAGACACGGGTCTACTCCACTACTCTTCGCAACAAACTCCTCCTGACGTGGGCATCCCACTGCCGGATGGTTACAAACATCGCTATTAGTCTGTTGCTCCCTCCGCCTATAAAAGGGGGACCCCAGATACGTTATTCTCTAAGCTCTATTTTCTATCCCAAAATTCTGCTAAAATTTTCATTCGAGCGCTCCATTCTTGTTGAGGCAGAGAACTGACTTGAGCGTCGGAGGGTCTTGCCGGAGCAACCCCACCTCCGGTTTAGACTTCTTTTGCAGGTCCCGGCGGCGACCGCGACTCCCTCGACTCCAGCTTCTCCGACGCAAGCAGATTTTTGCACCAACAGGATTGGCGCTAGAGGAAGGGGCCTGTGTCTTCGCAGTACCCTTGTTCTTAAAGGAGCACTCAACGGGATTGCCCTCGGGCATCTTTTCTGGCGCCCTCTCCTCCTTCCTCCACTTGGTCTTCGCCCGATGCCTCCCCGCAAGGCACCCACACGACGATCCACGGCCTCCACGGCCAGATCTCAGGGTCCGACCTCGCCTCTGGTTTCCCAGGCCCCACATCCTCCGGCAATGGTCGCCGGTATGGAGCAGTCGGACAATCGACCTCTGACGGATTTCGCCAACACCATCTCGGGAGGATCCCGGTAGGAAGCAACCAACGTACTGGCCGTACCCCCCAAGCGACAAAGAATTGAGGAGCCCATAACCTTTACTGATGAACATGCTCAGGGAGTTCAATTCCCTCATAACGACGCGGTTGTAGTTTCCTTGAATATAGCAAATTACGACGTCCGCCGCATTCTCGTCGACAATGAAAGTTCGACCGACATTTTGTTCTACGACGTCTTTTCAAGAATGTCCATCCTTGACGGCCATTTGAGGTCGATTAACTCCCCTCTAGTAGGGTTTATCGGCGATGCTATTCCGGTGGAGGGAATGATAACTTTGGCTGTGGCCGCAGGTCGATATCCAAGGCAATCCAGCACTCTGATGAATTTCCTGGTGGTGAAGGCGTCGTCAGCCTACAACGCAATTCTAAGCCGACCTGGCCTCAATGCTCTCTGAGCCATCGTGTCAACCTATCATTTGAAGTTAAAATTTCCCACCAACCAGGAGATTGGAGAGGTCCGAGGAGACCAAGCCCTGGTCAGACACTGCTACAACATAGCCTTGCAAGGAAGCGACCAATTCGACCCCTGTCCAGTTGATGGGATGGATGCTCGCGATGACCTCACTGAAGAGAGGGGTGGCCCAATCGAAGATCTGGTACCGATCCCTCTGAACGACGGGAATGCGGAGCATGTGGCGATGATCGGCTCCAACTTGGGGGAGGAGGTGCGGACGCATCTCATCGATTTTCTACGAAAGAATGCAGACATTTTCGCTTGGGTTTTAGCAGACATGCCGGGGATTGACACAGAAGTCATGGAGCACCGTCTGGCCGTCGATCCAAAGCATCGACCGATGAAAGAAAAAATCCGAGGTCATGCACCAGAGAGGCAGAAGGCGATAGCTGAGGAAGTGGACAAACTCCTTAAGGCCGGATTCATTAGGGAAGTCAATTATCCTGATTGGATTTCTAACATTGTCCTAGTCAAAAAAGCAAACGATAAGTGAAGGATGTGCATAGACTTCAAAAAGCTGAATAAGGCCTGCCTAAAGAATAGCTACCCCCTTTCCAGAATCAACCAACTGGTGGACGCGACCTCAGGCCATGAGCTCCTCACCTTCATGGATGCATTCTCTGGCTATAATCAAATCAGGATGACACCGAAAGACGAAGAAAAGACTGCTTTCATTACTAACCGTGGCCTTTACTGTTACAGGGTCATGCCTTTCGGCCTAAAAAATGCAGGCGCAACCTACCAGCGGTTGGTGAACAAAATCTTCAAGGAGCAGATCGGTTGCAACATGGAGGTCTACGTGGACGATATGCTCGTAAAAAGCAAATCTTCCATAGACCACGACGCCGACCTCGAGGAGACCTTCGACGCCCTCCGAAAATATAAAATGAAGCTGAACCCGACTAAATGCGCTTTCGGAGTGACCTCGAGAAAGTTCCTGGGCTTCATGGTGTCGGGGCGCGAGATTGAGGCCAATCCAGAAAAAATTCGCGCCATCCAGAGATGACCGCCCCAAGGTCGATAAAAAAGGTTCAGCGTCTTACAGAGAGAGTAGCAGCCCTGAATCGCTTTGTCGCGAGGTCAGCCGAATGGTGCTTACCCTTTTTTCGAACTCTCAAGCAGTCGAAGAACTTCTGTTGGACCCCTGAGTGCCAACAGGCATTCGAAGAACTAAGGAGCTACCTCGGCTCACCCCCACTGTTGGCAAAGTCAGACCCTGGAGAGGAACTGTTTTTATACCTGGCGGTCTCTCCCATGCCCTTGCGGCAGTCCTTGTCAAAGAAGAAGCAAAAGTCCAACGGTCGATCTACTACATCAGTCGCGCGTTGAAAGACACCGAGATCAGGTATACCAAATTAGAAAAATTGACTTATGCCTTGCTGATTGCAGCTCGGAGGCTCCGACCCTACTTTCAAGGGCATACCGTAACGCTGCTCACCGACCAACCGATCAAGGTGATTCTGCACCGGGCGGATGCCTCCGGGAGGATGGCAAAATGGACGATCGAGCTCACAGAATTCGACATCAACTATCGACCCAGGCCAGCAGTGAAGGCCCAGATATTGGAAGATTTCGTAGTGGAGTGTACTATCCCAGAGGAGACCGAACCTGAACAAGGCAAAATTGACGGTCTGAAGCCTCGACTGAACTCCCCCAAAGAAGAAGCAGATCCCTCTGATTGCTTTTGGGCTCTCTACGTGGACGGGTCTTCCAACATGTCAGGCACAGGTGCGGGCCTGATCTTGATCAGTCCGGAGGAAATCATCGCGGAGTACGCTCTGTGCTTCGAGTTCCCCGCAACGAACAACAGAGCGGAATATGAAGCTCTGATCGCAGGACTGAGGATCACCAAAGAGCTGGAAATAGATCGGCTCCAGGTCCACAGCGACTCTCAACTAGTAGTGGGACAAGTCAACGAAAACTACGAAGCGCGGGGGGACAGCATGGCTAAATATCTTGAAAAGGTAAAGAGCTCATCTCCACCTTCAGCAGCTTTGACATCAGGCAGATTTTGAGGTTGGAAAATACTAGGGCCGATCTTCTCTCCAAGCTGGCAATGCTGGCTCCGGCCGAATTGCCCAAAGGTGTTCTCTTTGAAGTGTTCAAGTGTCTGAGTACGGAAGAATCGCGGCCCCTGATGGAAATTGACCGCGAGCCCAGCTGGATCGACCCACTGATAACATATCTCAGAGACGGGGTTCTCCCTCAGGATGCGAAAGAAGCTCGGAAGCTTCGAAATCAAGCCTCTCGATACATCCTTTATGAGGGCAAGTTGTATAAGAGATCATACTCTTTGCCCCTTTTAAAATATCTCCGGCCTTTGGAAGCCGACTACGCCTTATGGGAAGTGCATGAAGGAATCTGCGGAAGCCATCTGGGGGCTAGATCTTTATCCCACAAGTTGCTCCGCCAAGGATATTACTCGCCGATGATGCGCCATGACTCGATTGAATACGTCAGAAAATATGACCGATGCCAGAGATATGCCAACGTCCAGAGACAGCCCACCACCGAGCTTACACCCTTGAGTGCCCCATGGCCTTTTGCGCAATGGGGGATGGACATCCTTGGATCCTTTCCCATGGCGTCGGGGCAGAGGAAGTTCCTCCTGGTAGCGATTGACTACTTCACCAAGTGGGTCGAAGCCGAACCACTGGCAAAAATCACAGAAGCTAAAATGCAAGATTTCGTCTGGAAGTCAATCGTTTGCAGGTTCGGTCTGTCGAGAATCCTAATCACTGATAACGGCGGTAGTTCGCGGGAGCAAGATTCATCGAATTCTGTGAAGATCTAAATATCTCCCACAACTTCACATCAGTAGCTCATCCTCAGACGAACGGCAAAGCTGAAGTGACCAACAGAACCCTGCTGCAAGGGATCAAGATAAGGATTGAAAAGGTGAAGGGAACCTGGGCAGACAGACTTTATCATGTGCTGTGGGCGTATCAAACTACCCAAAGACTGCCCACGAGAGAGACCCCCTTTGCTTTAGCCTTCGGAATGGAGGCCGTCATTCCAATTGAGCTTAAACTCCCGTCGGCACAAGTTGTGGCATTCAACGAACCTCAAAATTTGCAAGGTCTTAAAGCCAACCTTGACTTGCTGGAAGAAAAATGGGAGGTAGCTCAAGTTCGGATGGCAGCCTACAGACAGAAAGTCGCCCGCTATTACAATTCTCGGGTCAAGAATAAAGTCTTTAGAGCAGGAGATCTAGTACTTCGATGAGCCGCTGTCTCACAACCTCAAGATCGAGGCAAGCTCGCCCCAAACTGGGAAGGCCCGTATGAGGTCAAAGAAGTAGTCCGGCCTGAAACTTATTACCTCAAGGAGCTCGGAGGAGCAGACCTCCCGTGACCATGGAGCTCGGAAAACCTATGAATGTATTACCGATAACTTTATTTTAAGTAAAAGTTGCATATCTATATGTCTCCTCTCTTGGCACAAGCTTATACCGACAGGGCAATCAAAACAAACCATGTCGGAAGCAGGAGGAGGACTTTATCTCGACAAAATCGAAGGCCCGGTTCTCTTTAGACGGATGGTGGGAGAGGCCCTGCAACGTCCATATGCGCCCCCACAGCCCTGTTAGGGACAGGAGGAGAACCTCGCCCTAACTTGAGCAAAGCCGAAGGCCCGGTTCTCTTTAGACCGAATGGGGAGAGAGGTCCTGCAACGCCCATATGCGCCCCCACAGCCCTATTAGGGACAGGAGGAGAACCTCACCCTAACTTGAGCAAAGTCGAAGGTCCGGTTCTCTTTAGACCGGATGGGGGGAGAGGCCCTGCAACGCCCATATGCGCCCCCACAGCCCTTTAGGGATAGGAGGAGAACCTCGCCTTAACTTGAGCAAAGTCGAAGGCCCGATTCTCTTTAGACCGGATGGGGGGAGAGGCCCTGCAATGCCCATATGCGCCCCCACAGCCCCATTAGGGACAGGAGGAGAACCTCACCCTAACTTGAGCAAAGTCGAAGGTCCGGTTCTCTTTAGACTGGATGGGGGGAAGGGTCCAGCGATGCCCATATGTGCCCCTACAGTTGTGTTAGAGACAAGAGGCGAACCTCGCCCTAATCAGAGCTGGAACTTGTTACGACAGAAATAGGGAAAGAACCTCACCCCGACATCAATTGAGGTCCGATCATTCAAGACCAGATGGTCCCTTCGCAATAAAACTTCTTTCGGACTCCTACGGGAGCCGAACTCCGTCTCCAACTTCAACTGCAGACAAGCTTCTTCCGGATTCCTACGGGAGCCGGACTCCGTTTCCAACTTCAACTACAGGTAAACTTCGTCCGGACTCCTACGAGAGCCGGACTTTGTCTCCGACTTCGATTGCTGGTAAGCTCCACCCGGACTCCTACGGGAACCAAATCTCGCCTCTGACTTCAACTGCAGATAGACTCCGTTCGGATTCCCACGGGAGCCAGACCTTGCCCCGACTTCACCTACGGGAGCCGGACTCCCGCAGCCCCACCAAGAGCGGAGGAAAAAATTCCACTCGAAAAGGAAAAAGGAGAGAGGAGTTAAAAGGGAAAGCGATGGACTACGTCAGCGATGAATGAAAAACAAACAGCGTCAAAGATGTAGAGAACCTCGTCTTAGCAAGGGTTGGGGTTCTTATCAAGAACCCCAGCTTTCAGGGAAGCTTTCAACGCAAGCCCGAGATAAGATGACTTCCTCAGGGTGACGGAAGCTCAGACCTCCGAGTTCGAGCCCTGATGGGGGGCGCCAAACCCGAGCGGCCCCAATCGAATTTGCGACCTATGGACGACGTCAAAAAAAAAAAAAGAGAGAAAAAGAAGAAGAAAAGGAAGAGATGAGGAAAAGAAGAGAAGTAGAGAGAAGGGAATACAACAACAGTAATGGAAGTTCGGCAGACAACAATTCGACGCAAAGCGCGAACGAAGTAACAAAATCTCCTTCTCATTTCTCGATTAACAAGATGCATGTTACAAGACCCGGAGGGCCAGAAAAAGAAAACATTATTACAAGACTCGAAAGGGATACACCGGAGGCCACTTAGAGCTATAGACTTCTCTTCCCGATTCTGTCCTTCCCAGCAGCATTTTCCAGTACGTGTGACAAGCCTCTCGGCTCTCGCCCCCCGCCTCATTTCGCTCCACCTCCGAAATTCCAACCCTAGGGGGAAAAGGATGGGATAGATTCCAAGGGGCAGCAAGGGCAACGGCAGCGACGACGACGACCTGTTTCAAGAAGAACCGGAGTTATCCCAGAGGCAGTGGTGGCGTCGAAGACATGCGTCACTGCCATGTGCTCCATGACAACCACCATCTTGGGTGTTCCGGTAAGGTCGACATGCGCTACTTCCACCGTCCCTGCAATAAGTTCTGCTGCCCCGCCATCGGTGCCGACTGCTTCTGATCCCTCGGCCCCGACGACATCAAGGATCCCGCCATGGCTTGTGACGAAAGCTCTGCCCCTTGACCAGTGTCGCCCCGTTCGGCTACTCCGAAGTTCTCAGGCGGAATGCCTTCACCAGTTGTCCCCGTTATTAAACCTCTGTTGTTGAAGGAATTCTCCCTTGAGCCCCATTTAAGGTGGCGGGAACCCTCAGCGGCAGTTTGACAACCGAAGAACTCGCAGACTGCTGTTCTCCTCCTTGCACTCTTCTTAGTCCGTGGCATCATCTTGAGATTGGCCTTCGAGGTGGAGGCCCCGACAGGGGAATCCCTTGGAGAGACTCGGGGGACTGGAAATGACGGAGAGCTGGCGGAGATGGCAAAGATGGGTGCGAAGGACGGTCGGAGTCGGAAGGGGCATCGATGGAGTGGCTAGGCTCTTAGGTGAAAGAAGGATGTCGTGGAGCCCCTGGAGGAAAGGCGGGGGCTTAAATAGGCAATGGAGCCAGGCGCAGTTATGGTAGCAGGTGTCCCTAGGCCAACCAGTGCCCACCACGTGTCCCGCGTGTCCCACTCACCGCGACCTAGGGTTGACCGTTCACAGACTTTCATTGCACGACGCTTAGGATCACGTCCCGATGGGAGTTCCGAAAAGACTCTTCGGGTCGCCTTAATCGAAAAAAGGCTCCAGCATACGTGCATTAAATGCCAAAATATTTGAGAACGATCGCGCGCGGGCATCGAGGGAGGAACTTCGGCTGTGACAATCTTTCTGTACTTCCTTCATTCGAAATTCAAACTCGAAAGTAGGGAGACTGGTGTTGGATATAAAATACCCTCAGTCGAAGTTCTTAATAGGATTGACCCTCTCAAGATCCCTCCGACTTTCGACCGCAGACGGTATCTCCCCGAATTTCTCCAACAGCCAGATTCCCACAGTGCTGACTGAATTCTCCCGATGGACGAACTCCCACTGCATCACCCGAGCTCCTTCAACATGAGTTCCCCCAGTCATCTATTAAGCCGCCCAAAGTGCTCTCTGAGCTCCGCCGCCAGCCAACTTTCTACGACTATCAGCTGTTCCCCGAATCCCTTCTAGACTTCTTCCAGCCAGGTTCAACTCCAATCCGAACTACCCCGGACTTCGTCAATGGCTGAACTTCTCCAATGGTAGATTCCTACAACCACCAGATTTCATTCGGACTCCTACGGGAGCCGGACCTCGTTCCCGACTCCAGCTGCAGGTGGACTTCGCCCGGACTCCTACGGGAGCCGGGCTCCGCCCACGACTTCACTTACAGGTAAACTTCATCCGGACTCCTAAGGGAGCCGGACTTCACCCCTGACTGTGATTGCAGGTAGATTCCGCCTGGACTCCTACGGGAGTCGGGTCTCGTCCCCAACTTCGACTGTGGAAAGGCTTCGCCCGGACTCCTACGGGAGCCGGGCTCCGTCCCCGACCCCGATTACTGGTAAACCTCATCCAGACTCCTAAGAGAGCTGGACTTCACTCCTGACTGTGATTGTAGGTAGACTCTGCCCGGGCTCCTACGGGAGCTGGGTCTCGTTCCCAACTTCGACTGTGGAAAGGCTTCGCTCGGACTCCTATGGGAGCCGGGCTCCGTCCCTGACCCTGATTGCTGGTAAACCTCGTCCGGACTCCTAAGGGAGCCGGACTTTACCCCTGACTGTGATTGCAGGTAGACTCCGTCCGGGCTCCTACGGGAGCCAGGTCTCGTCCCCAACTTCGACTGCGGAAAGGCTTCGTCCGGACTCCTACGGGAGCCGGGCTCCGTCCCCGACCCCGATTGCTGGTAAACTTCATCCGGACTCCTAAGGGAGCCGGACTTCACCCCTGACTGTGATTGCAGGTAGACTCCGCCCGAGCTCCTACGGGAGTCGGATCTCGTCCCCAACTTCGACTGCGAAAAGGCTTCGCCCGGACTCCTACGGGAGCTGGGCTCTGTCCTCGACCCTGATTGCTGATAAACTTCATCCGGACTCCTAAGGGAGCCGGACTTCACCCCTGACTGTGGTTGCAGGTAGACTTCACCCAGACTCCTACGGGAGCCAGACCTTGTCCGAGCTCCCGCAGGAGCCGAACTTCATTTCCGACTCCAGCCACAGACTCCAACCGAACTTCAGCCGACAAGTCTGGACTCCCTGGCAGGCCGTAGTAACAGCCACGATTCTGCTCCACTCCCTGCGGCGGATCCTACGCGGCTCCATTACTCCCTGCGATGGATCCTACGCGGCTCCATTACTCCCTACGGTGGATCCTACGCAGCTCCATTACTCCCTGACAGGCCGCGGTAACGGCCACAACACTGCTCCACTTCCTGCGACGGATCCCATGTGGCTCCATCACTCCCGGGCAGACCACAATAACGGCCACGATCCTGCTCCACTTCCCACGACGGCTACTGCATGATTCTTCCATCCTCTGGCAAGTCGCGACAACGGACGCCGCTCCACTCCCCACGGCAGACTCCACGTGGCACGTCCCGGTGATAGACACGGGTCTACTCCACTACTCTTCGCAACAAACTCCTCCTGACTGTGGGCAGTCCACTGTCGGACAGTTACAAACATCACTATCAGTCTGTTGCTCCCTCCGTCTATAAAAGGGGGACCCCAGATACGTTATTCTCTAAGCTCTATTTTCTATCCCAAAACTCTGCTAAAATTTTTGTTCGAGCGCTCCATTCTTGTTGAGGCAGAGAACTGACTTGAACGTCGGAGGGTCTTGCCGGAGCAACCCCACTTTAGATTTAGACTTCTTTTGCAGGTCCCGGCGGCGACCGCGACTCCCTCGACTCCAGCTTCTCCGACGCAAGCAGATTTTTGCACCAACAACTTTAATTTTAATTTTTAGGATCGTATGACAGATATGAGATTCCAACCTATCTTTGAGAGCTCGAATGCACCCACAGATGATGATATCTGTGATCAGATGCTCGGTATGAGACCTTGTTATGCTAGGGATCTAGGATATGGGATCACTGCTTCCTCATTCTCACGCTCATCTAGGACTGACATCCATTCTGCATGTGAGGCTCAGCTGATGGAGGTGCAGAGACAGACTATCGAGGATCGACAGCAGATTATCATAAATCGACAGCAGGCTCAACACCGAGCTTAGGAGTTGGCTGCACGCATCGATAAGTATCAGCAGCTTCAGATCTAGATGATGGAGTAGATGGCATAAATGGAGTAGATGATACAGCTGATGAGGCAGCAGCAGGCTGGTCTGAGCTCCGTCGAGCGCTCTTCGTCTCTAACTCATTCTCCAGATATCGATATTCGACAGCTTATTGATGTACTTTTTTTATTTTAAATCTTTTATAATTTTAATTTAATATAATAAAATAATAAAATTTATTTATTAATTTATTATATAAATTTTTTATTTTTATTTTTTTAATTTATAAAAAATATTATATATATAAATTAAAAATATATATGCATAATTTTTTTAAAAAAATATGACTAAATTATTAGCGACAGAATTTTTCATGATGAAAGATTTATCGTAAAAAATATTTTATTAACATAATTTAATTTTTTAATAAATATATAATTAACAGTGATGAAAACTTTTTCATCATAAATAATTATTAGTGACGTAAATATTCATCATAAATTAAATTATTTATGATATAATTTTTTATCACTAATATTATTTAATTTTGTTTCCTAAATTTTTTTATTAAATTAATAGAAATGAAATTTTTTTGTTGTAAAAAATATTTTTTACGACGTAAACTTTTAGTCGCTAAAACTTTAGAATTAATAGCGATAAAAATATTTTTATCATTATTATTTTTTTATTTATTAGCGACGGTATAATTCATCATAAATATCTTTTTTATGATTAAATTTTTTTATTTTTTATTTTTAACGATAAAAAATATTCATCGTAAATATTTTTTATTAGTAATAATTTTTTTTTATTTTTAAAATATTATCAACGATGAAATTATTGGCGATGAAAAATTAGTGATGAAATTTTTGTTGCTAATATCTATTAGCGACGAAAATCTATTATTAGCGATGAAAACTTTTCGTTGCTAATAACCTGTTTTGTTGTAGTGAATAGAGTGTTGGACTGAAGCAACTCCAGATTACTTCAGGTCAACTCGGATTGGATCTCACTGGGTTCGGCCAAAGGGTTGGTTTTGGACTTAAGATTTTTTGGATCCTTCGCTTTCTCTCGCAAGGGACTCTCACTCATAAAGCTTTCGAAATCCATCATCGAGATAGAAACTTAAGAAAAAATGAAAGGAAAAAAAATCTAGAAGAAGATAAGAGGGACTTACCTTTGAGTAAAAGATCAAGAGGAAATGATAATCTTCTGAGAGCCCTTCACACGATGCAGAAAGAAGAAAAACTGGCTGTGGGAGCTTTGAAGCAAGAAAAGTGGTAAAGGGAGAAAGATTTTCACAGGAGTTAGCAGGATAAGGGAAAATAAAATAAAAGAAGCCGCCCCTTTAAATAGAATGATACACATCTCTCGGGGGATATCAAGTTGGTACGAATTTTTAAAATGGACCATGCGTGAAGCCTTCATTAACTCAAAATTGGCCAACGATCTCCACATTTAATGCGTCTTAGTAGAGAAGAGTGGCGTCTGTACAGATTTCAAAAAATTTATCATTAGTTCGATAATTTTTTTGTCTGAAAAATCACGTGCAGATATTTAGTTTAAAAAGAGCTCTTCACATCTCTGATCATTTAGAATGTCAAAATAAATATTCCTATAGCTCGATCAGAGCTCGGACTAGGAAGTAGGAGAGTAATTGTTAGAAGTAATTTAGAATAGATCGGTGATATATGAAGATTCAAGCCCATTATGATCCATTGGATCTATATCAGCATATCTCAAGCGACCTAATTATTGTAGTTTGCCCGATCCATGGTCGGCAAATGTCTGTCCCAACCTTTGGTCGGAGGCTATTCTCTTTAACCCCTTGTTGGCATGTTCTTGATCCGACTTCTGATCTGAAAGAGCTAGTCGGAGTGCATACCTTAAGCAGTGCAGTCGCATGATCGATTATGACTCGTCCAACCCCTAGTCGACGTGTGCCTGGTCCGACCCCTAGTTGGTCAATCTTTGATCTGACCCTTAGTCAGATGGTTCTTTGTCTGAATCTTGAATGAAAAAGATTTGGTCTGATCTTTGATCATAGAACTTGCTGGTTGATCTTCAGTCGCATCCAATCCCTACTCAACTTGTATATCAGAACAATCTCTGGTCAGCATAATAATTACGAGTCGGTTAGTCTTTCAGATCAATCCATCTAACAAAGTCTTGATCGAAAAACTATTAGTCCCAACTCCTAGTCGGCCAGCAACTGTCTCTAAGCCCTAGTCGACACACCATGCTCTCTGATCTCTCCTCGGAAGCAGATTGACCAGACTCAGGTTCAAAAGGTAGGCACCAACTAACCATAGCTGTCAATCCTATTTGGATGCAACCACCTGATCCTGAGAATCTTGCAAATACAATCATTTGATCTTGAGAATCACAACCAAATAACCGCACCAGATTCGATCAGTCTATCTTCTAAGAATGGTTATACAGTCGTCTCCTCTATAAATATTCAAATTTCAAGGACTCAGATAAGTAGTCCATCTCATAGAGCTGAAAACTCTGTTTCTCTATTTACGCATTCTAATTTGAGCATTGGAGGGTCCTCGTCGGAGCACAATCCTTTGGCTCAAATTTTTTACAAGTTGCTCCAGTACTGCACCTCCTTGTCTTCCAGCGTCAACCAAAAACAAGCCGCAACAGCTCTTAACTCTTCTCTAGCTCAAAATATAATGCAATCTTTATTTTTGACTTAAATACACTCTTGAGTGTCATAACTCTCTTCTCTTATATTCTTGAACTTATGTCTTAACTATACTCAATTTCGGTTGGAAGAGAAAAACTAGCTAGTGGAGGGGTCAAACTAGATATTGAAGAAAAGTGTTGCCCATTGGAAGCTCTCAGAAAAGCTAGCTATTAGGCTATTAGTTGCAAAGGAGTCAACTTCTCTTGTTTGGAGGTTTCAGATTGACTCTTGAAGCATTGTATTTTTGATTGTTTTCTATCTTGTGTCTACGACCATTCTGGAGCCAACTCTTATTGGAGCTAGGGTC
Source organism: Elaeis guineensis (assembly GCF_000442705.2). Classification (NCBI taxonomy): domain Eukaryota; kingdom Viridiplantae; phylum Streptophyta; class Magnoliopsida; order Arecales; family Arecaceae; genus Elaeis; species Elaeis guineensis. The sequence goes on from NC_025995.2 coordinate 11,103,828, forward strand.
AATTCATGTCTGCCATGGGTTGACTCTTGAAGTATTGAGGTCAACTCTTGGAAAGACTATTTTTCCATACGTTCTATCTTCTTTCTGAGACCATTCTGAGAGCTACTCTTCTGGAATTAGGGTTGACTCATGCTTGATTGAGGTTGACTTTTGAAGCTTTGAGGTCGACTTCAAAAGATCAATTTTGCATATTCTCTATCTTTGATCTGAGATTGTTTAGAGGTCTACTCCTACAAACCTAGAGTTGACTTATGGAAAGTACCAGTCTGCTCCAACATGCTGGGTTTGACTCTTGAATCTTGAGGGCTCGCCTCCTAAAACCTCCAAAAAAGATGACCTTCTACTTGAATCTATGGACATTCAAGGGGGTTGACTCCTGACTTTCTAAGGTCAATTACTCTAAGTCAAAACTTGTATAAAATATTTTAAAAATTCTTTTGACTTAGTTGTTTTGAAAGATTTCTTCTTCAATACAATGAAGCATTTTGAGCACCTTAAGAGATCTATTCTCAAAGCTCATAATTAATACCATTCGTACTTAAGTGTTTTGTATCATTAAAATCAAATCTTAGTTCAACACATGTATTCATAGCTTATATAACTTGGCCTATGTTCTTAATTAAATATACAACCCGATTTAATGGATTCTTTTTCAGATATAGTACAATTTATTTCCCATGGCATTATATGGTAGTTCGATTGGCCTATTACTATCATTCATCCCCCACATCTGATCATGTATCACCATCTTAGCATGGACTCTTAGTGATTCCAATGTTTGCCCTATTAAACTAATAGATTCTCCCTCGGATTACTGAGGCAAGTTTCTCATTATTATCCATTCTCTAACTATGCGACATGGTCAAATCTAACTATTCTCATTATTATCTCATCGGCCGACAATTAAAAGGAGGATATGAGATCTACTCCACACCACATAGTCAAATCTTGAGTTGCATCTAATAGGTTTTCCCAAGTGCATCGATTTCTCCAAGCTCATCAGGTTGCTGAATGTCATATGCCTTATTATGATAGAACCTTTAAAATGCGGTTAAATATGCTTCTTCAATTATAAATTGTGCCGCACAGTCTCATAGGATGGACCAATTTATACAAATAATAAACCTTCAGCTGGTTTACCTGCTTTAGAAAATTTAATGAGCAGTTTGCTTGACATTAGCTTGGAAGGTTGATTGCAATGTTTGGAATAGCCAATTTGGTCACCTTAGTAGAGTCTAACGTGGACAGATTCGCCACCTTGATCAGATTACATTGTTCATAAAATACATTTGTACCAATATATACATAGATATATATATACATATATATATATACACACATACATACATATATTATATGTTACTAATAATCAAAAATTTAAATAGTGATCAACCAGAAGATTTTTTTTTAATGAGCTGGATGAATTAATCAATACAAGAATAAATACATCTGCAGGAATCAAAAAATAAAATATTCAAAAATTAGGAAGGAAAATTTATTGAAGAATCCGATAATACGGTTCCAGTATCATTAGCCATATAGTTCACCATCCAATCGATAGTATTGTTAGTTTTTCTATGGATATCTACCAAGCAAAATATTTTTAAAAACCAAGATTTACAAATCTTGAGGAGTGGTTGAGATTGAGATGAATAGAAATCTTGATTTATCTTAGTTGGCACTAAAGTAGTTCATTTTATTTTAAAAGATATTATTCAAAAGCTTGGCTGATGTGATAAATCTAATATTGACAACTCTATTAAGATATTTAGTTTATAATTATTTTTTAATATTTTTGGAATAAAATAAAAAGATATGTAGCCCATACAGTATTAGGAGGTGCCTGGTAACCGTATAAAAGCAGAAATCAAGATCCCGGCTGCAATGAAGACTTTGATCGAAACTGACTTTCTTAAACAAGTAAGTCATTTACCAAAAAAATATAAATTGAATAGAGATAAATGAGTTGGATCAGATTGGATCATGATCCTGATTCAATTTTTGATCGGATTCTAATGTTAAATTCAAACCCTATCTAATAGAAGATCGGGTCGGATCAAATCTAATCCATGCTAAAATTTTCAATCCAATCAAAAAAATTGAATCCAGATCGAATCTTAGTTAAATATACCCAACTACGTTACAATTACTATATAGCCAACTACTATTAATCATATAATATATCTAATAAATAATATTTTTTTAAAAATAAAATATAAAAATAATTTAAAAAATATTTTATGTTAAATATATTATTAAATAAATCTTAAATTATAATTGAGAGATTCAAACAAATACAGGTCTTAATGATATATCGGCTTCGAGTCAGGTCACATCCGAATTTAATAAATTTAAATTTAATTTAAAAAATAAAATCAATTTAATTTTAAAATTCAATTCGATCTCACGAGTTCTTTAAAATAGATCGGATCATTTCGAATCTAAGAGAGTTAGGCGAGATCCGCTCATCGGGCAATCCACCAAATACCTCAGGCCGTTTGAGACCTTTAGTCGGATTTCAAAAACGAGTCCATTTAATTTGATTTTGATGTCCGAGTCCAGAACGTCCTTTGTTCCTCCGAGTGACCGTTGCCTAAAAACCGCTCCCGTCCAAGAAAAGGACTGGAGAGAGCAGGAGGGGTGGGGGGGAAAGAGAGAGAGGGGCGTGGTCTCCAAGCATGGACCAGAAGAGAGAGAGAGAGAGAGTCTTCGTTTCTTCTCCAAGCTCGGGTTACCGTTCCCATGATGGATGGTAAGAAACAGGAAGGAAGACGGGAGGCCATTCGGTCCCGAGGTCATGGGAACCGAAGGGGTGGACTCTAAGGATGCCATTGCTTTCACCGTGGTTCGTTGCAGCTGGATTCGTGCCGCAGGTATTGGGATATGGAGAGACAACATCGACCCAGCGGCCTAGAGATCTCATCTCTATCCCGTTGCTTTCTATGATCTATTTATCTTTGTAGAGTTTAATATGCTCTCGTTCATGAGAATTGATCTTCTAAATTGGTAATTGATGAGAAAGAGATAAAAACTATAAGAAAGACGGATTCTTGGACGCATTATTAGTTGAAAAATGCATTTCTTGAGAGGGAGTTTAGGGAAGGCCTCTTGGAATGAGTGATGTGTTACGTGATTGGAGAAGAAAGCAGGAAATCTGGAGGTCGCATCTCCATTCCTGCTACTTTATGAACTGTGGTATGGTTACATTCTCGCATGCTGTACATGATGAGAAAGAGATCATGCTGATCTTCTTTTTTTTCTTTTTGTCTGATGTGAAAGAGTTTTAAAGAAAATGAAAGAGAGATGGACTATGGATGGATTTGTTGTATCTGGCCATGCTGAAAGATAGGTTCTTTGAGGCAAGTGAAGGAATTGATGTATTGGCATCTGTTACGGTACAACTCTGATGGCATGTGAGATGGTTAAGAGCATGTGTGAGTTGTTAGAGAGTTTGTTTGGTAGCACAGCTGTTAGCTGGCAATTTTGTTTCTGTTAGCTGATATTTTCTATTTCTGTCAGAGAGGTAGCTTAGCGTATAAATAATGTTTTGCAATTAGAAGAAAGCTAAGTCAATTGTATCCAAAAATATCTTTCTTTTAGTGCATAATTTCATTAAACATCGAGGTGGCTGGAGTCGATGGAGCATCAAGCTGTCGGAGATGAGACCTGTAAAAAAAAATTTCCATCAGAGTTGGCTTCTACGGGGCCTTTCTAACATTCAAGTCAGTTTGCTGTTTGATAGCCTATTTCGCAAGTGCACGAAATCGCTCAAGTAATATAATGATAAATAAGAGATCGTTTCCACGATGACTGAGTTCAATTACCAAAAATGAATGCTAATTTTACTAATATCTAAACGATCGAAACTGAATGACAGTGGAAAATAAAATTAACTCTAAAGAACTCAATGAAAGCTGAATCAAAATTCGATTGATAAAGCACTAGGGTATATCTGATTTCACTTGGACCAATTATCAATTCCAGCTATTTCGATTAATAATCCAAATTTAATTATTAATGCAAGGATAAATAATCCTAAATTATTTAATAATCTCTCCCGAGTCTTATTAAATATACTAATTAAAACCTAAATTTATCTTCCAATAGTAAAATAGATTTCAATTAGTTCAATAAGCACAGTGATTATTTCCAAGATCCCACAGGTCAAATCTTCTGCTCCCGCTCCAATTATTATTCCGATGATGTTTGTTATTAACTCCAATTTATAATCTTCCTTCCCAGTACCAATTATAAATCGAAATCAATCAAGTACCAAAGATAATAATACTTAAAAGCATTAAGTGCAAATAACAAACAATTGCATTAATAAAGAAAATTAATACAAGATTCTGGAATTGAAATTAAATCCAAGCTACATCAGGTACCCTAGCTAGAAATTTAGCTTTTCATCATATCAAAATCAAACTCAAGTTTACTTGAATAAAACTCCAAAATCATCCTAACAATGAGTTCTAGAAAATAAATGCAAAGTAAACAAGAGAAAGAATTAAAAACTCTGAAGGAATTGCAGAGCCGAATGAATCCTCTCTTCAAATCTTCCAGATACTCCAAACTCTCCTTGCTTGATTTCTAGCTTTCAAAGATGATTCTCCTCTCCTTCCTACTGGTGTTTTAGGATCCTTAAATAGGGCTAGGGCTAGGGTTCAGGTGATATTTTTCCCATGATTTTATTCTATATATCATTCTTTTTATTTGGTATAGAATCTCTCCTCCTTTGGATAGGCTTTAAGCAACCACCAGCCATCTACTCCTTATGCTGTCCAAATTTTCTGATTTTATTATGATTTCCATAGTAAAAGAAGGAAAGGAGGCATGGTTAATTAGAGGAGAAGAATTTCTTCCTTTCTGGGTCCACAAAATCTGCAAAACAAGGTAAGGTTTCGGCTGCCCAAATCAAGTTTTCCAAGAATTAGTTTCAATTCTTTCTCAGTTTGCTCCTCATGTAGAATTAGTTTGGACTCTGATTTTTTTTCATTTAATTCTTTTCAAGATAGCTCTTTGCCACCCAAAATTAGTTGCCATATCAGATCTTTGTGCCAAGAAACACTAAGAAGAATCTGGGTGTATCGGGTGTTTCTTGTTGTGTCCAACATTGTTACCAACTTCAACCTACTATAGCCACCTCATCTGGAATCCAAATTTAATTCTGTAAATTATGTTCCTTTCTTGCTTCTCTCAAAATTCTGTAGGATCTAATCTTGCTCAATTTGAGATCCTGTAGCTTACCTTTTAGGGTCCTCACAATAAAATATCCAGAATTTAGATTGGTTGACTAGATGGGAGAGATTAACTGCTTGATTTATTTTCTGCATCTCTAGTTTCTTTTCTGACTGATGATGCCAAAAAGGATAAGGTGTGGGGTCCATTGATATCTTGATTTGGTTATTCTGCTTTGAGGTGGACTCTGATTTTGATGCAAGACCTGATAACTCCGGATGACAAAACTCTGCTGAATCGGACTCAACCAATTTCACTTAATTTGACCTTTAAAATATGGTTAAGCCCAATTAGGTGTGACTTGGCTCAATTACCTACAATTGACATAAAACATATCATGTTCTTACATTTATTTAGTTAATTATTATACCAATTTCATCAAAATCATTAAAAACTAATAATAATAATTACTATAAAAATAAATACATCAAATACCCCCAAACCTAAGTTTTTGGTTGTCCCCAAGCAAAAGAAAAGTCCAAATAAAAAATGGAGAATCTCAAAAAAATTAATGCTAAAAATTTTATTTAACATTAATATACTCAAAATCCATCTAGACACAAAGGAGTAATACCCAAATGCCATGGCTTAACCACCCCAACTCAAAACCGAAAGGCAAACCCACAAGCTAACTATTCCAAACTCATTCATATTCAAACAAAATTACGCACAATCAATAGCTACCCTGCTCCCTTTAGGTTTTAATAAAATAATTCGGTTCAAACATCCAATCCTGAATGCAAAATCCTATCAGCCCATCTCCACTAGTGCAAACAACATACTCAAGAGATCAATAGGACTTTTTCGGGTAAAAAAAATGGAAAGCAAGCAACAAGAATGATGGTTATGGTCACATAAGTGAAAATAAATTAACCACAATAAATCAGAGCATACTCAATTACTTATGCTTTACATCCCTTCCTTTATTTGTTTTATTTTATACTTTTAGAACAGCCTATACACTTTGGCACTCTTCCTTAAGTCATCATTTGCCTTTTTACGCGAATACCGACATTGGTGATGAAGGCACCCGGTTACTCAGCAAGTCATATACTCAAAGTGCTTTGCATACTCATAATTCAAGTCACTGTTTGACGTAAAAGCAAACATGGGGCTCATGAATGCTCCTAGTTACTAGGCAACTTGAAACAGCGGAGTAGATTGTGCTTTTTTTTTCTTCTTCTTCTTTTTTTTTTTTTGAAGGGAAGGAAAACTAAAAATTCAGTATGCTCTAATCATTATAATCAATTTATTCTCAAAAAATATGAACAGTAGATATGAGATAGGATGAAAAGAAAATACAAGGGGTCAAAAAGGATATGCCAAAGGAATGCCTATATCATTTCTCCCAAGTAAATTGTCTACATTTTATTACAACAAAGCTCACAAATAGGATTGGCGAAGCAAAGTAACTATCTCCTATACGAGATTTTATTTAAGTATTTACAAGTTTAAAATAGTCAATCTCTGAATTTGACTTTCAAATTTAAAGCTAAGATAGCCAAACAATAACACAAAAGTAAAATTATCCCCCTCTATATCCTTACAAGTGATCAATGAATCAACATTCCAATTTTTTTTTTTAATTTTATTAAAAAATAAAAATAAAGATGCAAACATAATGGCAATCCTATATTATTAACACGAAATCCTATATTATTAACACGAAATGCTCATGCAAATGCACCCCCAAATCTGAATTGGACATTGTGCTCAATGACAAGATCATCATCACAATATATTTATAGCAAGGCATTCTTAAAGGTTAGGGGTACTCCCCTTTGTAGCGTGCCTATGCGCTTGTGTGAGTTTGCAACTCGTCCTCAGTCATTTCATCTCTCTTATCTTCTTCAATGTGCCTACAAAAAGTGAACAACGTCCATTCAAACCTTGAAAATATAGTGAGGATTAAAATTGACTCAAAAAATAAAAAAATTTTGCTTGGGTTGCCTCCCAAGAAGCGCTAGTTTATAGTCGTTAGCTTGACTATCCCAATGCATTATGTCAGTGCTATGGAGATTTTTGGTTGCTCAAATCCTCCATCTATGTATTCCTTCAACCTTTGCCCATTGACTTTGAAGGTCCTATCACCACTCTTCAGCTCAACAGCTCTATGTGGAAAAACTTGTATAATCTCAAATGGACCTGACCACCTAGACCGGAGCTTGCCTGGAAATAGCTTTAGGCGAGAGTTATACAGCAACACCTTTTGTCCTGCTTGAAATTCACGCCTCACAATATGTTTGTCATGCCATCTTTTCGTTCTCTCCTTGTAAATTCTTGCATTTTCATATGCATGGAGGCGGAACTCATCAAGTTCATTAAGCTGTAATAACCTTTTCTCCCCAGCAGCTTCCATATTGAAATTTAGCAACCTAGTTGCCCAGTAAGCTCGATGCTCTAGCTCCACAGGTAAATGGCATGCTTTTCCATAAACTAGATGATACGGAGACATCCCAATTGGCTTTTGAATGTTGTTCTATATGCCCATAACGCATCATCTAATTTTAGGGACCAGTCCTTTCTTGATGAGTTGACAGTAGTCTCCAATATTCTTTTAATTTCACGGTTGGAGATCTCTACTTGTCCACTTGTTTGAGGATGATATGGTGTTCCTACACGATGAGTAACACCATATTTTATCAATAGAGAATCCAAATAATGATTACAAAAATGCTTACCTCCATCCGTGATGATAGCTCTTGGAATACCAAAGTGTGTGAATATGTATTTCTTTAAGAACTTGAGCACACTCTTGGCATCATTAGAGGAAAGTGCTACTGCCTCAATCCATTTGG
>NC_025995.2:11111963-11160747 GCF_000442705.2 Elaeis guineensis
TGCTTGATTTATTTTTTGCATCTCTAGTTTCTTTTTTGGCTGATGATGCCAAAAAGGATAAGGTGTGGGGTCCATTGATATCTTGATTTGGTTATTCTGCTTTGAGGTGACTCTGATTTTGATGCAAGACCTGATAACTCCGGATGACAAACCCTGCTGAATCGGACTCAACCAATTTCACTTAATTTGACCTTTAAAATATGGTTAAGCCCAATTAGGTGTGACCTGGCTCAATTACCTGCAATTGACATAAAACATATCAGGTTCTTACATTTATTTAGTTAATTATTATACCAATTTCATTAAAATCATTAAAAATTAATAATAATAATTACTATAAAAATGCAATACATCACTGCTCCATAGAGAAAGGAGTGTGAGAGACAGAGTAGTGGCATACCTAAGGGATCCCTCTTTTTCTCCTTATAGATGGAAACCAAAGTTTGTTAGACCTAGGCGTCTAAGCCTATAAGCTGTCAGGATAGGCTGTCTGCCTACTAACAGTTTGTTAGTCGTAGCCTACAGTCCGCTGCCTGCTATCATGCCTACTAGTCAGGTTGTTAGTCATGGGAGAGTATAAGACTGTCAGAGATTTTTGTCTCCCATTAAACATCCTAGAAAATCATACCTGTTGTCATCTCATTGCATATGGAGGGCCCCACTTATTAATGGTATGGACTGATAGGCTATAGCTGAGAATATGGGAGAGACTTGTTTTATGATGTGACAGGGCCGCACACTCTGGGGGATCAATAGCCAAGGTGGAGCGGAGGCTGACGCCAGGTCGGAGGTCGAGTCAGGGTCGAACGTGCGCGAAGGCTGCAGGCACTTGAAGGCTGAACCTGGGCATGCGAGAGTAACTTCTTTCTTCTCTTGCCACTTTTTCTCCTCTCTCCACCTCTTCCCCTCTTCCTTTTGTCCTATTGTGATGATGCCCACTGGGGGATGCATGGAATGAGAAGGGGAGGCAATTAATGCCTCTGTCATGTCCAAATGACCCTTGGTAGTTGGCATGGTTTAGAATCTTCCTCCCACATCTTCAGTTAGTACCAAAAAACTCCCAACACTAGTCTCTTACTTTCGAGTCTCAGTCAACTAGATTAGGCGAAGAAAGTACTATAGATTTAGCAAAGATGTGCCAAGATCATCCTTTGCCGAAGATAGAGTCTGCTCAGCAGAAGGTGAGAAGCCGTCTACATGGTGGGGTTGGTGTTTGGGGCACCCTTCTTGAAGCTAATTTTGTCCAAAGATGAGTTGTTGTTGAGGAATTTTGCCAGACCAGTCGTCATGGTTGCAACCTCCGCACAACTCGCTTGTGAACAAAGAGCATTGTTGGACCATCATAGACCCGTACGTGAAAAATGAAAGCATTCTCTTTGACCTCTGAGAGTCTCGACTTTGCTTGTTAAAGAGTAAGGGGTCTTGAGCCTTCATTGGTGCTGCTCGTTGAAGAGCGAGGTGCTTTGTGATTTTTGTTTTCTCCTTTACTCGGTTTTGCTTTTGCTCTCTACTCGAATTTGATTTCGACATCCTACAATCCTACAAGAAGGAAGAGAGAGAACATTGTATGGGAGCTCAAGAGCCTTTTATTGTGGGTCTTCATTTGAAGGTCTGTGAGTTTCGCTCCAGCCTTTGTTATCTAGCTTAGGCTTGGTCTGTGCCTTGGATCAGATCAAGCTCTCCTCTCCTTTCTCTTCTTCATTCTTTCTTCGGGCTTTTCTCTCTTTTTTTTTTGGTGGGGGACTTAATGAAGTTGGCCTCATCATAGGGAGCGGGCACACGAAGGTAGAAGAGGGCTCGGCTGAAAGGGCATGCGTGGAGGATGCGTCGGCCGGGAGTGACACTCATGTGGAGGGGATCATCGCAGTGGGGATTGTCATCGAAGGAGACGCATGAATGTCGTCAGAGGAAAGTGGAGCATGGCGTCATCATCGATCGACAGGAGTTGGGCGTGTGTGGACCTCATCGGCCAAAGAAGGGGTGCACAGCGACGTCCTCAACGAGCGACAGGGGGTAGTCGTAGAGCTCTGAACCATCGATCAAGCCTCAGAGTAGGACAGAGGAGCGCGGATTGTTGGATTTATGCCTTAGAAGCCAATTGTTGGCTGACACATTATGTATTTTCAGAGTCTAAATTTATATTTGTAATACTTTCATTATAAATAAAAGACTTTTTTTTTCAATCATGCTTATGTGTCCATGATTTATTCTAGAAATTAATAAAAGGTGATTTTTGTATATTTTTAAAGAGTTAAGAATTTGAGACATACATTAATAAGAGGTTAATTTCTAAATACTTTCAATCAAGAGATCATCATGGAGGATAGTGATCAATCCATTTGAGATCGATGCACGGTTTACCTCCCTTGTGGGCAGATGAGTCTTGGGTCTGCAGTGTAGAGATATTAGAATGAAGGTACAGATGGTTGTTAGAGAATAACTTGCACTGAGTGTGACCAACATGAGAACTACATAGATATCTACTCACTCGTTAGTGGTCTTCTCGATGCTACAGTGGTATGAGTGATCCTTTGATTTGTGGTAATATTGGCTATTTGCAGCGAGACTATTGAGTTTGACTGCATATTCTCTTGGTTCCTAGCTATTCGGATCCTTGCTGTGTATATTGGTTTCAGTAGGTTTAGGTTCGCTGTTTGGAGTAGGATGCACCTAGATGTAATTTATCGATCTTGGTAGAAAATGAGAAGTCCTATATGATTTGCGAGATTGAGTTCAGAAAATTTTTAGCCAAAGCAAGTATGAATACTGAAAAAGAGTTTTCATGGGATTCACAAATGAACTCGAGTCGAGCCAATCTTACATAAGACTGACGATGAGATTTGATGAGTTCTCCATGACCTTCATCAAGTCGGGACTCATGATAGAATGACTAAATCATATGATAACTGCTCCTAAGAGTTCGTATTTTTATTCTACTGGATCGTCACTATATACTGCTAGGTGTCACTGGTGAATTGTGAGACTCATCGGGCATCATCTTGATGATCGATGGCCCTCGAAGGATAGAATTGAAAATATTTCAATCCATCGAAAAGAGTTTTGATGATATTGTGATAGAGATCACAATATATCTCACTACCATATAGAATAAAACTTATGGGATCACACATTAAGGGATTTAATCTCAAATTTGTCAATTGAGCTTATGAAGTTTCAATTGGGTTAAGGTTTATTTGAAACTCTATTAGGTTTATGAGAATCATGCTAGCACATGGTTAAACTTAATTCTTTTCAAATTTTGATTTGATCAAGTCCATAGTCTTGAATCTAATCTAAATTTATTTGGATTTAATTGGACTCTTAATTATAAGTCCAAAAAGATTTAATTAAGTCAATTAGTTGACATAATTATCCTAACATTATCTCTTCCATATCTCCTAATTATCTCTAAGTAAGCATGTAGAATAGATGGAAGAATGGGTGGCGTAATTTTTTTTTTTAAAATTATTGAGCGCCATATCCTAGGGAACCCACCTCCTTTTATGTGTCATGGTATGAAGGAGAGAGGGTGGGGTCCATGCCCCATCTCTTATGGCAGGATATCCCTTTGTGGGGCGCCAAGAGTTGGCATCCCAACCACCTGACATGTATTCCATGGATGACAATTGTACATACTTAAAAGGACTGATTAATTATTTTTTATATCTAATTTTATTTGGCATAAATCATATTTAAAAGGTAGAGGATTCTTATGAGATAAAGATCTATCTTTTTAAGATGACAGGGTTCCTAATATGTGTCAGGGCTTATGTCTATTTAAAGGAAGGTCTCTAAGGTTTCTTAGTATTGATTTTTCATCAAGAAAACTTTTTCTTTCTCCATCTTCATGCCTCCTCTCTCTCATATTCTTTCTTTCCATGCCTAAAGGTTGGGTGTTCTCTCTTCCACATACCCAGAAGGAGTTCTGGTGACTTAGAGATCAAGAATCGAGGAGAAGAAGAAGAAGGCTGTAGATTAAGGAGTTGATCTCTCAGTTAAGATCAAAAGAGTTGATCAGAGTCCTCAAAATTAAGATTTTTTTTGAGAAGAAGAATCTTCTACGAGAAGAAAAGTTCGAGATTGAATCCAGTGGATATCCGTAGAGACCGGATATGTGTGCGGCTCCATCTTCTTCGAATCCGAGATCATCTTAAGCGGTGAATTTTAATCCATGCAAAGATAATGAGATATGATCTCATATTTTTTTAAAAATTTTAGATTAATTATATATTTTTTCTTCTAGACTTGGGTAGGTTTAGATCTGATATCCTGCATGTGAGGTTAAAAGATTTAATCCGATTTATTTTTCGCTGCATGTTTTTAAAATTTTAAAATCTACACATGTTGCCTCTCATATTTTCTATCAGTGATATTAGAGCCAGATTTTTTAAAAATATATATGATCTAGTTTTTAGGTTAGATCTAAAAATTTTAATGAATTAAAATTAATTTTATGCTGATATAAGGTTGTCCTAGTATAGGGTTTATCCCCTATACTGCAAAGGTTGTCCTAGTACGAGATTGATTAATTTTGAAAATTATTTTTAAAATAATTAAATCAAATCTTTTAGATCTAAAAATTAACATATATGATATATTTATTTTTGATTTAGATCTAAAATTAAAATGATTAAAAGTTCACATCAAACTGATATAAGGTTATCCTGATATAGGATTTACCTCCTATATTGTAAAGGTTGTCCTAGTATGATGTGAATCAATTTTTGAAAAGGTACTTTCAAAATATTTTAATCATTATTTTAGATATGATTTTATATATATTTGATATGTGTAAATTTAGTTTTAGATCTAAAATTAATGTATTTGTGATGCATATTTAATTTAGATCTAAAACTACATATATTCGATATATGAAACTAGATTTAGATCTGAAATAGTGTTAAGATCATAAGCCATTAATAACATGCAATGAAATATAATTTAAAATTATTTTTAGATCTAAAATTAAGTTGTTGCATATAGGTATGGGTTGAATAAATTAGATCTAAGTGATCAAACTACAATTAGGATCTAATTGATTAGATCAGGCTAAAACCTATTTTTCAATTTTGAATAGTTGATTGAACCTAATCGATGGATGATTGAGATTAGATCAAAGAGATTCAAAGTTGACTTTAGTTGTAGTTGGTTGCATCGTTTCACATTTTGATGTGAGTTGATTGACTCAAGATCAAAATTTGGCTCAGTAGCTCAGACCTGTTTCAAAAGGTTAATCTAATCGATTCTAATTGACCAATTTGGTGTCTAAAGCAAGTATTTAGATGGTGGTTATTTAATTGATTCTGTTATCTGATTTGGCCAATTTTGATTGGTGTCTAAGACAAGCAACGGGAGGACCCCCACACATCTTAACTTATCTGGTCATATTGGAAGATTTAGTTTCGTATTAGGTTACTTGTTGACTCGAGTTCACCCATGCCAGCTAGGTTGGTTAGACATGTTGATGTGCTAATCTAATTTAATCAGTCAGATGTCAGATCTGCTGATTTAGAAGAGATCTAAGCTCAAATCTTCTCATTAAATATTAAGTCTAGAGGTCTTCCATCGTTGTAGAGATGCGGATGCCTTCCTGGCGTTGATTGTTCTCGGTTGGTTACAGTAGTTTGATTGCATCGAAAAGGTACAATCACTCTATTGACATATGATGTCTCAGGGTAGAGATGGGGTTAGGCCCAATAACTGTTAGGTGAGGGTCCCAATGATGATTTTACACCCGCTGGTGAATGATGGGCTTGACTTAACTAAAGAATGTGCCAATAACTGTTAGGTGAGGCCACAGGACAGAAACCTAGCCCACTGCATCTTGCTTAATGAAGTAATGGATAAAGTATTGTCCACTTATCGATCTGTACTCACCAATAACTGTTAGGTGAGGTGTGTATAGATTAATGAGATCACAGTACCCACTTGAAATTGATCACGTATAGGTTTCCATTTCTCCATCCGAGGAGTGTGGAAGATTTGAAGAAATAGTAAAAATTTTTTATTTATTTTTAAAGTCTCTAAAATAAATAATATTATAAGTACAAAATCTAATTAGAAACTATTCTCTCTGCAAATAACCATGTCGAGTTCAAATCCTTTAGTCCGAATTCTCGATACAAATAGGTTGACCGGCATCAATTACAAAGACTGGCTCCGAAATTTGAGAATCGTTCTCAATTTCTAAAAGCTCACCCATGTCCTCGATCAAAAAGCATCTGAGTTACCTGCTCGCCCATCCATTGAACAACGAGCTATACTTAAGAAGTAGATAGATGAAGATAACAAAGCAAAGTGTTACATCTTAGCGTCCATGTCCAATGACCTTCAGCAACAGCACGAAGACATGAGGACTGCCAAAGAAATACTAGTTCACCTGCAAGAGTTATATGGTGAACAGAGTCACACAGCTCGTTTTGAAATCTCCCGAAGACTTTTCAGAGCAAACATACATGATGGGCAGGCCGTCAGAGATCATTGTTTGACAATGATCAAGGACATAGAGAAGCTTCAGAAGCTCGGTATGAACATGAACAAGGAACTGTAGGTAGATCTGATCCTTCAGTTTCTTTCTGACTCGTATGGATAGTTCATTATGAACTACCATATGAATAAGATTGATGCTACTTTGCCAGAGTTATTGAATATGTTGGTGACTGTAGAGGGCACCTTGAAAAGTTCAAAGGGCACAGTTCTGGCTGTAGAGTGGACTTCCTCCAAAAGGAAGTCTTCTTTTAAGAAGAAGAAAAAGCCCGTAAAGAAGCAAAAGAACGAGGCCAAGTCCAAGAAACAGGTTTCGAAAAAGACCGACGATAAAGAAAAATATTTCTATCACAATATCGAAGGCCACTGGAGAAGGAACTATCCGGCCTACCTGGCAACTGTCAAAAATAGGAAGAAGGATGGGCCTTCTGAAGGTACATTTGAGTTGCTTGTTATAGAAACTAACCTAATGGTTTCCTCTTCTTCTAGTTGGGTTCTTGATTCTGGTTCAAATGCTCATTTGTGCAATTCAATGCAAGATCTTGAAGAAGTTAGAGGGCTGAGGGAAGATGAGATCACTCTTCGAGTCGGCAATGGAGCAAGGGTTGTTGCTGTGACCGTTGGAACCTACCCTCTGTGAGTACCGTTAGGATTTAGTTTATTTTTGAAAGACTGTTACTTTATACCTATAGCCAATAGAAATTTGATTTCTATCTCTGTGCTGGCACAAAATAATTACAATTTCCATTTCAATAAAGACATGTGTTTTATTTATTTTGAAAATAAACTTATGGCACGTGCTTTCTTGATTGATGGTCTTTACCATTTGCATACTGATGCAAGTGTAAACATTAACGAGCAAATTATGAATGTCATAGGGTCTAAGAGATCTACAGATAGGATCAGCCAAAAGTATCTGTGGCACCTTAGGCTAGGCCATATTGGAGAGGACAGACTCAACAAACTAGAGAAAGATGGTCTTCTTGGATCATTAACTTTCGAGTCTTATCCAGTCTGTGAATCATGTCTTCAAGAAAAAATGGTCAAGCTGCCTTTTGTGGGATAAAGGGAAAAGGCCACTGAGATATTAGTCCTGGTACATACTGATGTGTGTGGTCCATTTGATGTAGAAGTCAGGGATGGCTATATCTACTTCATAACCTTTATCGATAATTATTCACAGTATGCTTTTGTGTATCTGATGCATCGAAAGTCTAAAGCTTTTGAAAATTCATAGAATTCAGACATGAAGTAGAAAAACAGATCGAAAAATCCATAAAGGTTCTTCAATCAGATCGAGGAGGAGAATACCTTAATGAAAAATTTCGGACCTATCTCAAAGAAAATGGCATCGTCTCACAATGGACATCTCAACTCAATGGGACATCCGAGAGGAAGAATCAAACCCTATTAGATATGGTTCGGTCTATGATGAGCTTCACAGATCTTTCTAACTTTCTTTGGAGATATGCTTTATTGTCTGTGATTCATCTCTTGAATCAAGTTCCCTCTAAATCCGTTTCTACCATACCATATGAGTTATGGCATGGTAAGAAACCAACTCTTGGGTACCTCAAGATTTGAAGATGTCCGGCCCATGTCAAGAGATAGTAGGCAGACAAGATAGAGGCTAGGTCCTTTAGAGCTCATTTTATAAGATATCCTAAGGAAACCATGAGATACTACTATATTCTTGAGGATCACAATGTGATTGTGAGCCATCATGCCATATTCTTGGAAAAAAAATTTATCCAAGATGGAGGCAATGGGAGAAAGATTGAGCTCGAAAAGAAAGTCTCTAAAGAGCATCGAGTCCGAGAATCTGAAACCAGTAACGAGCCAGTAGATGTGATACCTCCTCCACCTCATAGATCAAGTTGGATCTTCCATCCTACTGAAAAATACTTAGGTATTCTTACAAAAAATTTAGAGGAAGCATTCCTTGTGGGAGATAGGGACATTAAGAATAATCCCAAAATCTACGATGAGGTAATATTAGATGTAGACTTCGAGAAATGGATGGAAGCAATGAAGTCAGAAATTGACTCCATGCACTCCAACCAGGTTTGGTTCTTAGTAGATCCACCCAAAGGTATTGTATCTATTGGGTGTAAATAGATTTACAAAAGAAAGATTGCATCGGATGGTAAGGTAGATACCTATAAGACAAGGCTAGTTGCAAAAGATTATAATCAACACGAAGGCATCGACTATCATGAAATCTTTTCTTCTGTAGCCATACTGAAATCCATCCGTACTTTGCTTGCTATAGCAGCATTTTATGATTATGAAATTTGGCAGATAGATGTAAAAATACTTTCCTAAATGGATATTTTTATGTCCAGTGATAATGATCACGAGGTCTGCAAGCTACAAAGGTTCATATATAGACTCAAGCAAGCATCTCGGAGTTGGAACACTCACTTCAATGATGTGATCAAAATATTTGATTTCATCAAAAATGAGGAGTCATATATGTATAAAAAGATCAATGGAAGCGCTGTCACATTTTTCATATTGTACGTAGATGACATCCTCCTGATTGAGAATAATATTTTCATACTGACATCAGTCAAAGTATGGTTGTCGAAAGAGTTCACCATGAAAGATCTAGGGGAAGCTTCCTACATTTTTGGTATAAAAATCTATAGAGATAGATCTAAGAGAATGATAGGATTCTCACAGCATATGTACATAGAGGAGATGCTAAAGAGATTCAGCATGAAAAACTCCAAGAGAGATCTTTTGCCCCTTAGACATGGCATTCATCTCTCCAAGAAAATATGTCCAGACACACCTAAGGAGATCCAATGCATAAGTAAGATCCCATATGCTTCAACAATAGGGAGCCTCATGTATGCCATGTTATGTACACGTCCTGATATAGCACTTGTCATGAGTGTCACGAGTAGAAATCAGGCAAATCTAGATGAAGAACACTGGAATGCTGTTAAAAATATCCTTAAGTACTTCAGAAGGATTAAGGATTTAATGTTGGTCTTTGGTGGAGGATCGGAGCTGAAAATTGAGGGATACATCGATTCAGACTTTATGGCTGATGTCGATGATAGAAAGTCTACATCAGGATGTATCTTCTTGTGTAATGGTGGTGCGGTTAGCTGAAAAAGTTTCAAATAGTCAATCATTGCAAATTCGACCATGGAATCCAAGTACATCGTCGTTTCTAAAGCTGCTAAGGAAGCCTTTTGGTTCAAGAACTTCATTGTAGAGCTGGGTGTGATGCCATCAGATGCCATTGCAATGCACTATGACAACAACAGTGTCATAGCCCTTGCTAAAGAGCCCAGATCTCATCAGAAGTCCAAACACATAGAGCGATGATTTCACATCATATGCGAATACCTCAAGAAGAAGTTCATCGAGATACAGAGAGTTGACTTTGCGCTAAATGTAGCAGACCTGCTAACCAAGCCTCTCAGCCAATAGAAGATCGAAGCTCACCTTGAGAAGATGGGTCTAAGGTATATGACCAATTGGCTTTAGGTCAAGTGAAAGTTTGTTGGATTTGTGCCCTAGAAGCCAATAGTTGGCTGACACATTATGTATTTTCAGGGTCTAAATTTATACTTATAATACTTTTATTATAAATAAAAGATTTTTTCTTTCCAATCATGCTTATGTGTCCTTGATTTGTCCTAGAAATTAACAAAAATAATTTTTGTATATTCTTAAAGAGTTAAGAATTTGAGACATACATTAATTAGTGATCAATTTCTAAACGCTCCCGATCAAGAGATCATCATGGAGGACAGTGATCAATCCATTTAAGATCGATGCATGGTTTATCTCCCTTGTGGGCAGATGAGTCTTGGATCTGTAGTGTAGAGACACTGAGATGAAGGTACAGATGGTTGTTAGAGAATAACTTATACTGAGCGTGACCAATTCGAGAACCATATAGATATCTACTCACTAGTCAGTGATCTTCTCGATGCTGCAGTGGTATGAGTGGTCCTTTGACCTACGGTGATATTGGCTATTCGCAGTGAGGCTACTGAGTTTGACTGCATATTTTTTTGATCCCTAGCCATTCGGATCTTTGCTATGTATGTTGGCTTTAGTAGATTCAGATTCGCTGTTTGGAGTAGGATGCACCTAGATAAAATTTATCAATCTTGCAGAAAAGGAGAGGTCCTATGTGATTTGCAGATTGAGTTCAGAAAGTCTTTGGCCAAATCAAGTATAAATACTGAAAAAGAGTTTTCATGAGATTCACAAATGAACTTGAGTCGAGTCAATCTTACATAAGACTGACGATGGGGTTTAACGAGTTCTCCATAACCTCTGTCAAGTCGGGACACATGATAAAAAGTATAAATCATACGATAACTGTACCTAAAAGTTTATATTTTCATTCTACTGAATCACCACTATATACTGCTTGGTATCACTGGTGGATTGTGAGACTTATCGGACGTCATCTTGAGGATCGATGGCCCTCAAAGGGTAGAATTGAAAATATTTCAATCCATCGAAAAGAGTTTCGATGATATTGTGATAGAGATTGTGTATCCCAATATATCTCACAACCAGATAGAATAGAACCTATGGGATCACACATTAAAAAATTTAATCTTGAATTTGCCAATTGGACTTATGAAGTTCTAATTAGATTAAGGTTTATTTGAAACTCTATTAGGTTTATGAGAATCATACTAGCACATGGTTAAACCTAATTCTTCTCGAGACTTTAATTTGATCAAGTCTATAGCCTTAAACCTAACCTAAATTTATTTAGATTTAATTAGACTCTTAATTATAAGTCCAGGAGGATTTAATTAAGTTAATTAGTTGGCATAATTATTTTAATATTATCTCTTCCATATCTCTTAATTATCTCTAAGTATGCATGTGGAATAGATGGAAGAATGGATGGCGTAATTTTTTTTTTTTGAAAATTATTGAGTGCCATATCCTAGGAGGGCCCACCGCCTCTTATGTGTCATGGCGTGAAGGAGAGAGGGTGGGGTCCATGCCTCATCTTTTATGGCTGGAGATCCCTTTGTGAGGTGCCAAGAGTTGGAGTCCCAACCACCTGACATGTATTCCATGGATGACTATTGTACATGCTTAAAAGAGCTAATTAATTATCTTTTATATCTGATTTTATTTGACATAAATCATATTTAAAAGGTAGAGGATTTTTATGAGATAAGGATCTACCTTTTTAAGATGACAGGATTCCTAATATGTGTCAGGACTTATGTCTATTTAAAGAGAGGTCTCTAGGATTTCTTAGTATTGATTTTTCATCAAAAAAATCTTTTCTCTCTCCATCTCTATGCCTCCTCTCTCTCATATTCTTTCTTTTCATGCCTAATGGTTGGGTGTTCTCTCTTTCACATGCCTAGAAGGAGTTCTGGTGACTTAAAGATCAAGGATCGAGGAGAAGAAAAAGAAAGCTACAGATCAAGGAGTTGATCTCTCAGTTAAGATCAAAAGAGTTGATCAGAGTCCTCAAGGTCTAGATTCTTCTTGAGAAAAAATATCTTTTACGAGAAGAAAAATTTGAGATTGATCCTAATGGATACCTGTAGAGGCCGAACATGTGTGTGGCTCCATCTTCTACGAATCCGAGATTATCTGAAGTGGTGAATTTCTACCCACATAAAGGTAATGAGATATGATCTCATATTTTTTTTAAATTTTAGATTAATTATATATATATATATTTAGATTTGGATAGATTTAGATCTGGTATCTTGCATGTGGGGTTAAAAGATTTAATCCGATTTACTTTTCACTGTATGTTTTCAAAATTTTAAAATCTACATATGCTGTCTATCCTATTTTCTATCAGTGGTATCAATGTCAGATTTTTTGAAAACACATATGATCTAGTTTTTAGGTTAGATCTGAAAGTTTTAATGATTTAAAATTAATTTTATGCTGATATAAGGTTGTCCTGGTTTAGGATTTATCCCCTATACTGTAAAGATTGTCCTAGCATGAGATTAATTAATTTTGAAAACTATTTTTAAAATAATTAAATCAAATCTTTTAGATCTAAAAATTAACATATATGATATGTTTATTTTTAATTTAGATCTAAAATTAGAATAATTAAAAGTTTACATCAAACTGATATAAGATTATCCTGATATAGGGTTTACTCCCTATATTGTATAGGTTGTCCTAGTTTAATGTGAATCAATTTTTGAAAAGATACTTTCAAAATATTTTAATCATTATTTTAGATCTAATTTTATACATATTTGATATGTGTAAATTTATTTTTAGATCTGAAATTAATGTATTTGTGATGCATATTTAATTTAGATCTGAAACTACATATATTCGATATATGAAACTAGGTTTAGATCTGAAACAGTTTCAAGATCATAAGCCATTAATAGCATGCAATAAAATATAATCTAAAATAATTTTTAGATCTAAAATTAAGTTGTTGCATGTGGGTATGGATTGAATAAATTAGGTCTAAGTAATCAAACTACAATTAGGATCTAATTGATTAGATCAGGCTAAAACCTATTTTTTAATTTTGAGCAATTGATTGAACCTAATCGATGGATGATTGGGATTAGATTAAAGGAGTTCAAAGTCGACTTTAGTTGTAGTTGGTCACATCAATTCATATTTTGATGTGAGTTGATTGACTCAAGACCAAAATTTGGCTTAGTGGCTTGGGTCCGTTTCAAAAGTTTAATCTAATCGATTTTAATCGATCAATTTGGTGTCTAAGGCAGGTATTTAGATGGTAGTTATTTAATTGGTTCTGTTGTCTGATCTGATCAATTTTGATTGGTGTCTAAGGAAAGCAATGGAGGGACCCCATGCATCTTAACTTACCTAGCCATATTGGGAGATTTAGTTTCGTATTAGGTTACTTGTTGACTCGAGTTCACCAATGTCGGCTAGGCTGGTTAGACATATTAATATGCTAATCTAATTTAATCAGTCGGATGTCAGATCTGCTGATTTAGAAGAGATCTAAACCCAAATCTTCTCATTAAATATTAAGTCTAGAGGTCTTCCATCATTGTAGAGATGCGGGTGCCTTTTTGGCGTTGATCATTTTTGACTGATAACAGTGGTTTGGTTGCATCAAAAAGGTACAACCACTCTATTGACATGTGATGTCTCAGGGTAGAGATGGGGTTGGGCCCAATAACTGTTAGGTGAGGGTCTTAATGACGGCTTTGCACCCGCTGGTGAACGATGAATTTGACTTAACTAAGGAATGTGCCAATAATTGTTAGGTGAGGCCACAGGATTTAGAGACCTAGCCCGCTGCATCTTGCTTAGTGAAGCAATGGATAAAGTATTATCCACTCATCAATCTGTACTCACTAATAACCATTAGGTAAAGTGTGTATAGATTAATTGGACTGTAGTACCTACTTGAAATCGATCGCGTATAGATTTTCGTTTCTTCACCTGAGGAGTGTGGGAGATTCAAAGAAATAGTAAGAGTTTTTTTTTGTTTTTAAAGTTTCTAAAATAAATAATATTATAAGAATAAAATCTAATGAAAAACTATTCTCTCTGCAGATAACCATGTTGAGTTCAATCCCTTTAGCTCGAATCCTCGATACAAATAGGTTGACCGGCATTAATTACAAAGATTGGCTCCAAAATTTGAGAATCATTCTCAATTTCAAAAAGCTCACTCATGTCCTTGATTAGGAAGTGCTTTTTATCTGCTCGTCCATCTGCTGATCAACGAGCTACACTTGAGAAGTGGATGGACGAAGATAACAAAGCAAAGTGCTACATCTTAGCGTCCATGTCCAATGATCTTCAGCAACAGCATGAAGACATAAGGATTGCCAAAGAAATGCTAGCTCACCTGCAAGAGTTGTATGGTGAATAGAGTCGTACAGCTCATTTTGAGGTCTCCCGAAGACTTTTCAGAGCAAAGATGCATGATGGGCAGATCGTCAGTGATCATTGTTTGACAGTGATCAAGGACATAGAGGAGCTTCAGAAGCTTGGTATGAACATGGACAAGAAACTACAGGTGGATCTGATCCTCCAGTCTCTTCCTGACTCACATGAATAGTTCATTATGAACTACCATATGAATAAGATTGATGCTACTTTGTCGGAGTTATTGAATATGCTGGTGACTGCAGAGGGCATCTTGAAAAGTTCAAGGAGCACAGTTCTGGCTGTGGAGCGGGCTTCCTCTAAAAGAAAATCTTTTTTCAAGAAGAAGAAAAAGCCCGCAAAGAACCAAAAGAATGAGGCTAAGCCCTAGAAATAGGTTCTGAAGAAGGCCAACGATAAAGGAAAATATTTTCATTGCAATGTCGAAGGCCACTAGAGAAGGAACTGTTCGGCCTACCTGGCAACTGTCAAGAATAGGAAGAATGATGGGTCTTCTGAAGGTACATCTGAGTTGCTTGTTATAGAAACTAACCTAACGATTTTTTCTTCTTCTAGTTGGGTTCTTGATTCTAGTTTAAGTGCTCATTAGTGCACTTCAATGCAGGGTCTTGAAGAAGTTAGGGGGCAGAGGGAAGGCGAGATCACTCTCCGAGTCGACAATGGAGCAAGAATTATTGCTGTGACCATTGGAACCTACCTTCTACGACTACCGTTAGGATTTAGTTTATTTTTGAAAGATTGTTATTTTGTACTTATAGATAGTAGAAATTTGATTTCTATCTCTGTGTTGGCATAGGATAATTATAATTTCTATTTCAATAAAGACATGTGTTCTATTTATTTAGGAAATAAACTTGTGGCACGTGCTTTCTTGATTGACGGTCTTTACCATTTGTATACCGATACAAGTGTAAACATTAACGAGCAAATTATGAATGTCATAGGGTCTAAGAGATCTAGAGATAGGATCAGCCAAAAGTATCTATGGTACTTTAGGCTGAATCATATTGGAGAGAACAGACTCAACAAATTGGAGAAAGATGGCCTTCTTGGACCATTGACTTTCGAGTCTTATCCAGTCTGTGAATCATGTTTTCAAGAAAAAAATAGCCAAGCTGTCTTTTGTGGGACAAGGAGAAAGGGCTACTGAGATATTAGCCCTGGTACATACTGACGTGTGTGGTCCATTTGATGTAGAAGCTAGGGATGGATATATCTACTTCATAATCTTTACTGATGATTATTCATGATATAGTTTTGTGTATCTAATACATCAAAAGTCTGATGTCTTTAAAAAGTTCATAAAATTCAGACATAAAGTAGAAAAACAGACCGAAAAACCCATAAAGGTTCTTCGATCAGATCGAGGAGGGGAATAACTTAGTGAGAAATTTTGGGCCTATCTCAAGAAAAATGGTATAGTCTCACAATGGATACTTTCAGAGATACGTCAACTCAATGGGTTATCCAAGAGGAGGAATCGAATCTTATTGGATATGGTTCAGTCCATGATGAGCTTTACAGACCTTCGTGACCTTCTTTGGGGACATGCTTTGCTGTCTGTGATTCATCTCTTGAATCGAATTTTCTCTAAATCCGTTCCTACCACACCATATGAGTTATGGCATGGTAAGAAACCAACTCTTGGGTACCTTAAGATTTGAAGATGTCTGGCCCATGTCAAGAGATAGTAGGCAGACAAGCTAGAGGCTAAGTCCTTTAGGGCTCATTTTATAGAGTATCCTAAGGAAATCATGGGATAATACTTCTATTTTTCTAAGAATCACAATATGATTGTGAGCCATTATGTCGTATTCCTGAAAAAAGAGTTTATCTAAGATGGAGACAGTGGAAAGAAGATTGAGCTCGAAGAGAAAGTCTCTAAAGGACATCGAGTCTGAGAACCTAAACCCAGTAACGAGCCAGTAGATATGATACCTTCTCCACCTCGTAGATCAAGTAGGGTCTTCCATCCTACTGAAAGATACCTAGGTATTCTTATAGAGAATTTAAAGGAAGCAGTCCTTGTGCGAGTTTGGAATATTAGGAATGATCCCAAAACCTACGATGAGGTAATATTAGATGTAGACTTCGAGAAATGGATGGAAACAATGAAGTCAGAAATTGACTCCATGCATTCGAATCAGGTTTGGTCCTTAGTAGATCCACCTGAAGGTATTGTATCTATTGGGTGCAAATAGATTTATAAAAGAAAGATTGGGTCGGATGAGGAGGTAGAGACCTATAAGGCAAGGCTAGTTGCGAAAGATTATAGTCAACGCGAAGGCATCGACTATCATGAAACTTTTTCTTCCATAGCCATGCTGAAATCCATCCATACTCTGCTTGCTATAGCAGCATTTCATGATTATAAAATTTGATAGATGGATGTGAAAATTACTTTTCTAAATGAATATCTTGAGAAAGATATCTATATGGAGCAACTTTTGATTTTCATGTCCAGTGATAGTGATCACAAGGTCTGCAAGCTGCAAAGGTCCATATATGGACTCAAGCAAGCATCTCAAAGTTGGAACACTTGCTTCAATGATGTGATCAAAATGTTTGATTTCATCAAAAACGAGGAGCCATGTGTGTATAAAAAGATCAATGAGAGCGCTGTCACATTCCTCATATTGTACGTAGATGACATCTTCTTGATTGGGAATGATATTCCCATGCTGACATCAGTCAAAGTATGGTTGTTGAAAGAGTTCGCCATGAAAGATCTAGGAGAAGCTTCCTACATTCTTGGTATAAAAGTCTATAGAGATAGATCTAAGAGAATGATAGGACTCTCATAGTATATATACATAGAGGAGGTACTAAAGAGATTCAGCATGAAAAATTTTAAGAGGGATCTTTTGCCCCTTAAACATGGTATTCATCTCTCCAAGAAGATATGTCCAGACACACCTAAGGAGATCCAGTGGATAAGCAAGATCCCTTATGCTTCGACAATAGGGAGCCTCATGTATGTCATGTTATGTACACGTTCTGATATAGTACTTACCGTGAGTGTCACGAGCAGATATCAGATAAATTCAGGTAAAGAACACTAGATTGCTATTAAAAATATTCTTAAGTACTTGAGAAAGACTAAGAATTTAATGTTGGTCTTTGATGGAGGATCGAAGCTGAAAGTTGAGGGATATACCGATTCAGACTTTATGACTGATGTCGATGATAGAAAATCTACATCGGGGTGTAACTTTTGTGTAATGATGGTGCGATTAGCTGAAAGAGTTTCAAGCAGCCAATCATTGCAGATTCAATCATAGAAGCTGAGTACATCGCCACCTCTAAAGCTACTAACGAAGCCTTTTGGTTCAAGAAGTTCGTTGCAGAGCTGAGTGTGATGCCATCAGATGCCATTGCACGGCACTGTGATAACAACGGTGCCATAGCCCTTGCTAAGGAGCCCAAATCTCATCAAAAGTCCAAATACATAGAGCGATGATTTCACATCATACGTGAATACCTCGAGAAGAAGTTCATCGAGGTGCAAAGAGTTGACTCCATGCTAAATATAACGGACCCACTAACCAAGCCTCTTAGCTAACAGAAGATCGAAGCTCACCTTGAGAAGATGGGTCTAAGGTATATGGCCAATTAGCTTTAGATCAAGTGAGAGTTTGTTGGATTTGTGTCCTAGAAGTCAATTGTTGGCTGACACATTATGTATTTTCAGGACCTAAATTTGTACTTGTAATACTTTCATTATAAATAAAAATTTTTTTTTCTAATCATGCTTATGTGTCCATGATTTGTCTTAGAAATTAATAAAGATGATTTTTATATATTCTTAAAGAGTTAAGAATTTGAGACATATATTAATTAGTGGTTAATTTTTAAATACTCTCGATCAAGGGATCATCACGGAGGACAGTGATCAATCTATTTGAGATCGATGCATGGTTCATCTCTTTTATGGGCAGATGAGTCTTGGGTCTGTAGTGTAGAGATACTGGGATGTAGGTACAGGTGGTTGTTAGAGAATAACTTGCACTGAATGTGACTAACACGAGAACCACATGGATGTCTACTCACTCGTCAGTGATCTTCTCGATGCTGTAGTGGTATGAGTGATCTTCTGACCTACAGTGATATTAGCTACTCGCAGTGAGGCTACTGAGTTTGACTACACATTTTCTTGATCCCTAGCCATTCAGATCCTTACTGTGTATGTTGGCTTCAGTAGGTTCAGGTTCGCTGTTTGGAGTAGGATGCACTTAGATAGAATTTATCAATCTTTGGTAAAAAAAGAGAAGTCCTATGTGATTTGTGAGATTGAGTTCAGAAAGTTTTTGGCCAAAGCAAGTATGAATACTAGAAAAAGTTTTCATGGGATTCACAAATAACTCAAGTCGAGCCATTCTTACATAAGACTAACGATGGGGTTTGACGAGTTCTCCATGACCTCTGTCAAGTCGGGACTCACAATAGAAGGACTAAATCATATGATAACTGCACCTAGAGATTCATATTTTTATTCTACTGGGTCGCCACTACATACTGCTAGGTGTCACTGGTGAATTGTGAGACTCATCGGGCATCATCTTGATGATTGATGGTCCTCGAAGGGTAGAATTAAAAATATTCCAATCCATCAAAAAGAGTTTCGATGATATTATGATAGAGATCACAATATATCTCACTACCAGATAGAATGGAACCTATGGGGTCACACATTAAGAGATTTAATCTCGAATTTGCCAATTGGGCTTATGAAGTTCCAATTAGGTTAAGGTTTATTTGAAACTCTATTAGGTTTATGAGAATCATGCTAGCATATGGTTAAACCTAATTCTTCTCAGGACTTTGATTTGATCAAGTCCATAGTCTTGAACCTAACCTAAATTTATTTGAATTTAATTGGGCTCTTAATTATAAGTCCAAAAAGATTTAATTAAGTCAATTAGTTGGCATAATTATCCTAACATTATCTCTTCCATATCTCCTAATTATCTCTAAGTATGCACGTGGAATAGATGGAAGAATGGATGGCATAATTTTTTTTAAAAAAATTATTAAGCGCCATATCTTAGGGGGGCCCACTCTCTCTTATGTGTCATGGCATGAAGGAGAGAGGGTGGGGTCCATGCCCCATCTCTTATGGCTGGAGATCCCTTTGTGGGGCGTCGAGAGTTGGCATCCCAATCTCCTGACATGTATTCCATAGATAGCTATTGTACATACTTAAAAGGACTGATTAATTATTTTTTATATCTGATTTTATTTGGTATAAATCATATTTAAAAGGTAGAGGATTCTTATAAGATAAAGATTTATCTTTTTAAGATGACAGGATTCCTAATATGTGTCAGGACTTATGTCTATTTAAAGGGAGGTCTCTAGGATTTCTTAGTATTAATTTTTTATCAAGAAAAATCTTTCCTCTCTCCATCTTTATGCCTTCTCTCTCTCATATTCTTCCTTTTCATGACCAAAGATTGGGTGTTCTCTCTTCCACATGCCTGAAAGGAGTTCTGGTGACCTAGAGATCAAGGATTGAGAAGAAGAAGAAGAAGGCTGCAGATCAAGGAGTTAATCTCTCAATTAAGATCAAAAGAGTTGATTAGAGTCCTCAAGGTCAAGATTCTTCTTGAGAAGAAGAATCTTCTATGAGAAGAAAAGTTCGAGATTGATCTCGGTGGATATCCGTAGAGGCCGAATACGTGTGCGGCTCCATCTTCTACGAATTCGAGATCATCTGAAGCGGTGAATTTCTATCCACGCAAAAGTAATGAGATATGATCTCATATTTTTTTTAAATTTTAGATTAATTATATATATTTTCTTCTGAACTTGGATAGATTTAAATCTAGTATCTTGCATGTGGGGTTAAAGAATTTAACCCAATTTATTTTTTGCTGTATATTTTCAAAATTTTAAAATCTACACATGCTGCCTACCCTGTTTTCTATCATGGATATGCTCAAGGGGTCGGGGTTCACCGATCTGACGCCGGCGCACAGCAGAGGGGCACGTAGGCAGTGCTAGAGGGGCTCGGGCCTGTTGATCCGACGTCAACACCGTGGGACAGGAGAGCGTGTGGTGCCAGAGGGGCTTGGGACCAGCAGGAGCATGCGGGCATGCGGGGGTGGCCACCGGTGGTCTCTCTCCCTGCTCCTATCTCTTTCCTTTCTTCTTTCTCAAAAGCAACTGGCATCAGCGTCGGTCGAGTGCACGAGGAACACGAAGGAGGTCTGTGGCTTCCTCCTTTCCTTCCTCTTCTTCCTTAGTGGTGGCTGGCCTTATCGTTGGAAGGACGTGCAGAGGCATCGTCATGGCACACAAAGGAGTCAGCCGATGCGTGGAGGAGTCGGTCGATGGAAGGATCTCATCTGGAGGGGGCGCACGGTGGCCGATGGGGTCTTGACCAGAAGCAAGATGCACGGAAAGGCCGATAAAGGCCCGATCGAGGGCAAAGCGCGTGGGGAGGTGTAACATCCCAATCTCTTGATAAGGATTTTTGGATGTTATTTTACCTTGTTGACGCCAATCTAGAATCTGTAATTAGAAATTATATTTTAAAGAAAGAATAGGGAAGAACTTTTTATGTTAATTGTATGGATCTGGAGGTAGAATTGGGAGAAGAAGGAGAGTTTACAGAAAGAAGATAGGTCAGATCAGAGAGGAAGGAGGAGGAGAAGAAAATTAGAGGGAATTCTGAATAATTTTTTTTTCAAATCTCTGTTACAGTTGATTTTATATGCAGTTACAATAAATAAAATTGAAATACTTCCAAAATGAAATGCAACACTGGTTAAATGAAAATAGAATTTTACTGGAATGAAATACAAACATGAAATGAAATACAAATTCTTATGAAATGAAATGCGAAGTGGATATTTTTGTGGCTTATCAGAGTGGATTGTTGGTTTATTGGTTGGATCCATAACCTGGACCTGACGGCATATAAGGTTTAGAATCCTCTGGATCCTGTCATCTTTTCTGTTCCTTTTGTCTTTCTCTCTGAAATCCTAGCCGACTCTTTGAAACCCTAGCCGCCTTATGTTGGAGATGGGAGTGTCCGACTTGGATCGGAGTTTCTGAAGGCTTAAATTCTCCTTTTTGATCTCTTATACTCCCCTTCCGACAGTCAGATGAAGATGAGTATATCTGTATATATATATATATATATATATATATATATATATATATATATATAAAAAAAAAAAAAAAAAAATAATATATATATATATATTACTAATCTTTTCTTCTTTTTAGTTCAAATATTACATCCTCCTCTTCTTCGAAGGATCCTTGTCCTCAATGATCGAACTGAGAAAACTAGATCTTGAGAACTCTGTAGTCTTCTCACGTGGCTTCTTCTTCGTCGAGATTACTCCATTTAATCAACACTTGGGTAACTGCTCTATTTCCCTTGCGGACTATTTTTCTATCTAAAATCTTTTTTAGTTGAGCTAATAATTATCCTTCTTCTCTTGTGAGGGGTACTGTCGGTGATGCTTGCTTGAGTTTTTGAATCTCCCATTTAAGTAAGGATACCTGGAATACAGGGTGTATTTTAGATCCCTCGAGCAATTTAAGCTCAAAAGCCATAGGATCAATTTTTTTTAATATTTTGAAAGGTCCAAAATACTGAGAAGTAAGCTTCAGATTTTTGCACATGGCTACTGTAGTCTGTCGGTAAGGTTGAAGTTTGAGGTATACCATTTCTCCTTCCTGATATTCTTTATCTACTCTTCTCTTATCTGCATTTTATTTCATGCGATTCTGTGCTTCTTTGAGTCTGTCTCTTAAGATCTGTAACATCTTAGTTCTTTCTTTGTTCCAATCTGCCACTGTACTTTGTTGATGCATATCCATGTTAACCATCGGGTACATAGAAGGTGGATGTCCTTATAAGGCTTGATAAGATGTCATCCCCAGAAGGAGTGATAGTTGGTATTGTACCACCACTCAGTTGGGGATAGCCATTTAAGCCATTTGTGAGAACTGTGAAAGCATATGCATCTTAAATATATCTCTAAGCATCGGTTTAGCCTCTCTGTTTGTCCATCTGTTTGTGGATGATAGGCGGTGCTTAGATGTAGTTTAACCCCCATTAATCTGAATAAGTCTTGCCATACTTGACTGGTGAAGATCTTATCTCTATCTGATATGATCTTTATGGCATTCCATGCAGCTGTATACTATATCTAAGAATGATCTTGCTATATTTTGTGCTGAATAGGGATAAGTTAAGAAAATAAAATGAGCATATTTAGTTAACCAGTCTACCACCACTAATATGGTATTTTTGCCTTCAAATTTTGATAATGATTCGATGAAATCCATACTAATTTCTTACCATGCTTGAGTGGGAATTTGCAGAGGTTGTAATAGTCCTGCATATGGAGTTTCATCTATTTTATTTTTAATATAAATTTCACATTTTTTCACCAATTTCTTCACTTGCTATTTCATTCCTGGCCAATAGAATAATTGTTTGATTCTTTTATAAGTATGGTTCATTCCTGAATGTCTCCCTAATGCTGAAGCATGCATCAGTTCCAGTAGTTTCTGTCTCAACTCCCTATTTTCTCAATGTAAATTCTTCTTTTGTACTTAAGCACTCCTTGTTTATAAGTGTATTCAGCCTGTGATTCCAATTTTATGAGTACTTCTGCTATAATTTGTTGAGTCTGTTGATCCCCTTCATAACTATTAGAAATTTCTTAACTTTATGTAGGTACCACTACTGTAATAGCTTGCATCTTTTCTTTCTCAAATCTCCATCTTGATAGTGCATCTACACTCTGATTTTTTTTTCTTTCTTATAATGTATCATATAATCCAATCCCATAAGTTTCATCATATCTTTTTGCTGAGCTACAATAGTTACTTTCTATTCTAATAAGTACTTTAAACTTTGATGATCTGTTTTAATGTAGTGCTTCCATTTGTTTATAGCCATCAAAATAGCTAAGAATTCTTTTTTATATGTAGAAAGTGCTCCGTTCCTTTCACTTAGTCCTTTACTGAGATAAGCTATAGGTCTTCCTTGTTGTGTGAGTACTGTTCCCATTCCATATCCACTATCATCTACTTTCAAAGCAAAAAATAAAGAATAATTTGGCATTGCTAGAACTGGTGCTGTAGATATTACCTCTTTCAATTTCTCAAATGCTTCTTGAGTTGTTTTATCCCAATGGAAATTATCCTTTTTAAGTAGCTCTGTTAAGGGTTTCCTAATTACTCCATATCCCTTTATAAATCTTCTATAATACCCTGTGAGCCTCAAAAAATCTCTCAACTCCTTCAATGTAGATGGATTAGACCACCTTTTCATGGCTGCCACCTTCTCAGGATCAGTTGCCACATCTTCTTTGGAAATTATATATCCTAAATATTTCACTTGTTGTTGCCCAAAGAAGCATTTAGATCTTTTTGCATAGAGCAGATTCTTTCTTAATATATTCAATACTTCAATGAGATGTTCCACATGCTCCTTTAAAGTTTTACTGTATACAAGAATATCATCAAAGAAAACTAACACAAACTTTCGAAGATAAGGAGAAAACACTTCATTCATAATAGCTTGAAATGTGGCTGGTGCATTAGTTAACCCGAAGGGCATCTCCAAGAATTCATAATGACCCATATGAGTTCTAAATACTGTCTTATATACATCTTCTGGATTCATTCTTATTTGATGGTATCCCGATCTCAAGTCTATTTTAGAGAAATATTGAGATCCTTCAAGTTCATCCAAAAGATCATCTATTAAAGGTATTAGATATTTATCCTTCACTGTTGCCTTATTGAGCTGCTATAATCTACACAAAATCTCCAGCTGTTATCTTTTTTTTTAACCAAAAGCACAGGCGAAGCACATGGACTGGTACTAGGCTGAATAATAGTGGTCTTAAGCATTTCTTATATCTGCCTTTCAATCTCATTCTTCTGTTCATAAGTATGTATGTAAGGTGTAATATTAACAAGATTAGTTTCTAGTAACAAAGGGATTCTGTGATCTTATGGCCTATTGGGAGGCAAACCTTTAAGCTCTTGGAACACATCAGTGTACTGTTTTAACACTTTCTTCACCGAATTAGGTATCTATGCTTCTGTCCTTTTTCCATCAAAATTCATCAGTTGTCCTACAGCACAACAGTCTCCTTTAAGTCCAGATCTGTACCACTGTATAACAATAATTATTTGAAGTTTGGCTTTAGTAGACTTTAGTTTAGATCCTTCTGTAATGCCTTTTAATGTCATCTGTTTCTCTTCCTTAATGAAAGTGACAGCATTATCCAAATAATCAAAGGTTACTTTACCATAAGTTCTCAGCCAATCAATTCTCAGAATTATACTAGATCCATCCAATCTAATCACCCTTAAATCAACCTAATATTGTTCTCCCTGCATAGTCCATTTAAAATTAATACATTTGAGCTTACTCAAAACCTTGTGTTCATTTACCACGGTTACTACTAATGGGTTTCCTACAGCAAGTATAGCATTTACTTGTTTGGCCACTTGATAATCAATAAAGCTGTGAGTGCTTCCAGTATCAACTAGAATGACTAAAGTTTTGTTACTAGCTTCTCCTTCAATCTTAATGGTTTTATTTTGGTTTTGTCCCACTAAAGTATATACAGCTGTTTCTATTTTCTTATATTTTTCTTCTCTTGTCATAGTCTCTTCCTCTATTTCTTCTTCCTCTTCTTCTTGCAATAACTGTTCATCAAATACTTCATCAGCTTCTATTATGGCATTAATAGATTGGTTCATTCTCTGTGAACATTGGTGTCCCGAGTGGTATTTCTCTCCACATTTAAAGCACAGGCCAGTAGCTCTTCTTTGATCCCATTGTTGCTTATTATCTTTCTGAGGTAACTTCTGATTTCTAATGATTTGAGATTTTGTACTTTCCATTTGTACTACTAATTTAGGATGAAAATATTATGTTGACTTTGTTGTGGGTGTTTTGTAACTCATTTTGCTTTTTTTTCACATCATTAACAAAGCTTGTTCATGTAGTTTAGCTTGTTCATACACCTCTTCCAAGGTTGTAGGATGAGATAAATCAATATATGATACCAATTCTTCCTTCAACCCACTGCTATAGTTTTCTATAAAATATCTTTCAGTTAATGCTGGATTATATTATATCATCCTAGCTCTCATATCTTCAAATTTTTCTTGATACTTCTCCACAGTACTTATTTGCATCAATTTATTAAATTCTCTGATCAACTGTTTCATATTTTCATTATCAAATCTTCTATTCACCACTTCTATCAATTCTTCCCAACTCAGATTTAGTTTATCAATTAAGTATCCTTCCTTCCATCTGTATGCCTTTCCCATGAAATGCATTATAGCTATCTCCACCCACTGGACCATTGGAATCTGATATATTTTAAAATATTGATCACTCTTACTGCTCCATTCTCTGGATTCTTCACCATTAAAAGTAGGAAACTCCAATTTCAGATAAGATAAGTGAAATGGGATCCTGTTTTGAATATCACCCATCCTATCCAATTGATGATACGGTGTGGGTAGTATTCCTTTACCTCTATCCTCAGCTGCAACGATTGATGAGCTAAAGCCAGGTGGCTCTGAGTTGTTTGTTCCTCCATTTCTTATGGTTGATGGGCTACTATTTGCAGTGAATGAAGGAGTGGGCTGAGAAACTGATGGCTGTGGTGAAATTAACTTCAGCAATTGCTCATGCCTGCAATTTTATTCCTGCATCATAATTTCATGCCTCCTTGCAGCTTCTATTTGTAAAGCTTCATATCTCTATCTTTTCTCAATCTGTATTTCATCTAACTGTCTTGGAAACACACCTAATTTTATATTGTACTCCTCAGATACTTGTTGTAACTTGTTTTCAATATTTTTGTGGCAATCTGTAGAAAATGTTTGCATTCTTTCTTCTAGTGCATGTATGTTTTCATAGATCTTTTTTAATCTGGTTCCTTCTGCCATTTTTTTACATCACTCCAAAAATTTTTTGAAACTATTTTTTTGAAATTGTTTGATAGAAAGTAAAAATTCTACAGCTCCTGGCTACAGCAATTCATTTTAGGGTGGCCAATGATAATTTCATGAGACCAGATTGCTATTCCTAACTTGTTGGAACAGTAATCACCCTTAAAGATCCTGATACATTCTTTATCATTCACCACAATCTATACTGAAAATCGATTCAATTCAGTTTGGAATATTACCTGATGTTAAGGATCTTACTTGATTGAATTGAGAGTTCTGCTGTCGATCTCTTTGCCCCTGGTCCAAGGTTCATATTTGTGCTCTGATACCAATTTTGTAACATCCCAAGCTCCCGATAAGGATTTTTGGATGTTATTTTACCTTGTTGATGCCAATTTGAAATCTGTAGTTGGAAATTATATTCTAAAGAAAGAACAAAGAAGAATTTTTTATGTTAATTATGTGGATCTAGAGGAAGAATTAAGAGAAGAAGGAGAGTTTACAGAAAGAAGGAAGGTCAGATCGAAGAGGAAGGAGGAGGAGAAAAAAATTGAAGAAAATTTTGAATATTTTTTTTTTAAATCTCTGTTATAGCTGATTTTATATGCAGTTATAGTAAATAAAATTGAAATACTTTCA
This sequence comes from Elaeis guineensis, assembly GCF_000442705.2. Taxonomy (NCBI): domain Eukaryota; kingdom Viridiplantae; phylum Streptophyta; class Magnoliopsida; order Arecales; family Arecaceae; genus Elaeis; species Elaeis guineensis. The sequence goes on from NC_025995.2 coordinate 11,138,916, forward strand.
AAATGAAATACAACACTAATTAAATGAAAATAAAATTTTGCTGGAATGAAATACAAACACGAATTGAAACGTAAATTCCTATGAAATGAAATGCGAAGTGGATATTTTTGTGGTTTATCAGAGTGGGTTGTTGGGTTTGTTGGCCGGATCCATAATCCGGACCCGACAGCATATAAGGGTTTGGAACCCTCTGGATCTTGTCGTCTCTTCTATTCTTTTTATCTTTCTCTCCGAAATCTTAGTCGACCCTTTGAAACCCTAGCCGCCTTATGTTGGAGATGGGAGTGTCCGGCTTGGATCAGAGTTTTTGAAGGCTTAAATCCACCATTTTGGTCTCTTATACTCTCCTTCCGACAGTCAGATGAAGATGAGTATATCTGTATATGTGTGTGTGTGTGTGTGTGTGTGTGTGTGTGTGTGTGTGTGTGTGTATATATATTACTAATCTTTTTCTCTTTTTAATTCAGATATTACAGGAGGTCGGAGATCACCGATCAGATGGGGACTGTTGGTGCCGGTCTCAGCATCGGGAAAGGCCGCGTGCATCTGACAGGCCGCCTCTCCTCCTCCCGCACTTCTTCTCACCCTTTTCTCTTTGTCGTCCGGCTACCTGTCTTGGTCAGAGATGCAGCCGTTGCAGGTCTACGACAACTCCTTACTCATTCCGCCCCCCTTTTCTTTCTTCCCCCCACCCTTTTTTCTTTTGGATTTGAGAGGGGGTACATGGGGGGATAAATCATTGCCTACGTGATGTTCAGGTGACCCAAAGCAAATCCAAAGCATATGCATGGTGGATAGCATAGCTGGGAGTTGATAAAGCTCATGTGGAAACTAATTTTTAGAATTGGTCAGAGGCTTTCATGGGTCGATCAAAGATCGTTAATTTTTAAAATCAATCAAAGACTGTTTGTTTAAAGTCGATTAAAGACTCCTTCGACATTGGGCTGATCAAAGGCTTCTTCAATATTGGGCTGATAAAAGATTGTTGATTTCAAGCCGATCAAAGGCTCTTTCTATATTGGATTGATCAAAGGTTGTTGATTTTAAGCCGATCAAAGACTCTTTCAATATTAGGTCAATCAAAGGCCACTGATTTCAAGCCAATCAAAGGCTTCTTCTACATTGGACCAATCAAAGGTAGTTGATTTTACACCGATCAAAGGCTCCTTCAATGTTGGTGTGATAATCTGAACCTCATAGCAGTAAAAAAAAATAAAATAAAAAATAAAATAAAAAAAGAGGAAGAAAACTCCCGATAGGAGTCTTCTTCTTTGGTGAATCCTGCAAAGAATGGGAGTCCTAGGACCATCGGGGCCCTAGGGCTCTTTATAAATAAGTTCTTCCCCCTTAAGATCCTCCACCGATGATCTTTAAGCTCGATTTCTCCCTCTTTTCTTTCGTTGAAGCTGCGGCCTCCCTTGCTTGTGCCCATCAAAAATCGATGCCGAAGACCCATCAGAGCCAAAGGTAAGTCTTGGCCCTCCTTTCTATCTTTCTTCTCCTCCTTTTCATGGCATCGTGCACCCTCACCGACTGTCGGGTTTGCCAAAAAACCCATAAAAAGAAATATCCTTTTTTTTTATTCGATTGAGCCCTCTCTTCTTCGTTTCTGGCCATCGACGTCGCCGCCCGTGGTGCCACATCTCTATAGCATGACCCCCACGTCCCTACCTTCTTTCTTCAAAGGTTATGGCCCTCGGTGATCGATCGATGATCGTGAAAATAAAAGAAAGGGATCGGATCCCCTATTTTTGGATCTTTTCCATGTTTCTTCCATCGACAATCTTTGTCGCCGGCCATCCCTTACCCATTACCGTCAGCCACCCACTGCAGTCGGCCACTGCTGGTCCCTCTGATCAAGAACCACCAGCCCCCACCTGCATCCCTCCCTATTCGGCCAAGAGAAGAAAAGAAAAGGGAAAAAGAAAAGAAAAAAAAAGAGAGAAAAAAAAAGATTTTCTCTCTCCTCTCTTATTTTTTTCTCTCCCTTCTCTCTCTAGGATTTTTCTCCCTCTATTCTCGCTCCATCTGATTCATGGATCCTCGTATAAACTTGAGATGATGTACCCAAAGCAGTCCGAAACTGCTTTAATATCTGTGCAAGATGTCGGATTCCATCCCGATCATGTCAAATATCCTTGAAATCTACTATTGATGAATCTACTGATTGATCTTGGCCTTGATTCCACTTCATACTTTATGATTCTTTGATCGAGTTACCTATATCTAATCCTGGTTTAGGAAGATCCTAAATTATCCTAACATCCGGACTACTAGTCAAACTGGCCACCCAATCTATAGTCTTCTTTCTTTATTATTGAATTAATAAATAAAAATTAATGATATTTTTAATATATTGAATAGGTTTAATAAATTCATCTATCAAAGTTTAAAGGGCTAAGATGAAAAAAGTAAGTAATCCCGATACTTCTTACTTACTTTTAAAATTATTGACTATTTTATCATGAAAAGAATTATTCTATATTTTCATAAAATAAAAATCAAGCATATGTGTTGTGAAATTTATGATTTATCATAAAATAATGATTTATGAATATTTTAATATGAATGTATTTTTATGAAATATGAACTTCATATTTATAAAATGTATGCCTTGTTATAAAAGGAATGATTTCACAATTGTTTTACTATTAAAGATTATTTATAAATTATAAATTTTATAAAATTATTCAGTATTTTATTTATACATGATTTAACAAAATATGATTCCATGAAATATGATTTAAGAATATTTATTTTAAAAAATATAAAAAAAAAACTCTCAAATAGCTATGTACAACCCTACTAATGGGTAATAGTTATTAGCATATGACCCTACCAGTGGGTTATAGTAATTGACGTATGATCCTGCCAACATATAATAGTAGTTGGTATATGATCCTACCAATGGGTAATAGTAGTTGGTATATGATTATGGCCCTGTCATAGATATAATAGTGACCTTAACATTTAGTCTGAGAGAATTATTAAGAATCATGATACGAAAAAATGATAAATGATTTATGACTTTATATACGATTGATATAATTTATGAATTTATTTATACTATGCATTGAAAAATATGTTTATGTAAATTGCATGATTCATACATATGCAAGAGCATCATTGATTTATGATATATTATTATTATGAAAATTTTATATTTTAATGATAATCATGTTCTCTAAATGATTTATTGATGCATGTATAAATTTATGCTTGATCTGGGTAAGATAGTATAAGGTTTACTTACTGAGCTGGTGTAGCATATATCTTTTTCTCTTTTTTTTCTGTCCAGATCAATAAAGTTAAGAAGTAAGGATGATCTAGGCTAGAGGATCTACGCTAGTGAGCGTAGAGATTTACAGTTGAAATTGAATTTATAGGATTATTATGGATTTGTAATCAACTACTAATAAATTTTGAACATAGATTTGATATTATCTTTTAGATTTATTTACTTTGAATCAATATTGATTTATTTACTTGATGAATAATGAAATTGAATCTTTTGTTATAACTTATTTTTGATAAATTTTAGTTGATTATGATTGATTGGCTTCGTGTTATCGTAGGCTCCATCCCTCGATAGCATGATCGTATTATATCCCGAATTTGGGACATGATATTTTATAATATCAGAGCAATAGGTTTGATCATGGATAGACTTAAAGTCTAGTAATGAATAAATAAGTCTCATTTAGCTAGATCAGATTTAACTAAATAAGAATAGATAAGTTTTTCTTAGAGTTTTCATTACTCATTTAAGGAAGTTAATTAATGCTAGTTTTTTTTACCTAGGTAACGATGAGCAATAGAGAGAATGAAGTCTCGATCAATCCTACCAATAGAAAGAGAGAAGTAAGAAGGACTACAAGAAAAAATATCAATCAATCGATTGAGCAGGCTCCTAATGCACCGGTCACTCAGGCAGACATTACTGGAATATGCCAAGTAGTGGCCTAGCTTATTCAACAACAGCAGATACAAGTCGCTCCTTAACCTATACCATCTTTAGAGTCATATTACGAGAGATTTAGAAGGCTTAATCTACCACTATTTGAAGGTGGACCTGACCCTCTGGTTGTAAAGATATGGATTCGAGAAATGAAAAAGATGTTTGATGCACTATAGTATCCTGAGGATGTGAAGGTTAGGTTAGCCATTCCTACACTAAAAAGAAATGTCGAGTTTTAGTAGATTGCAATAAAAACTGCATATGAAAATAATGACAATCAATTGACATGGGAGGAGTTCAAAAAGAGATTTTATGATCAGTATTTTTCTGAGTCAATGAGATTAGTGAAAGAAAATATGTTTTTAGATTTGAGGCAAAAAGATGATATGATAGTACTGGAGTATGCAAACAAATTCAATGAGTTAGGTCGATTTTGCCTCCAACTTATAGAGTTTGAAAAAAATAAAGCAAATAGATTTGAGCACGATCTAGGATATAAAATTCGCTCTCGTTTGTCCTCTCATCTTTTTAATGGCTATAAGGATGTACTAGAATGAGCTTTGAAAGTTGAATCAAATATTAAAAGATCAAAACAAAAAAAAAGAAAGGAAGAGGTCTAGACCAACTGAGACTCAGAATGACCAATATGACAACTTAGAGAACCACTCTAATAAGAAGAATGGAACCAAGACTTATGAGTACTGTGGTAGAAATCATAGTGGGCCTTGTTATAAGAAACTCAAAATCTACTTTGAGTGCGGCAAGAAGGGACATTTGGTACGAGATTGTCTTAATAAAAAGAATGACTCTAAGTCCACCAAACTCACTAATCAAAATCAAAAAGAGAATGCACGATTATTTGCTTTGACTGAACAGGATGCCAATATAGATGATCAAGTCATTATAGGTATGATTCTAGTCAACCCGTAGATGCCCATATGTTGTTTGATTTTATATTTAGAGAATTGAATAAGCCATTATATGTTATATCTTCACTTAAGAAAAGTTATTTTCACTGATGCCTTATTTAAGAATTGCATCATAAGAAAACTAAGATTGACGAAAACTGATCTAAAGTATGATAAAGATAATATTATGAAGATAAAGCATCCTCACTTATTTGAAAATGAAAGTATGTCAAGTTTCGAGGATAAAATTTTTTTTAGGAGAGGTAGAATATGATAATCTGAATCTCAAAGCAGCCAAAAAAAATAAAAAAATAAAACAAAAAAAAAGAAAGAAGACTCCTAATAGGAGTCTTCTTCTCTGATGAATCCCGTAAGGAATGGGAGTCCTAGGACCACCGGATGCACTAGGGCTCTCCATAAATAAGTCCTTCCCTCATAAGACCCTCTACCGACAATCTTCGAGCTTGATTTCTCTCTCTTTTCTTTCATTGAAACTGTAGCCTCCCTTGCTTGTGCCCAACGAAAATCGACATCGAAGACCCATCGAAGCCTGAGGTAAACCCTGTCTCTCCTTTCTCTCTTCCTTTTCCTCCTTTCCATGGCATTGTGCACCCCCATCGGCCGTCGAGTTTGTCAGAAAACCCATAAAAAGGAATGTCTTATTTTTTTCCTATTCGGTCGAGCCCTCTCTTCCTCATTTTCGGCCACTGACGTCGCCGTCCGTGGTGCCACACCCCTATAGCATGACCCCCACCTCTCTACCTTTCTTCTCCGAAGGTTATGGCCATCGATGATCGACCGATGATCGTAACAATAAAAGAAAGGGATCGGGTCTCTTATTTTTGGATCTTTCTCAGGTTTCTCCCGTCAGCAATCCTTGTCCCTGGCTATCCCCTGCCCATTGCCATCGGCCACCAACTACGGCTGACCACTGCTAGTCCTCCGACCAAGAACCACCAGCCCCCACCCGTATTCCTCCTTGTTCGGCCAAGAGAAGAAAAGAAAAGGGAAAAAGAAGAAGAAAAGAAAAAAAAAGAAAAAAAAGAATTTTCTCTCTCCTCTCTTTTTTTCTCTCTTTCCTTCTCTCTTTAGGACTTTTCTCCCTCTATTCTCTATCCATCTGATTCATGGACCCTCGTATGAACTTGAGATGATGTACCCAAAGCAGTCTGAAACTGCTTTAATATCAGTGCAAGATGTTGGACCCCATCTTGATCATATCAAATATCCTTGAAACATACTATTGATGAACCTATTGATTGATCTTGACCTTGATTCTACTTCATACTTTATGATTCTTTGATCGAGTCACTTACATCTGATCTTGGTTTAGAAAGATCCTAAATTATCCCAACATCCGGATTGCTAGTCAAACTGACCACCTGATCTATAGTCTTCTTTTTTTATTATTGAATTAATAAATAAAAATTAATGATATTTTTTATATATTAAATAGGTTTGATAAATTCATCTATCAAAGTTTGAAGGGCTAGGACGAAAAAAGTAAGTAATCCCGATACTTCTTACTTATTTTTAAAATTATTGACTATTTTATCATAAAAAATTATTCATATTTTTATAAAATAGGGATCGAGTATATGTATTGTGAAATTCATGATTTATTATAAAATAATAATTTATAAATATTTTAATATGAATGAGTTTTTATAAAATATGAACTCCATATTTATGAAATATATACCTTGTTATAAAAAAAATGATTTCACGATTGTTTTACTGTTAAAGATTATTTATGAATTATAAACTTTATAAAATTATTTAGTATTTTATTTATGCATGATTTAAAAAAATATGATTCGATGAAATATGATTTAAAAATATTTATTTTAAAAAATATGAAAAAAAATTTCAGATAGCTATGTACGACCCTGTCAATGGTAATAGTTATTGGTATATGACCCTGTCAGTAGATTATAGTTATTGGCATACGATCCTGTCAATAGATAATAGTAGTTGGTATACGATCTTGCCAATGGATAATAGTAGTTGGTACATGATTATGATCTTGTCACGGATATAATAGTGACCTTAGTATTTAGTCTAAGAGAATTATTAAGAATCATGATATGAAAAAAATGACTAATAATTTATGATTTTATATACAAAATTGACATAATTTATGAATTTATTTATGCTATGCATTAAAAAATATGTTTATGTAAATTGCATGATTTATGCATATGCAAGAGCATTGTTCATTTATGATATATTGTTATTATAGAAATTTTATATTTCAATGATAATCATCTTCTCTAAATAATTTATTGATGTATGTATAAATTTATGCTTGATCTGGGTAAGATAGTATAAGGTTTACTTACTGAGCTGGTGTAACTCATATCTTTTTCTCTTTCTTTTTCTGTCCAGACAAATAAGGTTAGGAAGCAAAGATGATCTAGGCTGGAGGGTCTCTGCCAATGAGCATAGAGATTTGCAGTTGAAATTGAATTTATAGAATTATTGTAATCAACTACTAATAAATTTTGAACATGAATTTGGTATTATCTTTTTGGATTTATTCGCTCTGAATCAATATTGATTTATTTACTTGATGAATAACAAATTGAATCTTTTATTATAACTTATTTTTGTTAGATTTTAGCTGATTATGATTGATTGATTTCGTATTACCATGGACTCCATCCCTCGATAGTATGGTCGTATTATGTCTCAGATTTAGAGCATGACGGTTGGACCGATCAAAAGCTGTTGATTTCAAGCCGATCAAAGGCTTCTTCTATGTTGGATTGATCAAAGACCGTTGATTTCAAGTCGTTAAAAGGCTCCTTGTATATTGGACCGACAAAGACCGTTGATTTTAAGCCGATCAAAGGCTCCTTCAATGTTGGGCCGATCAAAGGCCATTGATTTCAAGCTGATCAAAGGCTCCTTCAATAATGGACCAATCAAAGACCGTTGATTTCAAACCGATCAAAGGCTCCTTCAAGTCGGATTCCTCGGCCTTCATTTTTTTTCTCTGCTCGGCTTTATTTTTTCTGCTCTGCTTCAGCCTTCTAATGACTTCAGCTCAGATTCAATTTTTGACCATAGCTTGGCCTTCTGATGATCTCAACTTGGCCTTCCGATGACCTCAACTCGATCTCAATTTTTGACCTCGGCTCGACCTTGGGATGAGCTTTGCTCGGCCTGAATTTTTTTCTCTACTCGGATTTGAATTTCTCCTCAGCTCAGCTTTGGGATGAGCTTTGCTCGATTTTGATTTTTTCTCTGTTCGGATTTGATTTCTCCTCGACTTGGCCTTGGGATGAGCTTTGCTAGGTCTTGATTTTTTTTTTTGCTCGAATTTGGTTTTGATGTCTATGATCCTATGAGAAGGAAGAGAAAAAATAATGGATAAAAACTTAATTTTTTACTATGAGCTTTTTATTTGAAAGCCCTTGGGTTCTGTTTGGTCCCTTCTTATTTTTTATCTCACATTGGAGCTTGATCTTCGCTTTGGTCGTATTCTTGTTTCTGTTCGGCAATCACTTTTTTTTTTCAATTTTGGATCAGGCTCTATCTGCTTCTTCTTCTTCCTCCTTGTTGGGATAAACCGACCGACCCTCGTAAACCGACTGATCTCCAGCATAGACTGACCGACACCCGACTCTGACCCTACAAACAAACATGACTCAGGTCAATCAACTATCGAGTCCAACTCAACAATAGCCGACTGATCGGACATACAACTCCGACGCTACATCGGCTAAATATGCAGTTCCGACTCTTCATCGACTAACTGAGCAAACCGCACCGATCTATTACCGACTGATCGACTAATGATTCGACTACTACCGATCGATAGCAGACGACTTAGACCATTGGCATAACAGAACTACTAGCCGATGGTTGCTCATGGCTTCTACCGATATATGGTCGGTTCTACCGATATATGGTCAGTCAGTCAATTCAGATATACCATAACCGTCATGAACGGTTACAGGCCGCATATCATGGTGCAATCAGTAAAAATTAACGATCCACTACATGATTATGGTCCAATGATTTAACGTCATAAAATATGAGACCATGTCTGACGGTTACGAAAACCTCATTTATAAAAGAGGGTAAGAAAAATGAGACTGGTAAGCCAACTCTAGGCCAAAACTCTACTACTACTTACATTCAACTCCTGTTCCTCAACTTTTCTCTCTGACTTAGGCATCGGAGAGTCTCCGCTGGACACAAATTCGATCTGTGTGGATAATATTTTGCAGGTGTTCGTTTGTGACAACAGACGACGGAGAGTTAGCCTCAACAGATTGACGTGCCAGGAAGGAGAAAAGACAACTCGTAATGATGAAAATCAGAGCTCAGCGGTCAACAGCAACCAGATCGATGAGGCACTCTTCCCATTGGGAAGAGGTTCCTCCCCTGCCTTCGGTAGCAGAGTCCAGTTCTCCGCGACCCATGGTCACCACGAATGTCTAGATTGCCGCAATCGTGTAGCAAATGAACATTCTTACGGAGGCGATCAGAAGCCTCCAGCAGTAGCAGACCCAGCCACCACAACTACCGGCAAAGCAATCGGTGGCGCATTCGATGCCATCCAGGCACAACCACCGTCATCCACGGCAGTCTCCTTCATCAGAGCGACTGTCTCAGCTCTCTTATCAAGACGAACAGCGACACTCGCGACGCTCTCGATGTGCCACCCACCATTCACGGTGCCCCACTCCTTTTCAATTGAATCGAGCAAGGAAGGGAAAGCGACCGCAAACACCGTCTGCTTCCCCCTCTAACTCATCGAGAGGTTCAACCTTTAGAGTTTCCCACCACCAGCGGCTCGAAGACTATGAATGTAAGTTCGAGAAAATTGACTGCCGACTTACCCAACTACGGGTGGATGGTCAGAAATTTTCAAACGATTTTGATTTCCATACCGCCCAACCTTTCTCTCGACATGTCCTGGACGAATTGATCCTGACTCAGTTCAAGACACGTGGAACCCTATGATGGTTCCACTGACCCAGTCGATCACCTTGAGAGCTATAAGGCTCTCATGACAATTCAAGGGGCAACCGACGTCCTTCTATGCATCGACTTTCCGATCATAGTTCGGAAAGCTACTCGAGCTTGGTACTCCAGACTTCGATCGAGAAGCATCCACTCTTTCAGATAGCTGAACATTCTTTCGTGGCCCACTTCAGTACCAATCGGAGGCCATCACGAACCTCAGATAGTCTCTTCTCGATCAAACAAAGAGAGACCGAAACACTCTAGGATTTTGTGGCCCGATTTAATGCGGCCACACTTGAGGTCAGGGACTTCAATAAAGACATGGCTATATCGACCATAAAAAGAGATCTGAGGGGGTCTCGATTCGCATATTCACTGGATAAGACTCACCTTCGGATGTATGCTAAACTCTTGGAGCGCGTGTGTAAATACATGCGTGCGGACGAAGGAGCCTCTGACCGGCATCAAATCGAAAGCAAAGGTCAGAAGAAGAAGCAAAAGAAGATTGGGGCTCTGGCCCAATCAAGTAGGCCCCCGACTAATAAGCAAGCCTCACCCCAACGACGGAGTCCAAGGCCGACATATAATAGGTATGACTCCTATACCCCTCTTTCTACTCCTCGTGCACAGATCCTCATGGAGATCGAAGGGGCGGAATATCTATAACACCCTCCATCGATGAAAATGAAGAACCACGATCGAAAGAAGTATTGTCGGTTTCACTGTGACTACGGTCACAATACCGAACAATGCATCCAACTCAGAGATGAAATAGAGGCTCTGATACAACGAGGCTACCTCAAAAAATATCGGAGGGATCCGTCGACTCAACCTTCAGCCGACTGAGGAAGCTGTAAATAATCAGCCGATTGCGGGAGTCATCAATATGATCTCCGGACGACTGAACTGAGAAATAACTCCCGAAGAAGAGTCGGCAAAATGACAACAACTCAATGTAATAACTTTTTTAGAAGAGGATGTTCGAAGAATTCAAACTCCTCACGATGATGCTATTGTTGTTTCGACAATTAGCTAATAAAAGCATGACGGATGTTTTATCCTACTCGACTTCCTTCCGAATGTAACTATTTGGAGAATCGACTACTTTAATGTCAACTATATTTTGATCTTCTTGCAAAAACCGACGTCCCGACTATGATTTTAAAGCGATACCAAATATACTTCAGCTTTCACTATAAAAGCCAGAGGATCGACTATCTCGACACCGAATATACTTCGACTTTCACTATAAAAGTCAAAAGATCGACTATCTCGACATCGAATATTCTTTGACTTTCACTGTAAAAGTCAGAGGATCGACTATCTTGACACCCATTACATTCCGGTTCCCTTGCAGAGCCGACTCATCGACTACAACTGGAGGCCAACACCGACGATGCAGACTTTCTCCACAAAAGCCGTACTGCGCTCATAGTCGGCTCTCCATTGAAGCAACTGGCTAATTTACTGACTTAGTATCAACTAAGAAAGGTAAAATGCCAAGACGACCAAGGTCAGATTGAAACTATACCGACATGGCCACGATCAGTTGAGGGATATCGGCTTGCCACTGATTATCAAATAATACGACGTATAAATCCGATCAAGCTTCGGGTAATGGATATTCGACTTACCATTGTTATCCTAACTAAATACGTCGGAAACTATACGACTAGTAGATTTTACAAAGTTTGCAAAATGGTTGGATTTAAGATCTACATTCAGAGATTATTCTACAAACAGACATTGCAGACTCGACGATACAGAGGAGTATTTCAGAACAGAAATACTTCTTTCATCATCAAAAAAGAGAGATTACAAAATTGGACCGAAGTCCAATTACATCTTTCTTTACAAAAAGAGAAACCAAAGAAAATATCGACTAATCTTCATCGCCGCCCTTCGTTTCACTGAAGAATCGGCGAGCCCATCTTGAATCGGCTTCTTCGATAAACTCCACCTTCCAGTTTGGGAGACGATACGACTCAAGTTGAGCTGTGAAGATGATTGATCGATCATATTGCTCGACCAACCATATCAACAGCTTGACCCACTCATACGGGAACAGAGAGAGTCTCATCTGATTGATGACCACATCCTCCTTGTATAAGAGCTAAAGGAGGGCTTCAAATTTTCGCCCACCACCGAAGATGACCTTGCAGCTGAGATGGGGATGCGGGATATACAGTAATGGGTCGTTGATCACACCATTGATACCAAGAGTGAAAAACTGACGATGGCCCGAAGCACAATGCCGATTTCGAAACCAACCACAGTCAGACCCGAGAATGAGAGAACTTTCGGGCCCGACAGGGAGTCGTTGGCCAGAATCTCCGACCAACCACCCCCTACGAGAATCTCGCCCATCGAAAGAACTATCAAAGATTCAAGGGAATTTAAAAAAAAAAAATGACAAGGAATGTTTTCACATGAGAACAGCTCTCTGATAGAGCTCTCCCGCTAGAAGAGACAACAGCAAGGTAAATACCTGACTGACAGTAGCCCTTTATATAGAGGAACGTCCAACGGTTCAAATGAAAGAGGCCAGATCGAGACAACACCAGATGACGATACGTGGTAGCATCCGGAGCCATCATCGATCCGACAGTTCGACACACTTGCACCAGATTAATCCACGTCACCTCCATCCGCGTATACAACTCCGACCCAATAACATCCAAACACGTGACAGAAATCTACATGCCAGAATCAAATCGCACGATGTCGGTTCGCCTTCCCGATATAACGTCTAGCGCCGGCTTACCTTCCGCAAATGATGCCTGACACTAAATCTTCCTGCTGATACGACAGCTCAAAGATGACAAAGTAGTTGATCGATCGTACTCTGGAGAATATGGTGGCAGAGTCGGGATTCGACATGACAGACAACAACTCCTTTTGCCCAAGGTAACTGATCACGTGGCGATGCACGCGGTGACTCACCATTGGACTTAGAAGTGGGGGGGCAACTGTTGGGATAAACCGACCGACCTCCATAAACCGACTGATCTCCGATGCAGATCGACCGACATCCGACTCTGGCCCCACAAACAGACATAACTCAGGTCAACCGACTACCGACTCCAACTCAACAACAGCCGACCAACCGGACATACAACTCTGACTCTACATCGACTGAATATGCGGTTCCGACTCTTCATCGACCAACTAAGTGAACCGCACCAACCTATTGCCAGCTGACCGACTAATGATTCGACTACTACCGATGGACAGCGAACGACTTAGACCATCGGCATAACAGAATTACTAGCCGACGATTGCTCATGACTTCTACCAACATTGGTCTATTCTACCAACATATGGTCGGTCAGTCAATTCAGATTTACCATAACCGTCATGAACGGTTACCGACTGCATATCACGGTGCAATCAGTGAAAATTAACGATCCACTACGTGACTATGGTCCGATGATTTAATGCCATAAAATACGGGATCATGTTCGACGATTACGAAAATCTCATCTATAAAATGGGATAAGGAAAATGAGGTTGGTAAGCCAACTTTGGGCCAAAATTCTACTACTGCTTACATTCAACTCCTGCTCCCCAACTTTCCTATTTGATTTAGGCATCGGAGGATCTCTGCCGGATATAAATTCGATTTGTGTAAATGCTGTTTTACAGATGTTCATTCTCCGCAACAGACGATGGAGAGTTGACCGCAGCACTCCTATTTATCGTCGTCATCTAGTTTTTTTTTTTTTTTTTTTTTTTTTTTTTTTTTTTTTTTTTTTTTCAGGAACCAGCTTGGCCTCGGCGAGCGAGAATCACGGAACCATCGATTTGGCCTTAGTGCCGACAGGAGCGTGCGGAGGGGCACAGGACCACCAAGCTGGCCTTGGCACTGATGGGGCATGCGCGCGTCGGGGAAGCCTATGGCCAACGAGCGGAGGGAGCTGTCCGGGGCCACCGATGCCGGCCTCGGAACTGTCAGAGGTGCATGGGCATGCAGGGGACATGGAGCCATTCGCGGGGACCGTCGCTCTGGCCTCGACATCGCCGGAGAAGCATGCGAGCGCACGGGAGGTGTCGTCTAGCAGAGGGATGCGGAGTCGGCCAAAGGGTGTGCGGATGTGGCATCGACCGAAGGACACATATCGAGGGGACGTCGGTCGAAGGGCACTCGACGAGGAGGCATCGATAGGAGGGTAGCACGTGGTGGAGGCGTCGGCCAGAGAGGAGTGCACGCAGGCATCATTGGCCGGAAGGGGGGCTTCAGAGAGGAGCGGGGGCGCCCATCCAGCGGGGCTCGATGCGCACAGGTGCGTGGGAGGCACTGGTTTGCTTGCGGGCTGCCGAACTGGCGTCGACAGACGACGGAGGCGAAGCCGGGAGAGGTCGCATGGGGGTGGCGGAGCCGGGAGAGGTCGCGCGGGGGCGGCGGAGCCGGCTCCGGCGACGGCGGAGGCGTGCGTGCACATGAGGAAGGTCGGTGACCGCCAGTGATTTTTTCCGCCGCCCCCGGCGACGGCGGAGGCGTGCGTGCACATGAGGAAGGTCGGTGACCGCCAGTGCTTTTTTTCCTCTCCACTGCGGCTTCTCTCTCGCTTCCTTCCCTCCTTTTCCTCTCCCTTTCTTCTTCTTCTTCTTCTTCTTCTTTTTGGCGTCACTGGTGACAGGATGGGACCAGAGGAAGAAGCCCATTCCTCCTCTTTTTTTTCCTCCCATCCTTTCTGTCATTTGCGGTAGGGTGGAACAAGAAGGGAGGTGCCAGGTACAAGTGGCCCACGGCAATTCCCATAACACACGCAAATCGAGAATCAACGAGGGAATATCGTGGCACCTGTTCTCCGCGTAGAGCGTGGACGGCCATGCATGGGTGGCCTTGGCCGAGGCTGAAGACGGATGCACGAGGGACTTTCGTTCTTACCTTTCTTTGTTCTGGTTGTCAGATTTTAAATTTGCTGAAAAAGCAAGTTAAACTTGTGTGCCGTCACCACCGTTGGCTGAGATGGCGGAGGGAGGGATTTCTACCTGTGATGGCTGCACCTAGTTGTTGGCCTTGCCTTCCATCTGTCGAGAGGTAGTGGTGTTAGAGCGATGAAAGGATGTTTTTTTGGGCACCATTGCTACTCTACTTTCGATCAATGCTTCTTCGAATGGGGATGAGGCTCCTTCTTCTAACGTCAATCTGTTGGTGCAGAATTTTATCGAGCATCGGAATGACTGAAATCGGTAGAGCACCGGGCCGTTGGGGATGAGACCTGCAAAAAAAGTTCCTATCGAAGTTGGCTCCGACAGAAATCCTTCGACACTCAAATCAGTTTGCTGCTCAATAGAAGAATGAACATAAGAGACAAAGTAGTCACATACCTGGGGTTTCCTCTTTTTCTCCTTATAATTGGAAACCAGAGTTTGTTAGACTTAAGCATCTGGATCGTAGGCCGTCAAGATAGGCTATCTGTCTACTAATAATTTGTTAGTTATAATCTTTTACGGTCCGTTGCCTATTATTCTGTCTACTGGTCAGATTGTTACAGAATTGCTAGAATTTTTTATTTTTTATTAAATATTTTTGAAAATTATGTTCAATATTATCATCTCATGATGTATGGTGGGCTCTATTTATTAATAATATAAACTGACAGACTATAGCTGAGAGTACGAGAGAGGTTTGTTTTATGATGTGATAAGGCCGCGCACTCTGGGTTCAATAGCCAAGGTAGAGCGAAGGCCGACGCCAGGTCGGAGGTCGAGGCGGGGTCGAATGTGCGCGGAGGGTGCAAGCACCTGCAGGCTAAAGCTGGGCACGCGGCAGTAACTTCTTCCCTCTTCTGCCACCTTTTCTCTTCCCTCCACCTCTTCCCCTCTTTCTTTTGTCCTATTGTGATGATACCCATGGGGGGATGCATGGAATGAGAAGGGAAGGCCTCTGTTAGGTCCAAATGACCTAAGGCATATGCTTGGTAGTTGGCGTGGTTTAGAGTCTTCTTCCCACGTTTTCGATTAGTACCAAAATACCTCCAATACTTCTCAATTCCACCATTTTCTTCTCTCTGTAATTCTCTGTAACCTTTCTCTCATAAATCAGAATAAACTCAGGAATTATTCTCCATTTTCTTAATTCTCCTGCATATTCTGATAGAAATTTTCCAATTCACTTTAGAATTCTAGAAGTTCTTTATTTTTTTTTCTTTATATCAAAGTGGTATCAGAGCTACTGAATTCTTGGCTGTGGGTTTCGCAATGGCTGAAGGAACTCGACACAATGTCGCCATTAGGGATGTTGAAGAAGCTTGGAACAAACGAATTACCACCATGGATGAGAAGCTAGAACAAATGTTTGGGGCTATGAAGGAGCTTATCCTTAATATTTCTCATATCGAGGATCAAATGCTAACTTCGGGGGCACACCAAATGCTCGACAAAATGGCAAAGAGAATCTTGAGGATGATTTCCATTTTGGTTCTTTTGGTAACTCTGCTCATACTTCAGGGTCTTCTTATTCTTACTCTACCAGACTTTCTAAAGTGGATTTTTCTCGTTTTAGTGTGATAATGTGAAGGAGTGGCTCTATAAATGTGATCAATTTTTTTTCATTGATAACACTCCTGAAAACATTAAAGTGAGATTGGCCTCCATCCATTTGGATGGAAAGGGTCTCCAATGGCATCATGCATTTGTCAAATCTTTGCTGACTACTTTTTTGCCCTTCTGGAGTGATTATGTCAAAATTATGAGTGATAGATTTAGAGAAGTTTATGATGATCCCATGTCTGACTTAAAGAATTTACAACAAACTGGGTCTGTTAAGGGTATCACAATCAATTTGATGTAGTGTTGACCAGGGTTAGTTTGCCTGAGGAATATTTAGTTAGTTGTTTTGTTTCTGGAATGAGATTTGATACCCAGATTCATGTGCGTATGTTTCAACCCAAAACTGTTAGGCAAGTTTATACTCTTGTCTAACTATATGAAGCTGTCCAGCCTCATTCAAACCTTCCCCAACCCACACCCTTTTTCAACTCCAGAAATTAGAATTTAAACCCAAACACTGTGGCTTTACCCAAACTTGTCATAAAACTCCCACGGTCATTCAAACACTAATTTTCCAACACAATACCTAGCTCCACTTATTGAAACCAGAAACCCACCAGACCCCCTGTCTTACCAAAACCCAGCCTACCTTCCACTGAGTTTAAACTCTTATCTGTAGCTGAAATGAATGAGAGAATTGCTAAAGGGTTGTGTTATCTCTGTGATGAATCTTATACCCTTGGCCATCATTTCAAACACAAAAAAGCTCAACTCTACCTTCTAGAAGTGGAAGAAGAAGAAGAAGTACCCTTGGATTTAGAAGAAGAGGTGTCTCACTATGAGGTTGAATGTGCGCTTGATACTCCTCACATTTCTATTCATGCATTAGCTGGCATTTCGGCCTATCATACTATGCGGGTTACTGAGTATTACAACAAAAAGCCACTGCATATATTGACAGTGGTAGCACGCATAACTTCTTAGATGAGAAAGTAGCTCAAAGACTGAGATGCAAATTGGACCAAACTGCTTCTTTGCAAGTCTCTATAGAAGATGGAAGTCAGATATTGATCACGATACAAGTTAAAGGGTTCCAATGGCAGATACAGAACACACGTTTCCAAATAGATGTTGTTGGGTACAAAATACCCCTACAGCCGAAGTTCGCACAAGGAGCGACCCTCCGGAGATTCTGCCAACTTCCGACCCTCGGCGGCATCTCTCCGAACCTCTCCGGCGGTCGAGCTTCCGCAACATTCCTAAGTTTTGCCAATGGATCAACCCCCACCAGCGTCGACCAGATTCTTCACGGTAGACGGGCTCCTACGGGAGTCGAACTTCGTCCCCGACTCCGGCTGCAGAAAGACTCCATCCGGACTCCTACGGGAGCCGGACTCCGCCTACGACTCCAATCACAGGTAGACTTCGTCCGGACTCTTACAGGAGCCGGATTTCGTCCCCAACTTCACTTGCAGAAAGACTCCGCTCGGACTCCTACGGGAGCCGGACTTCGTCCCCGACTCCGGCTGCAGAAAGACTCCGTCCGGACTCCTACGGGAGCCGGACTCCGCCCACGACTCCAATCACAGGTAGACTTCGTCCGGACTCCTACGGGAGCTGGACTTAGTCCCTAACTTCACTTGCAGGAAGACTCCGCCCGGACTCCTACGGGAGTCGAACTTCGTCCCCGACTCCGGCTGCAGAAAGACTCCGTCCGGAATCCTACGGGAGCCGGACTCCGCCCACAACTCCAATCACAGGTAGACTTCGTCCGGACTCCTACAGGAGCCGGACTTCGTCCCCAACTTCACTTGCAGGAAGACTCCGTCCGAACTCCTACGGGAGTCGGACTTCGTCCCCGACTCCGGCCGCAGACAGACTCCGTCCGGACTCCTACGGGAGCCGGACTCAGCCCACGACTCCAATCACAGGTAGACTTCGTCCGGACTCCTACGGGAGCCGGACTTCGTCCCCAACTTCACTTGCAGGAAGACTCCATCCGGACTCCTACGAGAGCAGGACTTCGTCCCCGACTCCGACTGTAGAAAGACTCCATCCGGACTCCTACGGGAGACGGACCCCGCCTACGACTCCAATCACAGGTAGACTTCGTCCGGACTCCTACGGGAGTCGGACTTCGTCCCCAACCTCACTTGCAGGAAGACTCCGCCCAGACTCCTACGGGAGCTGGATTTCGTCCCTGACTCCGGCTGCAGAAAGACTCCGTCCGGACTCCTACGGGAGCCGGACTCCGCCCACGACTCCAATCACAGGTAGACTTCGTCCGGACTCCTACGGGAGCCGGACTTCATCCCCAACTTCACTTGCAAGAAGACTGCGCCCGGACTCCTACGGGAGTCGGACTTCGTCCCCGACTTCGACTGCAAAAAGACTCCGTCCGGACTCCTACGGGAGCCGGAATCCGCCAACGACTCCAATCACAGGTAGACTTCGTCCGGACTCCTACGGGAGCCGGACTTCGTCCCCAACTTCACTTGCAGGAAGACTCCGCCCGGACTCCTACGGGAGCCAGACTTCGTCCCCGACTCCGGCTGCAAAAAGACTCCGTCCGGACACCTACAGGAGCCAGACTCTACCCACGACTCCAATCACAGGTAGACTTCGTCCGGACTCCTACGGGAACCGGACTTCGTCCCCAACTTCACTTGCAGGAAGACTCCGCCCGGACTCCTACGGGAGCTAGATTTCATCCCCGACTTCGGCTGCAGAAAGACTCCGTCCGGACTCCTACGGGAGCCGGACTCCGCCCACGACTCCAATCACAGGTAGACTTCGTCCGGACTCCTACGGGAGCCGGACTTCGCCCCCAACTTCACTTGCAGGAAGACTCTGTCCGGACTCCTACGGGAGTCGGACTTCGTCCCCGACTCCGGCTGCAGAAAGACTCCGTCCGGACTCCTACGGGAGCCGGACTCAGCCCACGACTCCAATCACAGGTAGACTTCATCCGGACTCCTACGGGAGCCGGACTTCGTCTCCAACTTCACTTGCAGGAAGACTCCGTCCGGACTCCTACAGGAGCCGGACTTCATCCCCGACTCCGGCTGCAGAAAGACTCCGTCCGGACTCCTACAGGAGCCCGACTCCGCCTACGACTCCAATCACAGGTAGACTTCATCTGGACTCCTACGGGAGTCGGACTTCGTCCCCAACTTCACTTGTAGGAAGACTCCACCCGGACTCCTACGGGAGCCGAACTTCGTCCCCGACTCCGGCTGCAGAAAGACTCCGTCCGGACTCCTACGGGAACCGGACTCCACCTACGACTCCAATCACAGGTAGATTTCGTCCGGACTCCTACGGGAGCCAGACTTCGTCCCTAACTTCACTTGCAGGAAGACTCCGCCCGGACTCCTACGGGAGCTGGACTTCGTCCCCGACTCCGGCTGCAGAAAGACTCCGTCCGGACTCCTACGGGAGCCGGACTCCGCCCACGACTCCAATCACAGGTAGACTTCGTCCGGACTCCTACGGGAGCCGGACTTCACCCGCAACTCCAATTGCAGGAAGACTCAGCCCGGACTCCTACGGGAGCCGGACCTCATCCCCAACTCTGGTTACAGGAAGACTCTGCCCGAACTCCTACGGGAGCCGGACCTCATCCCCGACTCCGGCTACAGGCAGACTCCGTCCGGACTCCTACGGGAGCCGGACTCCGCCCACGACTTCACTTACAGGTAAACTTCGTCCGAACTCCTACAGGAGCCAGACTTCGTCCCCAACTCCGGCTGTAGGAAAACTCCGTCCGGACTCCTACGGGAGCCGGACTTCGCCCCCGACTTCGACTGAAGGAAGACTCCATCCGGACTCCTACGAGAGCCGGACTCCGAGCTCCTCTCAGACGGGTAACTGGCCACCTCTCTCCGCCAGACGCTCCAGCCAGACTTCGGCCGACAGGTCTGGACCCTCTGGCAAGCCACAATAATGGCCACGATCCTGCTCCACTTCCTGCGACGGATCCCGCGCGGCTCCATCACTCCCTGACAGGCCGCAGTAACGGTCACGACTCTGCTCCACCTCCTGCGATGGATTTTGCGCGGCTCCACCACTCCCCACAGCAGGCTCCACATGGTAGGCCGCAGTAATGGCCGCGAATCTGCTTCACTCCCTGCGGCGGGTGCTGCGCGGCTCCACTACTCCCTTGCAAGTCGCGACAACGAATGCCGCTCCACTCCCCACAACCGATTCCACGTGGCGAGCCATGGTAACAGCCACGACTCCACCCCATTACTCCTCATGACAAATTTCTCCTGGCCCTGTGCGGCCCACGACGAGGCAGTTACAAACAATCGCTATCAAGCCATTGCTCCCCTTGCCTATAAAAAGGGGACCCCAGATACGTTATTCTCTAAGCTCTATTTTCTATCACAAAATAAATTTTCGTTCGAGCACTCCATTCTTGTTGAGGCAGAGAACTGACTTGAGCGTCGGAGGGTCTTGCCGGAGCAACCCCACCTCCGGTTTAGACTTTCTTTGCAGGTCCCGGCGGCGACCGTGACTCCCTCGACTCCAGCTTCTCCGACGCAGGCAGATTTTTGCACCAACAGGATTAGCGCTAGAAGGAGGGGGTGTCTTCGCAGTACCCTTGTTCTTAAAAGAGCGCTCAACGGGACCGCCTCCGATCACCTTCCCCGACATCCACTCCTCCTTCTCCCACTAGGTCTTCGCCCGATGCCTCCCCGTAAAGCATCCACACGACGATCCATGGCCTCCGCAGCCAGATCTCAGGCTCCGACCTCACCTCCAGTCTCCCAGCCTCTACCCCCTCCACCGGCAACGACGGTTGGCACGGAGCAATTCGACCTACTGGTGCAGCAGGTCAGAGGCCTCACTGAAGCTGTGCAGGCCATGCAACAGCAGCAGCAGCCACAGGCATTAGTGCGACCGGAAAGAGCGTCGCCAGAACTTCAAAATCCGACGGTGGGACGGGCCACCTGGGCCAGCCGCCCAGTCTTTCCCGAAAAGACGAATCCAAGTGTGGAGAGCCCCCAATCAGACCACGATTCCACCCCTGGAAGATCTCTACCTTCATCCTGCCAGAAGACCCTCGAGACTCGTAGTCGAGAGGATTTTCTGGACCGGAGGCTTCAGGAGATGAACCAGCGGATCGAGGAACTCTGCCACGCTCCCCCCGCTTATGGTGAGGATATTTGTACTGACCCTCCCTTTTCTCAAATGATCATGCAGGAACCGATCCCGCCAAACTTCAAACTCCCCCAATTTGAAAGCTACGACGGGACTTCGGACCCGGTTGACCACCTGGAGGCCTTCCGAATGATGATGCTGTTTCATGGCGCACTCGACGCCATTCTATGTCGAGCCTTCCCATCCACCTTGAAGGGAGCGGCGAGAAACTGGTACTCGACGCTGAAGCCGGGTACCATCTTTTCCTTCGATCAGATGAGCCACCAATTTGTGGCCCATTTTGTCAACAGCCGGCACCCCCGGAAGGGTTCGGAGTCCCTCA
>NC_025995.2:11160847-11179378 GCF_000442705.2 Elaeis guineensis
CGCATTCGATGCCATCCAGGCACAACCACCCGTCATCCACGGCAGTCTCCTTCATCAGAGCGACTGTCTCAGCTCTCTTATCAAGACGAACAGCGACACTCGCGACGCTCTCGATGTGCCACCCACCATTCACGGTGCCCCACTCCTTTTCAATTGAATCGAGCAAGGAAGGGAAAGCGACCGCAAACACCGTCTGCTTCCCCCTCTAACTCATCGAGAGGTTCAACCTTTAGAGTTTCCCACCACCAGCGTCGAAGACTATGAATGTAAGTTCGAGAAAATTGACTGCCGACTTACCCAACTACGGGTGGATGGTCAGAAATTTTCAAACGATTTTGATTTCCATACCGCCCAACCTTTCTCTCGACATGTCCTGGACGAATTGATCCTGACTCAGTTCAAGACACGTGGAACCCTATGATGGTTCCACTGACCCAGTCGATCACCTTGAGAGCTATAAGGCTCTCATGACAATTCAAGGGGCAACCGACGTCCTTCTATGCATCGACTTTCCGATCATAGTTCGGAAAGCTACTCGAGCTTGGTACTCCAGACTTCGATCGAGAAGCATCCACTCTTTCAGATAGCTGAACATTCTTTCGTGGCCCACTTCAGTACCAATCGGAGGCCATCACGAACCTCAGATAGTCTCTTCTCGATCAAACAAAGAGAGACCGAAACACTCTAGGATTTTGTGGCCCGATTTAATGCGGCCACACTTGAGGTCAGGGACTTCAATAAAGACATGGCTATATCGACCATAAAAAGAGATCTGAGGGGGTCTCGATTCGCATATTCACTGGATAAGACTCACCTTCGGATGTATGCTAAACTCTTGGAGCGCGTGTGTAAATACATGCGTGCGGACGAAGGAGCCTCTGACCGGCATCAAATCGAAAGCAAAGGTCAGAAGAAGAAGCAAAAGAAGATTGGGGCTCTGGCCCAATCAAGTAGGCCCCCGACTAATAAGCAAGCCTCACCCCAACGACGGAGTCCAAGGCCGACATATAATAGGTATGACTCCTATACCCCTCTTTCTACTCCTCGTGCACAGATCCTCATGGAGATCGAAGGGCGGAATATCTATAACACCCTCCATCGATGAAAATGAAAGAACCACGATCGAAAGAAGTATTGTCGGTTTCACTGTGACTACGGCACAATACCGAACAATGCATCCAACTCAGAGATGAAATAGAGGCTCTGATACAACGAGGCTACCTCAAAAAATATCGGAGGGATCCGTCGACTCAACCTTCAGCCGACGAGGAAGCTGTAAATAATCAGCCGATTGCGGGAGTCATCAATATGATCTCCGGACGACTGAACTGAGAAATAACTCCCGAAGAAGAGTCGGCAAAATGACAACAACTCAATGTAATAACTTTTTTAGAAGAGGATGTTCGGAATTCAAACTCCTCACGATGATGCTATTGTTGTTTCGACAATTAGCTAATAAAAGCATGACGGATGTTTTATCCTACTCGACTTCCTTCCGAATGTAACTATTTGGAGAATCGACTACTTTATGTCAACTATATTTTGATCTTCTTGCAAAAACCGACGTCCGACTATGATTTTAAAGCGATACCAATATACTTCAGCTTTCACTATAAAAGCCAGAGGATCGACTATCTCGACACCGAATATACTTCGACTTTCACTATAAAAGTCAAAAGATCGACTATCTCGACATCGAATATTCTTTGACTTTCACTGTAAAAGTCAGAGGATCGACTATCTTGACACCCATTACATTCCGGTTCCCTTGCAGAGCCGACTAATCGACTACAACTGGAGGCCAACACCGACGATGCAGACTTTCTCCACAAAAGCGTACTGCGCTCATAGTCGGCTCTCCATTGAAGCAACTGGCTAATTTACTGACTTAGTATCAACTAAGAAAGGTAAAATGCCAAGACGACCAAGGTCAGATTGAAACTATACCGACATGGCCACGATCAGTTGAGGGATATCGGCTTGCCACTGATTATCAAATAATACGACGTATAAATCCGATCAAGCTTCGGGTAATGGATATTCGACTTACCATTGTTATCCTAACTAAATACGTCGGAAACTATACGACTAGTAGATTTTACAAAGTTTGCAAAATGGTTGGATTTAAGATCTACATTCAGAGATTATTCTACAAACAGACATTGCAGACTCGACGATACAGAGGAGTATTTCAGAACAGAAATACTTCTTTCATCATCAAAAAAGAGAGATTACAAAATTGGACCGAAGTCCAATTACATCTTTCTTTACAAAAAGAGAAACCAAAGAAAATATCGACTAATCTTCATCACCGCCCTTCGTTTCACTGAAGAATCGGCGAGCCCATCTTGAATCGGCTTCTTCGATAAACTCCACCTTCCAGTTTGGGAGACGATACGACTCAAGTTGAGCTGTGAAGATGATTGATCGATCATATTGCTCGACCAACCATATCAACAGCTTGACCCACTCATACGGGAACAGAGAGAGTCTCATCTGATTGATGACCACATCCTCCTTGTATAAGAGCTAAAGGAGGGCTTCAAATTTTCGCCCACCACCGAAGATGACCTTGCAGCTGAGATGGGGATGCGGGATATACAGTAATGGGTCGTTGATCACACCATTGATACCAAGAGTGAAAAACTGACGATGGCCCGAAGCACAATGCCGATTTCGAAACCAACCACAGTCAGACCCGAGAATGAGAGAACTTTCGGGCCCGACAGGGAGTCGTTGGCCAGAATCTCCGACCAACCACCCCCTACGAGAATCTCGCCCATCGAAAGAACTATCAAAGATTCAAGGGAATTTAAAAAAAAAAAATGACAAGGAATGTTTTCACATGAGAACAGCTCTCTGATAGAGCTCTCCCGCTAGAAGAGACAACAGCAAGGTAAATACCTGACTGACAGTAGCCCTTTATATAGAGGAACGTCCAACGGTTCAAATGAAAGAGGCCAGATCGAGACAACACCAGATGACGATACGTGGTAGCATCCGGACCCATCATCGATCCGACAGTTCGACACACTTGCACCAGATTAATCCACGTCACCTCCATCCGCGTATACAACTCCGACCCAATAACATCCAAACACGTGACAGAAATCTACATGCCAGAATCAAATCGCACGATGTCGGTTCGCCTTCCCGATATAACGTCTAGCGCCGGCTTACCTTCCGCAAATGATGCCTGACACTAAATCTTCCTGCTGATACGACAGCTCAAAGATGACAAAGTAGTTGATCGATCGTACTCTGGAGAATATGGTGGCAGAGTCGGGATTCGACATGACAGACAACAACTCCTTTTGCCCAAGGTAACTGATCACGTGGCGATGCACGCGGTGACTCACCATTGGACTTAGAAGTGGGGGGGCAACTGTTGGGATAAACCGACCGACCTCCATAAACCGACTGATCTCCGATGCAGATCGACCGACATCCGACTCTGGCCCCACAAACAGACATAACTCAGGTCAACCGACTACCGACTCCAACTCAACAACAGCCGACCAACCGGACATACAACTCTGACTCTACATCGACTGAATATGCGGTTCCGACTCTTCATCGACCAACTAAGTGAACCGCACCAACCTATTGCCAGCTGACCGACTAATGATTCGACTACTACCGATGGACAGCGAACGACTTAGACCATCGGCATAACAGAATTACTAGCCGACGATTGCTCATGACTTCTACCAACATTGGTCTATTCTACCAACATATGGTCGGTCAGTCAATTCAGATTTACCATAACCGTCATGAACGGTTACCGACTGCATATCACGGTGCAATCAGTGAAAATTAACGATCCACTACGTGACTATGGTCCGATGATTTAATGCCATAAAATACGGGATCATGTTCGACGATTACGAAAATCTCATCTATAAAATGGGATAAGGAAAATGAGGTTGGTAAGCCAACTTTGGGCCAAAATTCTACTACTGCTTACATTCAACTCCTGCTCCCCAACTTTCCTATTTGATTTAGGCATCGGAGGATCTCTGCCGGATATAAATTCGATTTGTGTAAATGCTGTTTTACAGATGTTCATTCTCCGCAACAGACGATGGAGAGTTGACCGCAGCACTCCTATTTATCGTCGTCATCTAGTTTTTTTTTTTTTTTTTTTTTTTTTTTTTTTTTTTTTTTTTTTTTTTTTTTTTTTTTTTTCTTTTTTTTTTTTTTTTTTCAGGAACCAGCTTGGCCTTGGCGAGCGAGAATCACGGAACCATCGATTTGGCCTTAGTGCGACAGGAGCGTGCGGAGGGGCACAGGACCACCAAGCTGGCCTTGGCACTGATGGGGCATGCGCGCGTCGGGGAAGCCTATGGCCAACGAGCGGAGGGAGCTGTCCGGGGCCACCGATGCCGGCCTCGGAACTGTCAGAGGTGCATGGGCATGCAGGGGACATGGAGCCATTTGCGGGGACCGTCGCTCTGGCCTCGACATCGCCGGAGAAGCATGCGAGCGCACGGGAGGTGTCGTCTAGCAGAGGGATGCGGAGTCGGCCAAAGGGTGTGCGGATGTGGCATCGACCGAAGGACACATATCGAGGGGACGTCGGTCGAAGGGCACTCGACGAGGAGGCATCGATAGGAGGGTAGCACGTGGTGGAGGCGTCGGCCAGAGAGGAGTGCACGCAGGCATCATTGGCCGGAAGGGGGGCTTCAGAGAGGAGCGGGGGCGCCCATCCAGCGGGGCTCGATGCGCACAGGTGCGTGGGAGGCACTGGTTTGCTTGCGGGCTGCCGAACTGGCGTCGACAGACGACGGAGGCGAAGCCGGGAGAGGTCGCATGGGGGTGGCGGAGCCGGGAGAGGTCGCGCGGGGGCGGCGGAGCCGGCTCCGGCGACGGCGGAGGCGTGCGTGCACATGAGGAAGGTCGGTGACCGCCAGTGATTTTTTCCGCCGCCCCCGGCGACGGCGGAGGCGTGCGTGCACATGAGGAAGGTCGGTGACCGCCAGTGCTTTTTTTCCTCTCCACTGCGGCTTCTCTCTCGCTTCCTTCCCTCCTTTTCCTCTCCCTTTCTTCTTCTTCTTCTTCTTCTTCTTTTTGGCGTCACTGGTGACAGGATGGGACCAGAGGAAGAAGCCCATTCCTCCTCTTTTTTTTCCTCCCATCCTTTCTGTCATTTGCGGTAGGGTGGAACAAGAAGGGAGGTGCCAGGTACAAGTGGCCCACGGCAATTCCCATAACACACGCAAATCGAGAATCAACGAGGGAATATCGTGGCACCTGTTCTCCGCGTAGAGCGTGGACGGCCATGCATGGGTGGCCTTGGCCGAGGCTGAAGACGGATGCACGAGGGACTTTCGTTCTTACCTTTCTTTGTTCTGGTTGTCAGATTTTAAATTTGCTGAAAAAGCAAGTTAAACTTGTGTGCCGTCACCACCGTTGGCTGAGATGGCGGAGGGAGGGATTTCTACCTGTGATGGCTGCACCTAGTTGTTGGCCTTGCCTTCCATCTGTCGAGAGGTAGTGGTGTTAGAGCGATGAAAGGATATTTTTTTTGGGCACCATTGCTACTCTACTTTCGATCAATGCTTCTTCGAATGGGGATGAGGCTCCTTCTTCTAACGTCAATCTGTTGGTGCAGAATTTTATCGAGCATCGGAATGACTGAAATCGGTGGAGCACCGGGCCGTTGGGGATGAGACCTGCAAAAAAATTTCTATCGAAGTTGGCTCCGACAGAAATTCTTCGACACTCAAATCAGTTTGCTGCTCAATAGAAGAATGAACATAAGAGACAAAGTAGTCACATACCTGGGGTTTCCTCTTTTTCTCCTTCTTATAATTGGAAACCAGAGTTTGTTAGGCTTAAGCATCTGGATCGTAGGCCGTCAAGATAGGCTATCTGTCTGCTAATAATTTGTTAGTTATAATCTTTTACGGTCGGTTGCCTGTTATTCTGTCTACTGGTCAGATTGTTACAGAATTGCTAGAATTTTTATTTTTTATTAAATATTTTTGAAAATTATGTTCAATATTATCATCTCATGATGTACGGTGGGCTCTATTTATTAATAATATAAACTGACAGACTATAGCTGAGAGTACGAGAGAGGTTTGTTTTATGATGTGATAAGGCCGCGCACTCTGGGTTCAATAGCCAAGGTAGAGCGAAGGCCGACGCCAGGTCGGAGGTCGAGGCGGGGTCGAATGTGCGCGGAGGGTGCAAGCACCTGCAGGCTAAAGCTGGGCACGCGGCAGTAACTTCTTCGCTCTTCTGCTACCTTTTCTCTTCCCTCCACCTCTTCCCCTCTTTCTTTTGTCCTATTGTGATGATACCCATGGGGGGATGCATGGAATGAGAAGGGAAGGCCTCTGTTAGGTCCAAATGACCTAAGGCATATGCTTGGTAGTTGGCGTGGTTTAGAGTCTTCTTCCCACGTTTTCGATTAGTACCAAAATACCTCCAATACTTCTCAATTCCACCATTTTCTTCTCTCTGTAATTCTCTGTAACCTTTCTCTCATAAATCAGAATAAACTCAGGAATTATTCTCCATTTTCTTAATTCTCCTGCATATTCTGATAGAAATTTTCCAATTCACTTTAGAATTCTAGAAGTTCTTTATTTTTTTTTCTTTATATCAAAGTGGTATCAGAGCTACTGAATTCTTGGCTGTGGGTTTCGCAATGGCTGAAGGAACTCGACACAATGTCGCCATTAGGGATGTTGAAGAAGCTTGGAACAAACGAATTACCACCATGGATGAGAAGCTAGAACAAATGTTTGGGGCTATGAAGGAGCTTATCCTTAATATTTCTCATATCGAGGATCAAATGCTAACTTCGGGGGCACACCAAATGCTCGACAAAATGGCAAAGAGAATCTTGAGGATGATTTCCATTTTGGTTCTTTTGGTAACTCTGCTCATACTTCAGGGTCTTCTTATTCTTACTCTACCAGACTTTCTAAAGTGGATTTTTCTCGTTTTAGTGTGATAATGTGAAGGAGTGGCTCTATAAATGTGATCAATTTTTTTTCATTGATAACACTCCTGAAAACATTAAAGTGAGATTGGCCTCCATCCATTTGGATGGAAAGGGTCTCCAATGGCATCATGCATTTGTCAAATCTTTGCTGACTACTTTTTTGCCCTTCTGGAGTGATTATGTCAAAATTATGAGTGATAGATTTAGAGAAGTTTATGATGATCCCATGTCTGACTTAAAGAATTTACAACAAACTGGGTCTGTTAAGGGTATCACAATCAATTTGATGTAGTGTTGACCAGGGTTAGTTTGCCTGAGGAATATTTAGTTAGTTGTTTTGTTTCTGGAATGAGATTTGATACCCAGATTCATGTGCGTATGTTTCAACCCAAAACTGTTAGGCAAGTTTATACTCTTGTCAAACTATATGAAGCTGTCCAGCCTCATTCAAACCTTCCCCAACCCACACCCTTTTTCAACTCCAGAAATTAGAATTTAAACCCAAACACTGTGGCTTTACCCAAACTTGTCATAAAACTCCCACGGTCATTCAAACACTAATTTTCCAACACAATACCTAGCTCCACTTATTGAAACCAGAAACCCACCAGACCCCCTGTCTTACCAAAACCCAGCCTACCTTCCACTGAGTTTAAACTCTTATCTGTAGCTGAAATGAATGAGAGAATTGCTAAAGGGTTGTGTTATCTCTGTGATGAATCTTATACCCTTGGCCATCATTTCAAACACAAAAAAGCTCAACTCTACCTTCTAGAAGTGGAAGAAGAAGAAGAAGTACCCTTGGATTTAGAAGAAGAGGTGTCTCACTATGAGGTTGAATGTGCGCTTGATACTCCTCACATTTCTATTCATGCATTAGCTGGCATTTCGGCCTATCATACTATGCGGGTTACTGAGTATTACAACAAAAAGCCACTGCATATATTGACAGTGGTAGCACGCATAACTTCTTAGATGAGAAAGTAGCTCAAAGACTGAGATGCAAATTGGACCAAACTGCTTCTTTGCAAGTCTCTATGGAAGATGGAAGTCAGATATTGATCACGACATAAGTTAAAGGGTTCCAATGGCAGATACAGAACACATGTTTCAAAATAGATGTGATGATTGTCTTTAGGATGTTGTGATGTTGTCCTGGGAGTCCAGTGGCTCTCCACTTTGGGGTCAATTGTATGGGATTTTAATAAACTCACAATGTTTTTCTGTACAGAAGAAAGGAAGCATATATTGAGAGGTCCCACTAATTCTTCTGTTAAGACTGACATATCAGAGCAGCTGAATTCATTCACATAGGATTAGTCTAAGTAGCTATTAAACCTTTAATTAGGAAAGAGCTTAATACTACTATTCTCCTATGTTTAAGGGATGGCAGGTTTATTGATTTTCGAGATTCCCTTTTAGGCATGGTAGAATCTAGCCTTTATGAAAGATCAGTTTACTTTAATTGCAATAATGACTTGACAGTCAAAATTAAAGACAAAAATATCCTAAAAGGCTTAGAATTAGAAGTCAGACTTCATGGAGTAAAGGTGCTTTTCGGATCATATCCTGTAGCAATAATATATCAAATATATTACAAAACCTTAAACACCTTGGACCATAGTCAACAGAACATTTGGAAAGACTGACTACTTTCAAACAAATCCAAATAAAGAAATGTTTATATTCCAAAAATCTTAATTTGGGATCCAATAACTCTTTCTAAAGACTAGCTTTTTAAAGAAAGCAGTTCCAACAACTAGGCAAGAAAATAGTAAGCTAGAAACTATCACTACTCATCCAAAAGGAGATAATACAATTAAGTTTCAAAGATCAAGGCTTAGAAGTAATAGTTATAGGTTAGATACTCAGACAAATGCTCCAATAAACCCTCATAGGAATACTTGTTCTACATCAATATCTACTTGCCTTAGTGGAATAAATTATGAACAAAAAATTCACCAAACCCAATATGAAGAAAATATCAACCAATCTCCACCAATATCTCTTACTTATTCACAAATGATAGAAAATAGAGATTCTGAAATATGTGTCATATCTAAAGAATATGAAATAAACAAGAAGATACTAAGAGAAGAATTTTTTTTGAAAAAAAATAAAGAAAAAAGGAGAAAATTCTGCGAATCATTTTCAGAAAATAGAGAGATAAAATACAGGAAGAATATTATGAATTCTTGAGAAACACACAAACGTAAATACACTTTTTTGAATGGTTTGACGCTTAAAAAAATAAAACCAAAGAAATCAATATGTTAAAAAACAAAATAATAATACCTTGGCAAGATGGTAAAGGTTGGGTGATAGAAAGGATTCATCCACCTTGCAAGAAATAAAAATTCCAGTTAGGGATATTCAAGTAACTGCTTCACCTTTCAAATTAAATCTTACCCCCAAGATTCCTCCAATGGGAGAGACATTAAAAACACAATAGAATAGAATAATTTTACTAATCAAAATCTAAAAACATATAAGACCAATTAATTAGAGTAAAAAACTAATTAGAGATAAAAAATAAGAAATTACAAGTCAAAAGGAAGAAACCCTCATATTTAAACCTCATGAAATTCCAAAGAAACACATAACTCAATTAATAGAATCTGATATAATGAAAGAAATAAACAAAAGACTTGATGCAATTGAGATCTTCCAAACTGTCTTAGACACACCAGAATAATCATCAAAAAGAAAAACAATAGCGTATTAGAACAAGATGGTGAAGATAATATAGATAAACAAAGTAGTGAAAATGAAACCAGCGAATCAGGTATAGGGCTAGAAATAAATAAAATCAAAATTAAAAAAATCCACAAAAATACTATTACCCCAGCACAACCATTTTAGATATGATAATTGAAGAAAGGAACTAATATAGACAAAATTAATATTCTACCAATACCATTATGAGTGGAATATTATAGATGGTATGACAGAGTACCATATATTAAATTTTTACAAGAAATGATCGTGGTTTGCTTATAGAACTAAACAAAACATTCCAGACCATGTAATTGTCTAAACACTAGTGGCAGATTTATAGGTTAATTAAAAGGTTGGTGGGATCACTACTTAGATGGCCTAGATAGGGCTTGCATTCTTAATGCCATAAAAAAGACTGTTAAAGGGATTACAATAAAGGATGAAGATGGAAAGGCAGTTCAAGATGCGGTCCCACTCTGATTTTTGCTATAGCAAAATATTTTTTAGGTAACCCTTCTAAGTTTAAGGATAGAACTTCTGAAATTCTTACAAATCTAAGATGTAAGAAATTACAAGATTTTCATTGGTATAAAGTGTTCCTCATTCAAGTCATGACTAGGGATGACTATAATCAGTCATTTTGGAAAGAAAAGTTTCTTGCAGGACTTCCTATAGTTTTTGTAGAAAAATCGAAACAAAATTATGAAACCAAAACCAAAAAAAAATTCTTATGATAGATTAACATATGAAGATCTAATCAATATTATTAATAAAGAAGGCCTATTGCTGTATAACGACCTTAGAATAAAACGACAAACAAAAAAGGAACAGATAACAAATAAAAAAGAATTGTAAACCTTTTGTGAATAATTTGGACTCCAACGATTAAGAAAAAATGCAAAATAGAAAAAATCAACCTACACCAATAAGTCCTGTAAGACCTGCACAAAAAGAAAATATACTAAACCAGAACAAACTAGAAAAATTATTTACCAAAAAAGATGCCCAAAAATAAAAGTCCTCTGACCTATTATAAATGTGGCACGGTAGGACATTACAGCAATAAGTGCAGATTAAAATTAAAAATCAATGAACTGAAAATAGATGAACTAAATTTAAAAGAATCAATCAAGCGACAATTACAAAAGTTATTATTAGAATCCAACTTAGAAGAAATCAATACTGAGGATTCTTTAGAACAAGATCATGCTGAAGAGATAGAATAGAATAATGGGGACACATGTATGATAATGAAACAATAAAATTTGCTATTAGAATTTATGGACAATCACTGATCCAAAATTAAGAAAGGAGTATCTACTCAAATTAAGAGATTCAATGCACAAAGAAGAAGAGAGAGTAAGTTCTACAAAAATATACAACCTAAATAACATACTAGAAAGGTTTAAGATAGATAATGAAAAATCCATCTCACCACAAGACCTACAATGGGAAATAAATCAGATAAAAGCTGAAATAAACCAAATCAAAGTATAGATTAAACAAAGGAAGGAATCTAAGGAAGAAAAATTAGAATACTTACAGGATGACCAAAACTTTATAGAAACTGTATCTCAAATTACAATCCAAAAATGGTGTGTCAGGATCACAACAATAATAAGAGAAGATTTCAAACAAGATATGATAGCTCACATAGATTCAGGGGTAGATTCAAATTGTATACGAGAAGGCCTAATCCCCACCACATATTTTCAGAAACCTAAAGAAAAATTAAATATAGCAAGCGGTTCAGAATTAAAAATTAAATATAAATTAATTGAAGCCTTTGTTTGTCATCAAAAGATCTGTCCCAAAACATCTTTCATCTTAGTAACGAATTTAAATAAATCAATAATATTAGGAATACCATTTTTGAGCTTAATAAAACCCTTTTGGGTGGATGATGAAGGAATTAAAACTCAAGTTTTAGGACAAAATTTGATATTCATCTTCATTCATCAACCGTATTCTAAATCCTTGGAGCTTTAAAAAGTTCCACAATCAATCAGATAAGCAAAAAATAAAACCAATTAGAATACTTGAGGGAAGAAGTAAGATATAAGAAAATAGAAGAACAATTGCATAATCCTTCAGTAATACAATAAATTCAAATAGTTAAAAATAAAATATAGGAGACTGCATGTTCAGACCTTCCCAAAGTATTTATGGGATGGGAAGAAACATGCAGTAGATTTACATTATGAAAAGAACTTTAGTGAAAAAAAAAATTCTAACAAAAGCAAGGCCAATTCAAATGAATAAACAAATGTTAGAGTACCATAAGAAAATAAAATAAAATCCTCATTTCAAAAGGCTTAGTTAGGCCAAGCAAGTCTCCTTGGAGTTGTGTAGCATTTTATATCCAAAAAAAATACTCAAATTGAAGAGGGGTTTCTAGATTAATTATAAATTACAAACCCCTTAATAATGCATTAAAATGGATCAGATATCTAATCCCAAACAAAAAAGAATTACTGAATAGGATTTCTGATGCAAAGATTTATTCAAAAGTTGATATGAAATCTAGGTTTTGGCAAATCCAGATTAATGAAAAAGATAGATATAAAATGGCTTTTACAGTAACATTTGGATAATATGAATGGAACATAATGTTGTTTGGTTTAAAAATTATTATTTCTAAATTTCAGAGAATTATGAATAAAATATTCAATCTTTATACAAAATTCATCATAGTATATATTGATAATGTATTTGTATTCTCCACATCTATAGAACAACACTTTAAATATATACAAATATTCTTAGATGCAGTTTTAAAAAATAGCCTAGTATTCACTACAAGAAAATAGTGATTTTGCGATCGAATTTTTTGATTGAAATTTGTAATTGATTTTACGATTGATTATTAAAAAAAATTAATATAGCGATTGAAAAATATCAGTTGCAAAATTGATAGTAAAATTAAAATTTTACGATCGATAATAAAAAAATTAATATAGAAATCAAAAAAATTAATTGCAAAATTCAAATTTTACGATCGATTTTGCAACCGAAAAGTTAAATATAAAAATAAATTTATAAAATGTTAATTTTTTATAGATTTGCAATAGCAAATTCGATCACAACAATTTTAATTAAATAATTCAATTTTTAAATAATTTAGCAACCAATTTTTTGATTGCAAAAACGATTTATTATTTTGTAATCAAAAAATCGATTGCAAACTTTTCATTTTTTTTATTTCTATTAAAAATTTTATGACTAAAAAATTGATTGCAAAATTCTTGACTTATTTTTAATCTATAGATAAGTTTGCAATCAATTTTTTTAATCGTAATTTCTTTTAAATATTTTATAGCCAAAAAAATCAAACTTAAAATATTTTAACTATTTTTTAATTTAAATATATTTACGATCAATTTTTTGGTTGTAAAATATTAAAAAAATTTATGATCAAAAAATTGATTGCAAAATATTTGAATTATTTTTTAATCTATAAATAAGTTTGCAACCAATTTTTGGGTCACAATTTTTTTTTAATATTTTACAACCAAAAAATCAATCATAAAATATTTTAATTATTTTTTAATTTTAATATACTTGTGATTGATTTTTTGGTTATAAAATATTAAAAAAATTTATGATCAAAAAATTGATTGCAAAACACTAGAATTATTTTTTTAATCTATAAATAATTTTACAATCAAACTTTTGATTGTAAAATTAATATTTTACAATCATAAAATTGGTCACAAACTTATTTATAGATTAAAAAATAATTTAAAAATTTTATGATCAATTTTTTAATCATAATTTTTTTTAATATTTTGTAATTAAAAAATCGATCGTAAATATATTTTACAACTGAATATTTTTTTTTTCTTATTTTTCTCTAAGTATGATATAATTTTAAAATTTAAAGTCTATCTTCACCATTCATTATCTAAATAATTATCATTAGAGTATCATCATAAAAGATCATCTCGATCCGATAGCCCTAACTATATCAATCAATAAAATTTGATTTCAATGATCACAGACGATCGCATGATGATCTGATAGATAGAGACCATCGATGGATCTAAAAATTTACTACGATGATCTCGATGATATTTATTGTACTCTATCAAAATTTTACTTCAATCGAATATCATTATTATGATCAATTTAGTTTTGAATGATTTAGACTGTTAATAAAAAATGAGTAATCAAAAGGCCAAATGACGTTCGATTATAAGATGATTTTTTAGATAAATAATCTTCACTACTACTTTAATCATTTGTATAGTGATGATTATAAAACTCAAACCACATGTATATAAACCATCCACATTAAACAGATCTTACAAAAGTACAAGTATAATTACTTAAGAACTTTAAGAATGAGTATCAAGAGACATAGTTTTGGATGGTTTATATATGTGTGGTTTTAATTTTATGATCATCACCGTATAAATGATCAAAGTAGTAGCAAAGATTATTTATTTAAAAAAATCATCCTATAATCGGATACTGTTTGACCTTTTGATCACTCATTTTTTATTTAAAGATACAAATCATTTTTGCTAAATTGACCATGATAAAGATATCTAATTGAAGTAAAATTTTGATAAAATACTACAAATATCATCAAGATCATCATTATAAATTTTTAAATCCATCGGTAATCTCTATCTATCAGATCATCATACGGTCATTCGTGACCATCGAATCAAATTTTACTGATCGACATAGCTAGGGCTATCAGATCGAGGCAATCTTTTGTGACGACACTCTAACAATAATTATTTAGATAATTAATAATGAAGATAAGATTTAAATTTTAAAATTATACTATATTCAAAAAAAATAAAAAAATTATATTCGATTGCAAAATACATTTGTGACCAATTTTCAGTTGCAAAATATTAAAAAATTTTATGATCAAAAAATTGATGGAAAATTTTTAAATTATTTTTTAATCAATAAATAAGTTTACGATCGATTTTTTGATTGTAAGATATTAATTTTACGATCAAAAAATTGATCACAAATTATTTATAGATTAAAAAAATAATTCAAGTATTTTATGATGGATTTTCATTCTTAAATTTTTTAATATTTTACAATAAAAAAATTGATCATAAATATATTTAAATTAAAAAATAATTAAAATATTTTACGACTGACTTTTTGGTTGCAAAATTTTAAAAAATTTTGGGATCAAAAAATCGATCACAAACTTATTTATAGATTAAAAAATAGCTCAAAAATTTTACAATTGATTTTTTATTGTAAAATTTATTATTTATGAAATATTAAAAAATTATGATGAAAAAATCAATCATATAATTTTTGAATTTTTTTAATCTATAAATAAGTTTACGACTGATTTTTTAGTTGCAAAATATTAATTTTATGATCGAAAAATCGATCATAAAATTTTTGAATTATTTTTATTCTATAATTAAGTTTGTGATCGATTTTTTGATCGTAAATTTTTTTTAATATTTTACAACCAAAAAATCAATCATAAATTTGAATTTTGAAAAAAAATTAATTAGCACTACCGATTCCTTATTTATAACCCACCTTCTTCCTCTCCCATTCCTTACCTTTTCCCCTCTTTCCCTCCCCGATGCCCGAAGCCCCTCTTCCCGTCCCCGACGATCACTTGCAATGACCTCCCTTCGCTGGCCCGCCCATGATGGCACCCCCTCCCATCTCTGACGACTGCCCACGATGGCCTCCCCTCCCCTCCAGCCTCCCCTCGTCGATCCACCCATGACTGCCCCTCTCCTCTCCTCAACGATCGCTCGCGACAGCGTCTCCTCATTGGTCCGCCCACGACGGCCACCCATCCCCTCCTCGGTGCTCGAACCTCCTCTTCCCCTCTCTGGCTCGCTCATAACAGCCCGCCCTCCCCTCCCCGACGATTGCCCGCAACGGTCGTCCCTCACCAGCCCGCTCGCAACGGCCCCCTCCCCTCCCTAGCGACCACCCGCGACGGCCTCCCCTCGTCAGCCCACCCGGGATGGCTCCCCTCCCTTCGCCTCCCATTGCCGGTTTGCCCACAATGGCCCCCTCTCCCCTCCCCAGTGATCACTCGTGATGGTTTCCCCTCGTCGGCCCACCCGTGATGGCCTCCCTCGCCAGCCCGCCCGTGATAGCCCCCCTCCCCTCCCCGGCATCCGAACCTCCTCTTTCGCTCCCCGGCCCACCTCCCCTCCTCGGTGGCCACCCGTGACGACCTACCTTTGGCTAGCCCACCGACGATGGTGCCCCCTCCCCTTTGGCACCCCCACATCGGCCCGCCCATAATGGCCTCTCCCTCACCGGCCCACTTGCGACGGCTTCCCCTCGCCGTGAGCCGCAAGAAATGGGCAGGAAATGCCCTCGGTCCATAGCGGACTACGAGAAACTGAAGGAACCAGTCACTGGTCTACGCCTCGCTCCATGGACCGCGCCAGTCGAATTTTATTTTAAATAATAATAAAAAATAAAATATATAAAAATAAAATAATATAATATAATATAATATAAATTAAAAATATATAATTAAAATTTTATTAGCAATTTTGAAAATTAAAATATTATAAAAAATAAATTACGACTGATTTTATGATCGATTTTTTAATTAAAAATTCATAAATAATTAACGATTGATTTTGTGATTGATTTTAAAATAAAAAATATTTAATAAAATTAGCGGATCAATTTTGTGATCAATTTTATTAATTAAAAAATTTAAAAATAATTAGCTACTGATTTTATGATCAATTTATTAATAAAAATATTTGAATAAATTTAGCAACCAATTTTGTGATTGATTTTATTAATTAAAAAAATTAAAATAATTAGCAACTGATTTTATGATTGATTTTATTAATTAAAAATATTTTAACAAAATTAATGAATAATTTTATGATCGATATATTAATTAAAAAAAAAAATAATTAGTGATCGATTTTATGATCGATTTTATTAATAAAAAATTTAAAAAATAATTAGGATTTTATATAATTTAAAAAAATATTTTAATAAATTTAGTAATCAATTTTGTGATCGATTTTAGCGATCAATTTTGCAACCAATATTAAAAAATAAAATATTAAAAATTAATTTTTTGGTCGCTAAATCGATCGTAAAATTTATGATCAATTTAAATCAATCGCAAAGTTTGCAACTAGAATTTTTGCAATCGATTAAAATTGATCATAAAAAAATTAGTAATTAATTTTTATTATTTTGTAATCGATTTTTTGATCGCTAAATCTCTATTTTCTTATAGTGATTGTCAAAATCCAAAATAGAACTATTTCAAATCAATATAAGATTTTTAGGTTATGATATCCTACAAGGCATTATCAAGCCAATACAATGGATAATTGAGTTTGTTGACAAATTTTCAGACATGATACTTGAAAGGAAATACTTACGAAGAATTTTAGAAAGCTTAAATTATATCTCAGATTATTATAAAAACTTAAAACTTATAAAAAACTCTTATATGAAAGACTAAAAAAAAATCTACCTCCATGGATAGATAAACATATCCAAATAATTAGAATGATTAAGAAATAGATCAAAAACATTATCTTGTTTATACTTAGTAGATCAAGAAGCATTTAAAAAAGTTGAAATCGTGCCTCTAAAATTGGTTATGTAGGCATCCTTAAATAGCAAAAAGATAATTTGGAATAATTAGTACAATACTTAAAGGAATTTGGAATAGCACTCAACAAAAGTATTCTACTATTAAAAAAGATGTTTTAGCAATGGTCTTTATTATTTTAAAATTTCAAAGCAATTTGCTAAACCAGAAATTTTTTATTAAAAGTTAATTGCCAATCAACAAAATACATTCTTCAAAAGATGTTAAAAAACTGACATCCAAGCAAATCTTTGCCAGATGGCAAGCCATTTTATTAATTTTTGATTTTGATATTCAATTTAGAAGAGGATAGGATAATTCTCTTCCTGATTACCTTTCATGAAAATTCTTGTAGGAAAGCCTAACTCAACATACCTTCTAAAAAGTCTTTAACTCCAAATCCCTTATCAGTTCAAAAAACAAATCAAATCAGACTATGCTGAACCTTCTCAAAAGAAACCTATACCTACTCCCCAGACACAAAATAACTTGGTATAAAAAGTAACTTAGGAAAGAACAATGATCAACCCAACAACCTAAGCTAGCGCAGAGCAAATGGCACCTTGCACAGGCCCATCTTGCCTAATGAGATTAGAAGTTTTCAAAAAGTAGTTGCAGATTTTCCAAATAAAAAACTGAAACAACTAGATTTAAAATAAAAATAGGTGATTGGGATTTCTGACCCAACCATTTCAAAAAATCTTCCAAAAAAGAATAATTCTAAGTATTTCGATAAGAGACAAATCTAAATGATTTTGACTATCGAAGATGAATATTTTGCAAAAATGCCTAGAGTAGTAACAGAAAAAATATTTCCTCCAAACTGACATTTCCAACCAAAAATTTATAAAAATCCCAAAGAGTTTTATGAATTTTTTTTAATAGATATAGATTCAATTAGTATCAAACATTATAGATAAAATCAAGCCCTGAAATCACTCATTTAATAGTCCAAATTCTACAAGTCCTAACTCCATCAATGTGAGCTGGCCATCCTAGTAATTCAAAAAATCCTCCCAAAATTCAATCCTCAGTATTTCAATTACTGGATTACAAAAACTGGCATCTTGTCTTCTTGTCGAAAATCAAACCATAAACATTCTTGGCTCTTTTATTTCAAATTAGGAATCAACTATCAATTTTCTTATTAGATCTCTTGTTGGTGGGATTATTATAGTCCTATCTGAAATACTTCCTACTTCTGTTATAGAAGGTTTTGAAACCTTCCAACCTTCCAACAAAATGCTTCTTTGCCACATAG